>NC_062564.1:80322172-80643922 GCF_022837055.1 Prionailurus viverrinus
TAAGTCAAACATCACCAGTTAGTATTTATTGATTCAGCAGATAAAAGCATGGTGTCTAGGAAAATGGAGATAGCTATATATATGACACACAGGATAGAGGTGATAAAGACTCAACTTGGTCCTTCTGGTAGGGAGAGACTTTTGTGGGTTAGGCTGTTAGGAATGGAGTTAGGACAGCTGTGTCAATTAAAGGGAAGACAACTCTTGGGCACCATAGATGCAGGGTGGGAAATAGAATCTTATGGAGTTGTACTGCAGCTCTGGCTTTTCAAGCATTCTTTAATATTCTTAATGGATTTCAATTCAACAAACTTAAGTGCCTGCTCTATTGGGCTTGAGACTCAGGGTACAGGTAATCTACAAATAAGTAAACGAGGCAAACATATAAAGAAATAAATATCATTCTGTGCAGAAGGTATTCAATGAAGTAGAGGGGCAAAATTAATGTTTTAGAACATGGGGAACTGTTGTCAAAAAGAACTCCAAATCCTAGTGGCTTAATACAAAGAAAATTTATTTCTTGCTTATGTCAAGTCTAACCCTAATCACCCTGAATGGGCAGCTCTCCTGGTTGTCTTTCCTCTAGGCAATGACCCAGAGACTGGGACTGTTTCTATGGGGGTCATCCAGCTGGTAGGTGAAGGGAAGAATTCATGGAGGATCCTACCCCTGATTCTCAGATCTCTTCCTGGAAATGATACATGTCACTTAGGTCCATATTCCATTGGCTAGAACCAGTTATATGGCTTCATCATTATGCATATTGGCTGGAAAATCGGCAGCTACTTCTAAGAAAATCAATGCAGTCTTCATAAGGAAGAGGACAGCATTCTTTGGTGGCCTCTAGCAGTCTCTGCAACAGTGCAGTGAAGGCCAAAAGGAAGATCTGTCCACAGAGACAGTGATGTGTATGATGAGCCTTAATGGAAAAAATAGTTTGGCTGTCAGATGATGGAGTGTTGGGAGAGTAAACCATTCAAAGCAGCTGTATTGCTGTTAGGATAGAAATATGAAGCCTTACAGTAGTGGCAGGAAGTGCCCTACTTTGTTAAGTCTGGGGCATATAGTCTAAGGATAGAAGTGATGGGAGACAAGGCAGGACAGATGTAGCCTTCAGTTTGTGAGGCTTGGAGCTATTAAGACTATTTAACTGAATCTGTGATTTTAAAGTTTGGCTTTATACTAAAATGATAAGGGAAGTTTTTTCTTTTTTTAAAATTTTTTAATGTTTACTTATTTTTGAGAGACAGAATGTGAGCGGGGAAGGGGCAGAGAGAGAGACAAAGACACAGAATCTGAAGAGGCTCCAGGCTCTGAGCTGTCAGCACAGAGCCTGACGTGGGGCTCAAACTCACAAGCCATGACATCATGACCTGAGCTGAAGTGAGACGCCCAACCGACTGAGCCACCCAGGCACCCCTGGAAGTTTTTTCTTAATGCTCAGTCCCAGCTTCCCTACCCCACTTAGATCAGAATCTGTAGATAAGACTCCAGAATCTGCAATTTCAGGAAAAATAGAATTACCATATGATCCATAATTCCACTACTGAGTATTTATCTACAGAATACAAAAACAGTAATTTGAAAAGATATATGCACCCTTATGTTTATTGTGGAATTATTTGCAATAGACAAGATATGGAAGCAATCCAAGTGTCTATCAGTAGATGAATGGATAAAGATGTGGTATATTCGTACAATGGAATATTGCTCAACTGTAAAAAAGAATGAAATCTTGCCATTTGCAACAACATGGATGGATCTAGAGGGTATAATGCTAAGTGAAATAAGTTAGTCAGAGGAAGACAAGTACCGTATGATTTCACTCATAGGTGGAATTTAAGAAACAAAACAGAGAAAAAAAGAGAGAAACAGACTTTTAAATATAGAGAACAAACTAGTGGTTACCAGAAGGGAGGTGGGTGGGAGGATGCGTGAAATAGGTGAAGGGGATTAAGAGTACATTTACCATGATGAGTATTGAGTAATGTATAGAATTGTTGAATCACTCTGTTGTACAACCAAAACTAATATAAGGCTGTATGTTACTGGAATTAAAGATAAAATTTAAGTAAGTAAATAAATAAATAATCTGTAATTTTAAAAGTCATGGAGAATAGAATATGTAACCTAGATTGAGAATAACTGATGTAAAATTTGGTTAAAATTCAAACAAATATTTGATAGACTTTATTCCCATGACTATTGAGAGAAGAAACATACAAACTTAAAATGAGTTTTTAAAAGTCTCACTCTAGGGGCACCTGGGTGGCTATCAGTTAAACATCTGACTCTTAATTTTGGCCCAGGTCATGATCTCATGGTCATGAGTCTTTTTAAGATTCTCTCTCTCCCTCTGTCCCTGCCACCAATAAAATCTTTTAAAAATCCCATTCTAGCACAGGTAGACATTGTCTGAAAATAAAATTTTTTATCATCAAGAACATTTATGAGATGACTACTTAGGACTAGATAGTTGAGAGAACAAATTTTCTTCTCAAAATCATTCAAAGGCTTGTAATTTTTTATTAAATGAGGGAGGTTGCCTGATGTAATAGAAAAATAAGAGCATGTGGAGTCAGACCTGTGTTTGGATTCTAGTTTACCATTCTCTGACTCAGTTACTTTCCAGGATATATACCAAACTTTCTAACAAAATCACCTAACTTCTCTGAAACTTTTTGTTATTTGTAAAATAAGATAATCATTTGTGTGACACTGCTGGTTGCCTTGCTAATATTTTTCTTCTTCTCCTCTCTATTTTTGTTGAGGTGGCAGTGTGCCCAGAGCTTGATTTCCCAGGCTCCCTTGAAGTGAGCAGTGGCTACATGACAATTTCTGATGAACGAGGAGTGAGCAGAGGGGAGAGCAGCAGGCCATGAGCTGAGAGGAATGATGGGGGTAGGCAGATCCTGTGGGGCCTTGAGGCTGTATTCAGCCTTTGGATTTTAACCTGAGTGAAATGGAATCCTGAGAGAAAGATGGTTGGTCTGGATGCTATGCTGAGACTAGACTGTAGAAGAGCAAGGATATAAAGAAAGGGAGACCTGTAGGAAATTATTGCAGTAACTTAAGTGAAAGATGCTGGTGACTTAGACTAGGGTGGTGAGCAGTGGAAATGACAGGCTGTCAGATTCTGGACATATGTTGGAAGGAAAGACAAGATTTGAAGGTGGAATTGATGTGGGGTATGTGATTAAGATCATTAAGAAAGAATCCAAGTTTCTTGACTTGAATAATTTTTGAATAATGATGAAATTGCCCTTAGATGAGGAGCGCCACAGATAAATTGTGTTTGAGAGGAGATATCAGGAGCTGAATTCTGTACATGTTGAATTTGTTTTCTGTTAGAAATCAGAGTGGTGATGTAAAGTAGACAATTTTGTATACGAGTCTGGAGTTGAAGAGACGTATGTGCTGGGATATAAATGTAGGGATTCCAACATGGGTTTAAATCCCTGAGATTGAATTAAATCACTATAATAAGTATACATAAAGGAGATATGTGTGTGTCATGGAACAATCCACCATTAAGAAATCAAAAGAAAGATACAAAACTGTAGTCATGAAGACAGTATGATACTGGCACAAAAACAGACATAGATCAATGGAACAGATTAGAAAACCCATAAATGGGGGCACCTGGATGGCTCAGTTGGTTAAGTGTCCAACTTTGGCTCAGGTCATGATCTCACAGTCTGTGGGTTTGAGTCCTGCGTTGGGCTCTGTGCTGACAGCTCAAAGCCTGGAGGCTGCTTTGGATTCTGTGTCTCCCTCTCTCTCTCTGTCCCTCCCCCACTCATGCTCTGTCTCTGTCTCAAAAATAAATAAAAACATTTAAAAAATAAAAAAAAAGAAAACCCATAAATGGGCCCACAACTATATGGTCAACTCATCTTCAACAAAGCAGGAAAGAATATACAATGGAAAAAATATAGTCTTTTTAACAGATGGTGTTGGGAAAATTTGGACAGCAACATGCAGAAGAATGAAACTGAACCACTTTATTACACCGTACACAAAAATAAATTAAAAATAGATGAAAGACCTAAATGTGAGACAGGAAACCATCAAAATCCTGGAGGAGAAAGACCTAAATGTGAGACAGGAAACCATCAAAATCCTGGAGGAGAACACAGGCAGTAAACTCTTTGACCTCGGCTGAAGCACCTTCTTCCTAGACACCAGAGGCAAGGGACACAAAAGCAAACATGAACTATTGGAACTTCATCAAGATAAAAAGCTTCTGCACAGTGAAGGAAACGGTCAACAAAACTAAAAGGCAGCTTTTGGAATGGGAGAAGATGTTTTCAAATGACATATTTGATAAAAGAGTTAGGATCCAAAATATGTAAAGAACTTATAAAACTCAATAACCAAAAAACAAATAATCCAGTTAAGAAATGAGCAGAAAACATGAATAGACATTTTCCCAAAGAAGACATTGGTTAACAGACACATGAAAAGATGCTCGACATCACTCATCATCAGGGAAATACAAATCAAAACTACAATGAGGGACACCTAGGTGGCTCAGTTGGTTAAGTGTCTTGACTTCAGCTCAGGTCATCATTTCACGGTTCGTGGGTTTGAGCCCTGCATTGGGCTCTGTGCTGACAGTGTGGAGCCTGTTTGGGATTCTCTCTCTCCCTATCTCTCTTCCTCTCCCTGACTCACGCTTTCTCTCTCTCTCAAAATAAATAAATAAACTTAAAAAAAAAACTAACTACAGTGAGATATCACCTCACACCTGTTAAAATGGCTAAAATCAACAACATAAGAAACAACAAGTGTTGGTGAGAATGTGGAGAAAGAGGAATCTTCTTGCACTGTTGGTGGGAAAGCAAACTGGTGCAACCACTCTGGAAGACAGTGTGGAGGTTCCTCAAAAAGTTAAAAATAAAACTACCCTACAATCCAGCAATTGCACTACTAGGTATTTACCCAAAAGCTACAAAAATACTGAAGGAATACATGCATCCCGATGTTTATAGTAGCATTACAACAATAGCCAAATTATGTAAAGAGCCCAAATGTGCCTTGACTGATGAATGGATAAAGAAGTTGTGGTTTATTTATACAATGAAATATTATTCAGCCATAAAAAAATGAAATCTTGCCATTTGCAATGATGTGGATGGAGCTAGAGTGTATTATGCTAAGTGAAATAACTCAGAGAAAGATCCCATATGATTTCACTCGTATATGGAATAATAAGAAATGAAATAGATGAACATAAGGGACAAAAAGGAGAGAGGCAGACCAAGAAACACATCCTTAACTATAGAGAACAAACCGTGGGTTGATGGAGGGGAGATGGGAAGGGAGATGGGTTAAATGGGTGATGGGTATTAACGAGGACACTTGTTGTGATAAGCACTGGGTGTTGTATGTAAGTGATGAATCACTAAATTCTACACCTGAAACTAATATTATATGGTGCTAACTAGAATTTAAATAAAAACTTGAAACTACAAAAAAAATGAATGAACAAAAAGATACTTCCCCTGCCTGCCCCCCCCCAAAAAAAAAGTCAAAGGGAAGAAAGGAAACCAGAAAGGAGATTGAGAGGAAAGATCAGTGAGGCAGAGTAATAGTAAGAGTGTGTTCTCCTGGAAGCCAGAAGACAACTGTGTCAAATGCTGCTGACCAATCACTCAGTAAAGTGGGAATTGAGAATTTCCCACTGGATTGAGCACTATGGAGGTCAGGGGTGTCCTCAGAGAAAGCATTTTGCTGATGCGGTAGGAAACAGTATGCTCCTGTCTAAGGTATGCCTTAGAGGAACTGGAGAAAGCACTAGAGATGACTTTCAAGAAGTTTTAAAGCAAAGACATACAGTCATTGCTAGTGGGAAGGTGAAATAAGAGATAAGAGAAGGTGTGTGTGTGTGTGTGTGTGTGTGTGTGTGTAAAGATTTGAGAAATAACGTCATGACAGTATGCTGATGGGAATAATCTAGAGAGAGAGCAAAAATTTGATGATGTTAGAAAGAAGAGAAGTTACTGGAGTGATAACTTTAAATTGGATAGAGGGGATATAATCTAAGGCACATTGAGAGGACCATGGGATTCCTTATCCATTCTATCTACACTGTAAGGCACAAGGTGTATAAGAAATAAACAAAACTAAGTCTATTACTATTACCTCAAAGTACTTACAGTCTCACTAGGGAAACAAGACATTTTGGGTGCTGATGACTCCTTAGAGTCTGCTTTATCTAATCTTCTTTGGGTCATGAATTGCACAGACTCTTTAAGACTTTGAGATTTAAAGATTTTTTAAGTCTCAGCCAGATGGACACTGTTGTCCTTCTTCATTATCTCTGTTAGACAGAAAATTCCACGTGAGGGATGCATTTCCCAATTAAATTTGCCAAGCCAGGAGACAACCATAATCAACCTGTATTTTATGATTGGTTCATGACAACTTCATCATGGTCTTTCAAAGTTACAGCATTTTCTGACTCCCTCTCTAATCCTAGGCCCTTTGCTAGTTGTGGGCATATGGAGAGATGAGAACTGAACTCCCTGTACTGAAGCAGGTAATGAGAGCCTGACAGAAAGCAGTGGTGTGGACAGCAGGGTAGAGGGATGGGCGTGTGAGACAGTAGAAAAAATTTGGTGATTGACCAGAAGTGGAAGATTAGTGAGACTGAGGGGTTTACATTTATTCTGAGAATGTTCCAAATACTAATCTCAGTCTCTTTAATGTCTAGATTGATAGCCATATATTACTCTTAATTTTGTTGGGCTTTTTGTTTATTTGAATTTTCC
The DNA here is from genome assembly GCF_022837055.1 of Prionailurus viverrinus. Taxonomy (NCBI): domain Eukaryota; kingdom Metazoa; phylum Chordata; class Mammalia; order Carnivora; family Felidae; genus Prionailurus; species Prionailurus viverrinus. The sequence goes on from NC_062564.1 coordinate 80,328,949, forward strand.
TAGAAACTAATCAGATTCTTAATAAATTTCTCATTGTTTTACCATGAAGTTTTACATAACATTTTATTTACCTTTTAAATCTTTTGTGAATCCATATATTTGCATTCCTGTGATTTTACACCTGTGATTTCTGATACATGTAAAAATTTACACATATTATATATATTAAAATACATGATATATATAATATAATATAATATATAATTATATGGTTATATAATATATATAATAACATAATTTATAATATTATATATAATATATTATATATGTAATATATAAAGCACGTGAGCAGGGAGAGGGGCAAAGGGAGAGGGAGAGACAATGTCAAGCAGGCTGTACAGCCAGGGTAGAAGCAGACAGGGGACTCCCATCTCACGACTGTGAGATCATGACCTGAGACAAAATCAAGAGTCCGATGCCTAACTGACTGAGCCACCCAGGCACACACCTAAAAATTTGCATATATTTAAAAATGACTTATTTTATGTTATTTATCAATTACACTGTTTGTAGTTTCATTTGAGGATAAATGTGCCTAACTCCCTATGTAATTCTCTGTTGAATTAGATCTTCTCCCATTTTCCAGCTCTTCTCAAAACAAGAATGCTGAAAACAACAGCATCAGTAGCAATGTATTAACACAAGTGCCAGCATTCTTCTTGTCCCCATGCTCACCTATCACATTTGTGGGTATCACATGTCCTTTAATGCAATAAGTCGCTGACAAGACACAGCTCTTACTTTCTTCCCTGTGTTTTCTGAGGGTAATAGCTCTGCTGTGATATGTAAGGGAACGTGATTAAAGTATAAGTCTAGTATACACTACTTTTGTAGGGTGATAGAAGAACAGTTTTCTGTTTAGCATGGACCTTGAGTTCTGAAACAGGAGGCAGGCAAGCAGGCAGAGAGAGGGAGACTGAGGAAGGATATTCTTATTGACTTTAAGATGGGCAAAGCTTAGGTGGGTCACTGATTGTATTTTTAATATAGTTTTATTGGCCTTCAAGTTTGTAGAAAATCATCTCAGATGCTAACTGTCAGGTTTCAGTGTTGCTGTAAGTTTTCCTTTCTTTTTCTGTCTTCATACAGAGTAAGTGAGGTGTTAGTGGATCTTCCTTGTAGTCTCCCTCATAACTGGGTGTTTTAAAGAAATCGCTTATGAAATTAATACATGATTGATTTGGACAGCTTTTAAAATACAAAAGTAAAGAAAATTAAAATCTAGAACTTTGTCACCCCAAAATAATTATCAGCATTTTAAAATCCATCATAAAGATGCTTGGTTATGTAGAGAGCAATAATAATGAAGATACCTTTTTTTTTTTTTTAATTTTTTTTTTCAATGTTTATTTATTTTTGGGACAGAGCATGAACGGGGGAGAGAGAGGGAGACACAGAATTGGAAACAGGCTCCAGGCTCTGAGCCATCAGCCCAGAGCCTGACGCGGGGCTCGAACTCACGGACCGCGAGATCGTGACCTGGCTGAAGTCGGACGCTTAACCGACTGCGCCACCCAGGCGCCCCTGAAGATACCTTTTAAAAAGTATGCTCATTCAGAGGTGCCTGGGTGGCTCACTTGGTTGAGTGTCTGACTCTTGAATTCAGCTCAGGTCATGATCCCAGGGTTGTGGGATCGAGCCCCATGTCAGGTTCTGCGCTGAGCGTGGAGCCTGCTTGTGATTCTCTCTTTCTCTCTCTCACTGCTTCTCGCTGTTCCTCCCTGGCCCCAGTTGCACTCTGTCTCTCTTGCTAAAAAAAATAAATAAATAAAAAATAAAAGCATGATCATTCAGTTAATATTGAGTGTCATTTGAATTGTTATTGTGCATGTTTTTCCATATTACTAAATATTCTTCTATTATGTGTTTTAAAAATAGATGCTACCCAATGGTACCATTATTTACATATACTTATTTAATAACATGTATACAGACATAATAATACACACACACATATGTATAAATGTTATGAACTTCCTTGTGCATATATTTTCTGTCTCTGTGATTTCCTTAGGATAAGTGTCCTCAGAAGCATTTCTGGGGAAAAGAATATCAGCATTTCTAGGGCTGTCATAATAAAATACCACAGATTGGGTGACTAAAACAATAGAAATTTATTTGCTCACAATTCTAGAGGCTAGAAACCTGAAATCAGGGTATCAGCAGGTTTGTTCCTTTCAACCAGCTAAAACTATGTGTTCAATAAGAGAGGAGGAGAGATTCCTGTTTTTTTTTTTTCAAATTTATTTATTCTTGAGAGAGAGCACAGGTGGGGGAAGGGCAGAGAAAGGGAGAGAGAGAATCCCAAGCAGCCTCCATGCTGCCAGTGCAGAGCTCAATGTGGGCTCGAACTGACAAACCATGAGATCATGACCTGAGTTGAAGTCCACAGTTGGATGCTTAACTGTCTGAGCCACCCAGGAGTCCTGAGATTGCAGTTTCTAAGAACTTCTTGGAAACCAGAATGCCTGGAGTGCGGTAGAAGAGAAGTGGATGAGGTCAGAGCACTTCTGTGAGTCAGACTTCTGTAGTTGTATGTGTCTCTCAATGCCTTTGTACATAAGTGATCGTACAAACTGGCTGATGAAAAGATCATGAGGCTGAAATTTTTTCCTAAAAATTCTGTAGGGTAGACATTGCCCCATTGTCCTTTGATTTTTTACGGTTGAGGTAAAGAAATCTAAGATCAACTCTTTCCCTCTGTGTGGATTCTGGTTGTGTTCTCTCTTCATTCTTGGAATTAAGATTCTTCCTGTGGGATATATCTAAAGGTTTGTCTTTCTTTAGTAGTGTTAGCACATCTGTGGTCAGTCCATTTGTTTTGCTCATTGGTACCTTTTTCAGTTCATGAACATATCCAGTGATTACATCTTCATTCTTTTCCATTTCTTTTAGACTCTTTCAAAAAAAATCTAATTATCAATTTTATGTTGGATCCCTGTTTTCTGTCCTCCGTATCATTCCTTTGGTCTGATTTTCTGTTTTACTCTTTTACAATGCATATAATTAATGTCTCCAACAGATTTGTTTCCTTGGTGGTGTATTTATCTACTGTCATTTAGCAGTTTATTTTTCATTTTACTCTTCGTTTCTTCATTTCATATTTTATTTTACATTCTGCACTTTGAAAGCATAGAGTATCTTTCTGACCTATATTTCTCTTTTTCTGTAATGCCTTTATCAATATTCTCTTCTTCTGTATCTTGCGGGCTTTTTCCTCTTCTACTTGGGGAATTTTTGTCTTTCTACCTGAATGAAGAGCAAGCTATCCAAACCTTGCAGTTTCTTGCTCTTTCCTTTCATATATGCAGTGTCTGGTTAATATAAGTTTACACACTTGTTCAGTTGCTGGGTTGCTAGAGGAGGGGCATGGGAAGGAAGGTACAGATCTTGGGAAGTCCCAGCAGAAAACATTTTTTTGGTCTGTTTTGGAGGAGCTGTTTCCTGTACCCATCTTTCTGTTGGGTCATTTCACATAAGCCACATGTTGTATCTGTCTACTCTTCTTGTTTATGATGTGACCATACACATCCAATATTCAACACCTACTCCACTGAATCTTGGGGAATCCTCACCCTATTCTTGACTGTCTTTGATGTATTGTTATATAAGCCTTTGGACCTTTTGTCACAATTGCTTTGAATGCTGCCAATTACAGTAGCAAAGGGACTTTCCAAGTGATGTGTTTCTTCTTTTCTAAGACACTTTCTTGTTATCAGACTCTGCTCCTCCCAATTGAGAGTTTTTAAAAGGATCTCTTCTATTGTTTTCAGGCTCTCCTCTACCCATTTCTGCCAAAACCAAGTTACCACAAACTTAGTGACTTAACACAAATGCATTATCTTCTACTTGTGGAGGTCAGGAGTCTGACATATATCTCACTGGGCTAAAATCAAGGCATTGGCATGGTTGTATTTCTTTCTGTAGGCTCTGGGGAGGAAACATTCTACAGGCCTCCTGCATTCCTTGACTTGTGGCCCCTTTCTTTATCTTCAAAGCCAGCAAAGATGAGTCCAGCATTTTTTACTCTTCATCACTCCTTTTCTGCCTCACTGTGCCACTTTGAAGGACCCTTGTGATTATATTAGGCCCACATAGGTAATCTCACTATTTCAATTAAGGTTATCACTTTAAATCCATCTGCAAATTTAATTTCCATTTTGTATATACTGTTATTTATTCACAGGTTCCAGGGATTAGGAACATGGCCGTCTTTGGGTGGACCATTACTTTGTCACACCTCTGTATGTTCAACTGTGTTCTATTTACATGACATTTAGTAACATGTTTTTAACATTTCTGGCATGGTGTTGATACTCTTCCCTACTTTCTATTACTGATGCCACTTTTTTTCCTTTTTATGTTCAACAGGAGAGTTACCTCCATGTATTCAGGTCACCATTTTTCCTGGAAATGCAGAAAATATTTCCAATAGGACTTCTGTAGGGAGATTCTTCCATAATTACATGTTGATTATTAAATTTGTAGTTACTCAAGTTACATTGTTACTATTTCTCGTTTCATGGCTTTCTCTTGCTCTTTCAGGAATTTCTCCTGAAGTTTCATTTACCAGGAACTCTTTTTCTCATTGGTATTTCCAGCACATGATGGACAAGAATAAATGAAGGAACTAAATTTAGTTTAGATTCCCATATTTAAAAAAAATGGATTGAGAAATAATTCAAAGCTTCTCTTCTCACAATCAAGCATATCCAAGGCAAATTTGTTATATTTATTCCTTATTGAGCTCTGAAATCTACTTATCAAATGCTTTTCACACATGTTTTCCATTAGCCTTGAACTCTGGTGAATGTTTGGAAGATATGACGGCTTTTTGAAGGTCCCTAAAGGAAACCATTGAATGTCTTCCAGTTCATTTTGCATCCATTTTACTGAGAGAAAACTATATTTTATTCCACTTTACATTGTATTTTATAAATGTCAAGGGTTTAAATTTCTATGAAGCAACTTCCTCAAATTTAGTCTCATGAATTGGAATTCCCGTGGGCATCTTATTTTCTTATACAGTATCACATTTTCAAGATCATATAGCATTGTAATGTGTACTCATTCTCCAGGGATGAGCTCTCCGGAGAAATCAGAGAGGTTTTGTTTTGTTTTTTTTGTTTGTTTTTATATTAAAAAATCCCTAGTTGGCTCATGGTAATATCCCAGATCATTGCCAGTACACTTCAGTTCAAACAGCCTGAAGAATAAACTGCCCCAAATGGTACTAAATCTATGTAAAAAATATTTGAGTTTCTTTGTCACTGATAGACTTCAAGATTAATTTCTTTGGTTCCCTCAAAACAGTATTTTTATTTGGATTGAAATCATTATAACCTTTTCTTTTATGCACTTAGAAACCTAGAATTTTGTTTGGCTCCATAATCCAAACTCTGTTTAGATCTGCTAATGGTGTAAGCCTCTGTGCTGACAGAACACCCCATGTGCTAACTTTTAGCTCGGGTCCCCCGATATAAAGTCTGCTGATAAAAGTTGCTCAGTGCTGTCACGCTTATCAGTGGACCTCAGTGAGGAGTGTGGCATTTCAGGGACACCAAGCCAGGGACGAAGCTGTTCAGACATACCATTCATCACCTCTCTTCACAGGGCCCAAACAGGCATTCCAGCTTTTAATCCAGTACATATATGGTCTTGGGAATGAAATAAAAGATGTCTGCTGTACCAAAGTGGGGCAAGCATTATATCTAGGGTTGTTGGATTGATCATATACTAATTGCTTTCACCGAGGTATGTTGCTCAAGAAAATTTAGGAGTGACAGTGGCCAAGACAGTCCTGCATGGGTAAGGCCTTTACAGACCCTTAGATTTGGGGTTTTAGAAGAACCAACTGTTGAAGAGGATGGCAGCCCAGCAGACAAGAAAGAATTGGGAAATAGGCTCTGCAAGCGTCTGCCTTAATATTCAAGATAAACATGTAAACCATAGCATTCTATAGGGAATGCCAGACTGCTGAACTGGAGGGGCTGCTTCCATCAAAATCTGACTTGGACGACAGTGTTTCTAATCCTGCTGGGGATGAGGGAGGGTGCAGGGCTGTGACTCTGTCCCTGATTGGAACAAAATGGGTTGGTGATGTCATGTGTGGCAGTGGCCTTATTCCCACTAATGGTTGTTGTGCCTCTCTGAAAAAGAGGGTCCCTTAAACAGCCAACATTAGGAATTGATTAAGCAAAATATGGTTTGTAATTAAATAGATTATGAGACAGCCATTAAGCATCACGGTTTTAAATATCTAACAACGTGGTGAAATACTCATTAATATCAAAGGAGGGGAGGCAACAAGATATAAAAACTATTCAAAATGATTTCAGTATTTTCCTCTAGATATTAGTAAATTTAAATTCCTTTTTATGTTTTTTTTCTACTGAATATTCTACACTGACCACATACTCTTATTATAATGAGGAAATGATATTTTTAATAAAGAAAAAAATGCTTAAGGCAAATATTTCAATTCTTAATCTACCAATTCTAGATTCTGTTGAATAAGATTTAGAGTTCTTTTTTATAATTTATTTTTTGTTTTACAGAGGCAGAGCACACCAAGTGTGGGGAGAAAGAGGGTAAGAGAGAGAGGGAGAGAGAGAAAAGAGAAAGAAAGAAAAGAAAGAAGAAAAGAAAGAAAAAGAAGGAAGGAAGGAAGGAAGGAAGGAGGGAAGGAGGGAAGGAGGGAAGGAAGGAAAGGAAGGAAAGAATCTTAAGAATCTTAAGAATCAGTGTGGAACCTGATGCAAGGCTCAATCCCACAACCCTGGGATCATGACCTGAACTGAAATCAAAAGTCAGACGCTTAACCGATTGAGCCACACAGGTGTCCCAAGATTGATTGATTGATTGATTGATTGATTGATTGATTTTTATAATTTATTGTCAATTTACCTAACATACAGAGTATACAGTGTGCTCTTGGCTTTGGGGTAGATTCCCATGATGCATTGCTTACATACAACACCCAGTGCTTATCCCAACAAGTGCCCTCCTCAATGTCCATCACCCATTTTCCCCTCTCCCCCCACCCTTCCATCTACCCTCAGTTTGTTCTCTGTAAGAGTCTCTTATGGTTTGCCTCCCTAGGTGCCCCAAGCTTTAGAGCCCTATAAACAATATTTAATCCTGAGATTTGGACTATATTGGACAGGTAAAATGTTGGTTGAATACATTTTTGATTCTCCTTTTATTATATCCAAGGACCATCTTAAGGGTGAGTATGAAAATAACATAATACTTTTTAATTAGTGAAACTATATAGAAAGTTTTGTATTTTATAGTTTTTGGTGAGAAAATGGAGAAGTTAAGCTACTGCAACAATATTGTAGAATAGCCACTTTTTTATTTGCATAAGGAGTCAAATTTGAGCTATACTTATAGAGGTTTTATGAATCACAGTTAAATTTTATTTGGAATAAGTGATTATAGAGATTTGGTTATTTCAATGCATATCACCTGTTAAATACTCAGTAGGTTTTTAAAAAATGTTTATTTATTTTGAGAGAGAGAGAGAGAGAGAGCATGTGCCCACAAGCTGGGGAGGGGCAGAGAAAGAGGGAGAGAGAAATTCTCAGGCAGGCTTCATGCCGTCAGCGTAGAGCCTGACACAGGGCTTGATCCCAGGAACCATGTGGTCATGACCTGAGCTGAAATCAAGAGTTGGATGCTTAACTTACTGAGCCACCCTGGTGCCCCCTCAGTAGGTACTTTTTAATGAATGGATAGATATCTGTCTTCAGTCAGTTTACTCTAACACTACCACTGGCAGTGATTAAACTCCTGGTTTTCTTGTCCTTTGACTAAAAGTAACAAATGAACAAAAAGCTGAATTTACCAGTAGGAGATTTTGAGCTGGATGTGCATGAATACGTGCATGAAGTCATTCTATGTTCTGTGATAGCTATGAAATACCTTTAGTGTTATCTCCAGGACATACAAAAATTCAGGAGGTATTAAACTCTTTGAATTCAGCTATTATTATTATTTTTTATGGTACAGAAGAATAGGACAGGAGAAGTTGGGGAGAATATGCCATAATTGTATAACAATAATCTCTTAATTTAGTAAAGGCAAGAAGGGGTAATGCTATAAAACACTGAACTAGAAATCATATTATTAGTCTTCTCTCTCTGCTTTGTAATTAACTTGTGTCTGTGGGTCACTCTCTGGGCCTCAGTTTTATCATGTGTAAATTTGAAGGATTTGTAGACTCAGGAGAGCTACAGAGTGAAGGGTGAAGGGAGAAAATAGGCTTGCCTTTGAGCCATTCTCCCCTTTCTAATCAGATTGCGACCTTGTTTATATGCTTTTGCAAGCTGTTTAGTTTTTTTCATAACTTTCAAAGCAATACAAACACTGATGTAGACTTATTAGGAGGGACAGGCATGGAACCACATGTTAAAATGGGTAGGGCCAATTCCAGTTTTGTTTTAATACATATAATGATGTCTGAGAATTATTTTTAAAGGCTTGCTTACTCTACAGGAGTGCAATTAGTTGTTGCAATATGCTTTGTTCTGGAGGTGTGGTTTTACACTTGCATATTATTATGGTATGTGGTTACTTCAATGTTGGGATTAAGTCAGAGTCATCTTCCTATAATTGAATGGGATCTGGTGGTTGAAAAAATGGTCCCTGATGGGGAGCCAGAAAATATGCATTCTCATCACTCACCTGCTAGAGGAAGAGGACAGTATATAGGATTTTGTACATTTTGCTTTTCCCCATCAGCAAAATGGAGTTAACACATGTCAACTGTCAATCTCCACTGGGGTTATCCTGGGAATTAACTAAGAATGTCTCTCAGATATTCTCTGATGGTGATATCACTTATCTGTGTGTATTTAAAGGATGGATAGGGGCGCCTGGGTGGCTCAGTCGGTTACGTGTCTGACTTCGGCTCAGGTCATGATCTCACGGTCCGTGAGTTTGAGCCCCGCGTTGGGCTCTGTGCTGACAGCTCAGAGCCTGGAGCCTGTTTCAGATTCTGTGTCTCCCTCTCTCTCTGGCCCTCTCCCGTTCGTGCTGTGTCTCTCTCTGTCTCAAAAATAAATAAACGTTAAAAAAAATAAAAAAAAAATAATAAATGATGGATAACCATCTTGGTCATGGATGGATAATTCACTTGACATCCTAGTGAATTATCCCAGAAAACTTTAGGATCACTTTTCCCTACTCATAACTGGACTACTAATAAGTTTTAATTTTTTCCAAAGACTTATTCCCTTTGTGAGCTAGGGTAATGGAGAAAGAAAGTATGGCTATATTTACATAAAACACACTACCTGAGTGTTTTGAATATAGTAAAACATGATCATTTTCCTTCTAGCCTCAGGTGACTAGTTGTTCTGAGGTCTGAAATGCCTGTAAAGACCTACATCCATGATAGACTTACTGACCATATTCCCATGTGCCCTCAAACTCACGGGTCACCAGAAGTTTCCCTGTGACTACAGGATAATGCTATTTTTTTCTGCTGAAATGCTTTTGTTCTCCTAGGTTTCAGAACTTCTAAAATATACCAATATTTCATGAAAGCTCAGCAGGTTTTTTTGAAGAGTTAAATCTACATTGTAGAGAAATGCATCTGCTCTCATCAAATGATCAAAGGTTTTCCAATGACTAGAATATAGATTGTAAACAAGCCACATTCTTCAGTGGAATCAATCAGATCTGGACTTGCAGTTATAGATTGCCAGATGAAAAAAAAAGCCCCAATAGTACACTTCTACACCCAAAGTCACCATTATCAATCCATTGAGTGAAGTGGACTCTGCTTCTTTATGTACTCAGGAATATTAATTCCGTTTCATATTGTGTGGGTGTTAAAAACACATATGTATCTTACGTTATAAATTGGCTTATAAGGAAAATGTTCATTTCTTAATGAAGGACTGCCTACTGACCGTTGATGGAAATAGTTAAATCTTTTGCTGTAAGAATAGAACTTTCCCTCTCTGAAAAGGATCAGATAATTTATTGGCTGTATTTAACTAAAGTTATTTTGAGTGTGTTCATTTTCTTTGAAATGATGTCTTTCATGCTGCTTGTTTCTCTCTCATTTGAAATACTATGCATCATTCCAGGTCTTGCTCTAATCCTGCCCCTTATAGGAAAGCTTTCTACCCATGAATGGCCCACAGTGTTCTTTCCCCTCTGTGAACTCTGTCTGTTGGTATACAGTTAAGAATTGCCTTGATCTTTATTTTTAGGTAGTCATTTTATCTTCTATTTCTTTGGTGATTCCCACAATTCCTAGCTCAGTGCTCATGTATAGGGGCAAGTAACAAGTAAGTGTTCATTAAATGCCTGTTGATACCTATTTCTAGAATGAATGAATGAACATACCCTGAACTAGCACAAAATTAATTTCGCTGATTTTAACCATGTTTTCCTAACTCTAATTGAGGTGTCATGGGACTGTTCACAGGAAATCTAGAACACAGTTGCAATTTTATAAGCAAAAATCTCATCTTTTGTATTATTTTGAGATAGGGTGAACAGGAGGAAGATATTAGCTTAGAACATAGAAGGTTAACCTACAGAATCAGAGGTCTGCAGTCATATGCAGGGGTTAGGAGGGTACTTTTCCAACTTTAAACAGGAATTCAGGTCTTTGTGGTTGGTACATTTCTACTGTTGCATAATCTCTAATTTACTATTAACTTTATCACCTACTACACAATTTTGATAGCCTAGGTGGCTTCCCTAAAGAGAGAAAAGAATAGTAATTAATGATTTGGGCATTTCCACTTGATTGACAAGTATTTTTTCACTGTTGGTGAATAAATTGGCATTCTGATTTATCAATCTGTACATACTGAGTCTGCATTGAGATGGTGTTAATTCTTGGGTTTCTAAACCTGCAATGCTGAGGACCACATTCTTGACTGTGGTGCTTTGGAGGTCCTTCTTATGGAATCTTCTAGATTTCTCCAACCGCATATCTTAACATTAAAAGCACTGAAAATAGGGGTGCCTGGGTGGCTCAGTGGGTTAAGCTTCTGACTTTGGCTCAGGTCATGACCTCAGGGTTCCTGAGTTCCAGCCCCATGTCAGGCTCTGTGCTGACAGCTCAGAGCCTGGAGTCTGCTTCACATTCTGTCTCCCTCTCTCTCTCTCTACCCCTCCCAGACTCATTCTCTCCTCTCTCTCTCTGTCTCTCTCTCTCTCTCACAAAATAAATAAACATTAAAAAATTAAATTTGAAAAAACAGCACTGAAAATAACTAAAAAGGGACAAAGCCTTTTTCTCAAAAACTGTCATTCGTATTTTAAGCATATAAAGCATAGCAAACCTCCTTTTAAGTGCAGAACACAGCATTTTCCTCTCAAAATTCCATGAACATTTTTGACAGGGAATATGGTTGACGTTCTGAATACAGTTTTGATAAATGATACTTGGTGTCTTGTTTTTAGTTTTTAAAGAGACATGTAAAGAAGAAAAGCAAAGAGAAGAAAGTTCAGAAAAAGTAAAGAAGGACTAAAACATTGCACATATTTTCGAATGAAGTAAACCTCATAAATACTCAACCAAGTAATTTTAATTTTTAGAAATAGCTTAATTTGCCCATGTGGTGTTTTTAAAGAGACACTATACGTTTATGTAAAGACAAGTGCCAGAGAAGGAAGGAGATAATTAAGGTGACCTATAATGGCTAAGATTTAGAATTTTTAATTTTAAGTATCTGCATACCTGAGAGACTCAAATCAATTGGTTACTGCAATCCTGATTTATTTATTAAGTTTTACACTGCATTGTAGGAATGTTGTGGGACCTTTTGGCTCTCCAAAGAAGTTTGGTGGCTGTAGGAAGTACCATAGATAAAAAAGACTTAAAGCTGTAGGAAACGGAAGCTGTCTAGAGTTGTGGCGGATTTTTTGTTCTAGCATATAGCCATGACATGGATGTGATGATGCCTTTAAACTATAAACTAAACTATAAAACTATAAGCTTTTTGTTTATCCAGAAGTGGCAAAGTCAGTTCATTTAGAGATCTGGCAGGGCAATTGCCTTTTTGAATTTGAAGGGTTTGAGGAGGGCTGAAATGGAAAATATTTTAAAATTTTCTCTTAGAATGCTGAGAGGTGATGGCATTGGTGGAAGAACTATACTAGGGTCTCATAGTTTTTTCAGCTTTTCTCACAGAAATTGTGGAGCTGAAACCTTGAAGGCTGTTCTCTACCAAGATCTATTTATTCTTCAAGGTTTTCTGTTGATATTTGCTCAGTCTTTTGGAGAAAGATTTTAGTTGAGAAAACAGCATGTAAAGACTTCTACTTTCTCCAGATTTTTTAGAATGTTACACAACATATTGGCAATAACTAATATTTTCAAATGCTTATCATATTCTTAGGGGAATTATATATAGTATCACATTTGATCTCCTCACTGGGTCTGTGTGAAGTGTACTATTGCTGCCCCTATCTAATTAGGATGCTTAATGTATATAAGTGAGTTGTCCAATAGTACACAGTCTAAATGGTGGGTCCATGAACTTGAACCCTGGTCTGTCTGATTTCAAAATAGCTCTTAACCACTACTCCTCATTGCTTCTTGAATGAACTTATTATACCTCCAGCAAAGAATTTAAAAACTTTAGGACCTAAAATTAATAATCATACAGCAGTATATTAGAGAAGGCTGGAAGTAGATGATTACAAACTTTTTTCATGTTTTCAAGGAGCAGCACCCAAGTCATGGGTGTAAGTGTTATGCAAACTGATGGTCCTGGAAGGCAGAGGGTATGCTTTGGAATTAGAATTTGAGTGAATTAGCATGTTTTCCTGGGTTCTTATCTCAACATCAAAGCTACAAGGGCATATGGTGATGAAATGTTGATTCAGCCCCTAATTCCAGTCATTATTGGTATCATCTTCAATGACACCTAATGGTGTGCTCAGTGTTAAATGTTTGTGGAACTTTTCCTTTTGAAATATGAAAGAACATCTTAATTCCTAAGTATAGTTGATCTTCATTATTTGCCAGTTCCTTATTTGCAAATTAGCCTACTTGCTGTTTGTTTACAAACCCTGTATCGATACATGGGGTGCCCCTACAGTCATTTGTGGATGTGGGAAGAGTGATAAAAATTTTGTCACCTGACACACAAATACCCAGTGTCGAACAAGGTGACTTTCTGCCCTCTCATTTCAGCCCCTACTGTGAACAAGTGTCCTTCATCTGTCTGGTGTCTTGTTTGTTTATTTGTTTGTTTGTTTTTTGCATCTTTGTGCCTTTTTGTTGGTGATTTCACTGTTCAAAATGGCCTCAGAGCCTAGTAATGAAGTGCTGTCTGGTGTTCCTGAACACGGAAAGGCTGTGATGTGACTTGTAGAGGAAAGATGCGTATTAGATAGCTTCATTTAGGGATGAGTTATAGTGCTGTTGGCTGTGAGCTCAGTGGAAATGAATGAACAATACAGTACACTGAGAAAAAGAAAGGAAATTTGCCCATTTATAAGTGAGGCTGCTGTGCAAACAGCACATCTGTAGAGTCTGATGAAGCTTGGAAAAGATAGAAAAGTGGCTAAATGGATTTGTGAGATGATTGATAAGAAAAGCCTTGTGAACAGCACTGTTGTGAGGTGGAAACCCAGAGAAGTGTACAGTCACATCACTCAGGCTAAGGTAGATGTTAAAGTCTTCTTTGTAGTGCTCACTGGTTTGCACACTTCAAAAAGTCAGGCAGCATGAAAAGTGTGAGACCTGTAGGCAAGGTAGGTTCTGCAGATCAGGAGATTTGGGAAGAAGTTTAAAAACACCTGCTTAGGTGTTATATAGGAAAAAGGTCGTGTGGAAAAGTGGGTTTTCAGTGCTGATAAGATGGCTCGTGGAATGAACATGTGTAACACAAATGGCATTTTGGCTGAGGGAAATGTGATCAGTGGCTCACAGGAACGTGATCTCCTAGGAGCAGTGGTTCTTCATTCACTAGTCAAGTGGTCTTTGAGACTTTATAGAACATATGTTTTGCAAAGAACGAGAATGAGCTGTAGTTTTACCAGAGATAACGGAGAGGACTCTTTTAAATACCATACAACTCCTGTGAGACCAAGGACTTTGTCTTTCGGCACATCTTTGGGTTTGCTTTCTTTCTCCTTATGGTGTACCTTAATTTTTCTAAAATTCTCAAGTCAATTCTGCATAAACTAAGAGAGTGTTCTGTTGGACCCAACTAGATGAGACTCAAAGGACCTTGACCTTCTGCCACATTACTTTGGAATGAAACAGTCATTGTCTTCAGTCAGCAGTTTTGTGAGCCTGAGAACAGTGTTTGGACAATTGGAAGAAGAGAAACAGCGGTGGCACAAGCCCTCATTTTGGATTACTCTTTTGCCTTGGGAATCACAGAGCATCACTTACTCAACATATATGCAAATGTGTCTTATTGCACCAGGTATTATAAGAGTCCTTGCCATCCCCTTAGAAAGTGGCTTCAATAAAAAGTATAAAGCTTCGGTTAAAAAAAGAAACTTCCACAAACAAGTATTCTTTAGGAACACACTGGCTGTTTCCTTCTCTGAGGACCAGGATCTTGACTTTAATAGGAAGATTCTACACGTTGAGGTATTTATGTGTCATAATCCCTGGAGGGGTGATTTAACTAAGTATTTTGTAAAGATAGAAAAAGCTCATAATCTCATCGGGGGCTGGGAAAATAGTAGGCACTTACATATTTATGAAATGGATAAATAAATAAATGATAACTAACGCTGTTAGTATATATAGTGAGTATATATACTCAATTGTGTATGTGAACAAATGCCCAGGAATGTGCAGATGTGCTGTGGAGTCTTACTGGCCCTTTCATTCCTCTCTCCATATGGAATTGGCCTGGAGTATGGCTGGGAGAATATGTTCTAATCTGAACACAGGTTTGAATTCCTTTTTTTTTTTTTTTGCATTGTCCAAGGTCCTGCTGTAATGACAGCTCCACAAGGACAGGTGCTGTTTGTTTTATTTACTAATGTATCCCAAGTGTCTAGGACAGTGCCTGCCACATAGCAGATGCTCAATAATATTTGTTGGTTTAATGAATGCGCACTTCCCTTCTCTGTGTGCTGGACTGTTGTGGCCCTATGCTGTCTATACTGCAGTGTTATTTTCATATATCAGCACCCTTATGTGTAAGTGGATAATGTTACTTCTCTTGCTTTTAACTTTTTTTACAGTATATTTATTTTTGAAAGAGAGAGAGCAGGAGAGGGGCAGAGAGAGAGGGAGACACAGAATCCAAAACAGGTTCCAGGCTCTGAGCTGTCAGCACAGAGCCTGATGTGGGGCTCGAACCCACGAACTGTGAGAGCATGACCTGAACCAAAGTCAGATGGAGCCAACCAGGAACCCCTCCTGCTTTTAAATTTAAAAAGCTTTCAGCATTATTAAGATATAATTGACATACGATGTTATTATATTATGTAAGTTTAACACCTGTGTCATGTCACATAATTATAATTTCTTTTTCCTGCTGAGAACATTTAGGATCTACTCTCTTAGTAATTTTCAAATATATAATATAGCATTGTTGACTTTAGTCACCACTCTGTATACTCTGTTGTACACTTATTATTTACTCATCTTATAACTGAAAGTTTGTACCCTTTGATTAATATCTCCCCATTCTCACACCTTCCCCACCAGCCCTTGGAAACCACCATTCTACTGAGTTCTGCTCTTTGTTTGTTTCTGAGTTCTGCTCTTTTAGGTTCTATATGTAAGTGTATTAGTATACTTATTATACAGTGTTAGTTTTTCTCTGTCTGACTTCATTTAGCATAATGCCTTCAAGGTCCATCCATGTTGTTGCAAATGGCGGGATTTCCTTTTCTTCATCACTGAGTAATATTGTGTGTCACACACACACATATACGTATATATATGTATATATGTGTGTGTGTGTATATATATATGCATGGATGAGAAATATGAATAAAAATATATACATTATATATATATACACACACACACACCATTTAATAATTTAATTATATATATAATTTCTTTTTTATCCATTCAGATGTTGATGGACATTTAGGTTGTTTCCCTCTCTTGACTATTGTGAATAATGCTGCAACGAACATGGGTGTGCAGTATCTCCTTGCAATCCTGATTTCATTTCCTTTGGATATATATCCAGAGGTGAGATTTCCACATCATACAGTAGTTCTATTTTTAATTTTTTGAGGCACCTTCATACTATTTTTAATAGTGACTTCACCAGTTTATATTCCCACCGTCAGTGCACAAGTGTTCCCTTTTCTCCACATCCTTGCCAACACTTGTTGTTTCTTATCTTTTTGATACTGGCCAGTCTGACAGGTGTGAGATATCTCATTATGATTTCCATTTGCATTTTCCTGATGATTAGTGATTTTGAGTATCATCTCATGTACCTGTTGGTCATTTGTATGTCTTCATTAGAAAAATGTCTATTCAGATCCTCTGCCTGGTTTTTAACCAGATTATGTGGGTTTTTTTGCTATTTATGTTTTTGGTTTTTTTTGTTGTTGTTGTTTTGCTAAGGTTTGAATCTCTTACGTATTTTGGATATTAACCCCTCATCAGATATATGATTTGCAAGTATTTTCTCCCATTCTGTAGGTTGCTTTTCCATTTTGTTGATGGTTTATTTTGCTGTGCAGAAGCTTTTCAGTTTGATGCTGTCCCACTTATTTAAGTTAGTTTTTATTGCTTGTGCTTTTGATGTCATATCCAAAACAGTCATTGCCAAAACCAACATCCAAGAGCTTTCCCCGTGTGTTTTCTTCTAGGAGTTTTATGCTTTCAGGTCTTATGTTTAAGTCTTAACCATTTTGAGTTTATTTTTGGGAATTGTTTTAAGATAGAGGTCCAATTTATTTTTTCTTTTTTCTTTTTTTTTTTTTTTTTTTTTTTGCATGTGGGTATCCAGTTTTCCAGGCTCCATTTATTGAAGAGAGTACTCTTTCCCTATGAAGTATTCTTAGCTCTTGTCAAATGTTAGTTGACCATATATGTGTGTGTTTATTTCTGGGACCTTAATTCTGTTCTGTTGGTCTATGTGTCTATTTTTATGACAGTACCATAGTGTTTAGATTACTATAGCTTGTAATATAGATTGAAATCAGGAAGTGTGAAGCCTCCAGCTTTGCTGTGCTTTGTCAGAATTGCTTCAGTTTGGGTCTTTGTGGTTCCGTACAAATTTCAGGATTGTTTTTTTAAATTTCTGTTAAAAAGGACACTGGAATTTTTTGATAGGGATTGCATTGAATCTATAGATTGCTTTGGGTAGTATGGACATTTTAACAATATTCATCCTTGGGATCCATGAACATGGGATATCTTTCCATTTATTTGTGTCTTCTTCCATTTCTTTCATCAAAGTCTTACAGTTTTTGGTGTACAGATCTTCATCTCCTTGGTAAAGTTATTCCTAAACATTTTATTTTTTTCATTCTATTATAATGAGGTCATTTTCTTTATTTCTTTTTCGGATAGTTAATTATTAATGTATAGGAACACAACTGATTTTTATACAATGAGATTTTATCCTACAACTTCAGTTTCTTGGTGGCATCTTTATTATTTTCTCAGTGATCACATCATCTACAAACAGACAGTTTTACTTCTTTCTTTCTGATTTAAATGCCTTCGTTTATTTTCTTGTCTAAATTGCTCTAGCTCGGACTTCCAGTAATATGTTGAATAAAAGTGGCAAGAGTGGTGTGAGAAGGTGGAAGAGGGATAGTAAAGTACCCCCAAACTGAGAAGATACTATGAGATTGAAAAACCAAGCAAGCCCCTCTATACCATTTACATAGTTTTGTACATGGTAACTTACTTACAGGGACATTTCAGTGGACGATAATCCAAGTGCTATGCGAGTATTCTCCACCCCCATCCAGACCTTACTCCATGGGTCTTATAGAGTGAGGGGCATTGTGGTGAGGTCAAAGAGTAGTTATCTAAAGTGGCACCACCTATGCACCAAGCATCTCTACTAGTTATCTAAAGTGGCACCTTTTGTGTGACACTTTAGAGAAGATTAGAACAAGTGTTCCTACGTTCCAGTCAGGGAATATACTAACCTCCAAGGGACCTGGAATACATAGCCCCAAGGGAGTTCATTGTGTGGGCATGAACAAGATGGAGAGCCAAAGATGGAGTCAGTTTTGTCAGCACTCCTACAAGTGGGCACCCTTGTGTTTTTCCTGACCTTAGAGGAAAAGCTTTCAACTTTTCACCATTGAGTATGATGTTATCTGTGGACTTGCCATATATGGTCTTTACTATGTTGAGGTATGTTCCTTTTATACCCAATTTGTTGAGAATTTTTATCATGAAAGAATTTTGCATTTTGTTAAATGCTTTTTCTGTGTCTATTGAAATCATCATACAGTTTTTAACTTTCATTCTCTTATTGTGGTATGGCACATTAACTGATTTTCATATGTTGAACCATCCTTGCATCCCATGATCTTGATCATGATCTTTTTCAAATGCTATTCAATTCAGTTTGTTAATATTTTGTTGGAAAATTCATGCGTCTATATTCATTGGGGATGTAGGCCTGTACTTCCTTGCAAGCTAGGAGTCTTTATCACTTTTTTTCTAGAATTATTTGCTTCCTCAGATCTGCTCTGAACAAAACCAGCTGCCTGCTTTGGTGAACACATAGAATGTCTGTTACTGCATTTTCTACCTGTTTCTTATCATAGTGCTGTGGCTGCATTTCTGGATTTGTTCTCTGCCATAATGTGGTAAAGTGAAAGGCATTTTAGACTCTTTTAAACTTGCATGTGTTCAATATGGACAGTGTGTGGGGAAGTATGAAGAAGAGCAGCTGTGGGTTTTAACCAACAGCTGGAGGTTATGTAGATTAGGTAGATTCATTTCCTAATTGGTGGGTGATTTCTTAAAGGGAGTGCTCCTGTCCAGGGAAGGACCTATCATAGGCATGGGTTAGAGGCTTACACTTTAAAGGTTGGGTACGGTTTTCTACCTCTTTGGATTTGTTCTCTAAAAAACACATTACTTTGACTTTTAAAAGCTGGGGAGCTTTTTAGAAAATGCAGTTTTTCAGACACTGCACTGAGTCAGTTGGTCTTCAGTGACTGCAATGAAACAGAGGTTTAGAGACCACAAATAGCAGTTGTTATAGAGAGGCAGTAATATAGGGAAAGAAATTTGCAGTGGAAGGGAATATCCATTATACCTTGTGAAATCCTGCTGTCCTTTGTAGTAATGCTCTTGTGAGATGGTTCATATCTACAGTATGTTGTATCTTTGTGACTTAGGGGTATAGTGGGTTTGTTGGAAGGCTAAGTGAAGTATGCCCTATTTACTTTACAAGTTGCTTCTCTGCCATCCAAAGTGCATCTATACCCACCTGAATTTCTCTCATTACTCTCCTCTGAGATGTTTCTCATAAGGAATTGGATTTGAAATAAGCTGACAAAAAAGTTTTTTCTTTCTTTCTTTTTCTTTCTTTCTTTCTTTTTCTTTCTTTCTTTCTTTCTTTCTTTCTTTCTTTCTTTCTTTCTTCTTTCTTTCTTTCTTTCTTTCTTTCTTTCTTTCTTTCTTCTTTCTTTTTCTTAGAGAGAGAGTGTGTGTGAGCAGGGGAGAGGGGCAGAGAGAAAAAGAATCTTTAAGCAGGTTCGACATCCAGCATGGAGCCCAGCAGAGGGCTGGATCCCAGGACCCTGGGATCAGACCTCAGCTGAAATCAAGAGTTGGCCACTCAACTGACTGAGCCACCCAGGCGCCAGGAAAATACATTTTTTAAAAGTGTAAAGCTCTATACACATTTGGCATATTATTATTACTACTAACAAAAACAGTAACTATTACTTTTGAATTTTGTGGGTACTTTGAAGTATGTAGTTGGCTAACTTAGACATGGTGAGTAGAAAGGCCTGGATGTGGCTTGTGGACGATCCTTGAGTGAGGGCCAACTATGTGAAATAAAATGAGTTTGCTTAAGCTCCGAAGTCCCACAAGGAAAGATTTTCCACATTGTATCCTTTGGCAATATTTTAAAAACGTTTTCCAGGATTTTTACTTTTAAAAGGCGAAAGATTTATACGATCTGAAGAGAAACCAGAGTATAAGATTTTTACTTTTAAAATTTATATATAATCCCTATAAAACTATGCCTTATCAAATATGTTGTTTTTCTACAAAATTTCTTATCCTTTTCCATATATGCACATACTTTACATAGTTTTATACATGGTACAGACAGCTTCTTCAGTTGCTTCTTTCTTGCCGCCATTTTTTTTTTTGCTTCCAACCTTCCTAATTATAGTTGTAATGACTACATAATATTTACTATTTTATTTTATTATTCTACTATTACTAGATAGTTAGGTTGTTTCCAAATTCTGCTGTTATAAATAAGCCTGGGATTAATATGATACCTTCGTGTCAACAGTGGGAAGCTGTTGACTTCTCTCCAGTTGAATTCTTTTCTTTGTCCAAACACTGAAATGTGAGACTGTAGTCATAAAAGATAGAAACATTTTCCAGGCTCCTGATAACTATTAGAAACTCCTCTGTGCCCAGTTTCCTCATCCCTAAAATGAGGTTATAATAGTATATAAAGTACTTCCAGTAGGGCATTCAATAGATGTTGGCTACCACCTCTGTCTCCACCATCACCACCCAACCACCACCTCCATCATTACCACCACCATCGTTACCCCACCGTTACTCCTACTACTGTTCTTACTATCTTGGTGAAGGTCAGCTCCATTTTCACAAATAAAAACAGATATCTTAATACAGTTTTGACAATAACATTGCTCATATAGATTTTAGCTTTCTGTTTAACTTTCCAAAATGAATTACAGGCTGTTTGGTGTTGCCCTTCCTCCTCAGTACCAGAACTCTCTCCTTTAAAGAACTATCTTTGTAATTTCTACCTTTTCCCTGCTCTTTCATGTAGCCATTTGTACCCAAGAAGGTAAAACGTGTGTTTCTGATAATTACAGATAACCTTCTTGTATTATATTTGGTGGTGGTGGAGCTAAATTGAAGAAAATGGGGTTCTGGGAAAAAAAAGACACCCTTGTCTCAGACTCAAGTTTCGTGATCTATTGGAGACAGATGTAAAAGTCTGACCTCTGGTGGCTGTGATCTGGAGCTGTAGGGCAGATATACCAAGTCTGAAATGGGATCACAAATGTATTCTCCAGCAATAGTCAAACTGGGAGAGCTGATTGACTTTTAAAACTCTTTTATATTCATTGTGAGGGTTGTTCCTTATATCAAGAAAGACATCCTGCTTTCTTCCTTACAAAGCAATTATCTTATAACTCAGTTCCTCAGAATACAGGGCTTTAAATAAAAGTTCCATGACTCATAGTCTACAAAAAATACTTTCTTAAAACCACCAACCACCCCACTCTCACCACTACCACCACCTGACCTTATATATGCCGAAATCTCAGGGGAAAAATATATTGCTAAATCTTAGCAAAAGGGAGTATCAGCATGATTGAAATTAAAATTTTTTTATCTCCAAAACATCTGTAAATTGAGATATGCCTAGTCTTCTAATCAAATATTATCAAACTTCTTACATTCTAGGATTTAGTTTTTTTAAAAAGCAAACTAAAAGTCTCAGAAAATTATTTTCAGATATTATTCATCATGTAATTAAAAAAGAATTATGTGAATGAAGAAAATAAATTTAGATGTAAGCAGTCACAAGGAGTTAGAATACACATGAAACGTTTTATATTTTTAATTGCTTAAAATGATATGCTTGCTTATGCTTGAAAATAAATTTTTACATTACATTTTAACTATTTTGCTTTTATAAAAATGATAGTTTTTAAGGTGATATAATGTATTGACAGGACACAACTAATGGTAATTTGACATTGTGTGTTTGTATGTGTTTTTGCATAAAAACTAGTTTAAAAACGACAAATTTTATTTTTTTATTAAATTTTTTTAATGTGTATTTATTTTTGACAGAGAGAGAGACAGACAGAGCATGAGTTGGGGAGGGGCAGAGAGAGAGGGAGACACAGAATCCAAAGCAGGCTCCAGGCTCTGAGCTGTCAGCACAGAGCCTGATGCAGGGCTCCAACTCACAGACCACGAGATCATGACCCGAGCCAAAGTTGGACGCTCAACCGACTGAGCCACCCAGGCGCCCCCAAAATGACAGATTTATTTAATCCTAGCTACTTGCTTGGTTCACACAAAAATACAGAATTTGAGGCAGTTGACATTGAAAAGGTTGGTTCTATAATTTCTAGATGGATGACACATTCTCCTTTGGTCCCAACCCTAATTAGGTTCAGTGGCTATGTTACCATCTGCAGTCAGTAAAGGGACTGTTAGTAATGACATATTCTTAGCAAATTGGTTCATCAACCCTCCCCAGCATTTGTACTATTGACCTTGACTTCAAAGAAATAGTATTAATGCCTTCCTGCCAAAATAGGCTATAAATTTGAGTGTGTCTTTCAATCTGTCAATACCAAAATTTTAAAGCCTCATTCATTTTCTAAAAGCTTAACTAATGATTTCTGTAATTTGAATATACTTATTCTAATTGTATATTATAGTTGTAGGTCATTTTTATGTTCATATGCTTATTGCCAAAAAAAGCTGAGAAAAATGCCAGAATCTATAACAAGATAATAATATTCCATTTAAAAGTATTTTGACATTGTAGTTGATTTAAAATGGTTCTCGGTTTTCTTATCACCTGAGTAGAATTAATTAGCAAAACTAAATAGCTAATATTTACTACATGTGATTCTGTGCCAGATACTGTTTTCAGTCTTTGCACACATTCCTCATGTTATATTCAAATGATCCCATGAAGTAGGTTCTATCACTATCTCTGATTTTACAGATGAGGAAAACTATAGAAAGATTGCCCAAGATGACACATGAGTAAGTCTTGGAACCCAGCTCATCTGACTGCAAGACACAATGCATATTTAAATGAAAAGATCTGCCTATGAACTAGTAGTACTCTGTTCACTGGGCGAAGCCTTAAAGCACTCACAACCCAGACGTATAGAACAATTGGAAGATTTTCTGTACTATTAGTGAATTATACTAGTGTGTAACTTATTTAAAACAAATAAAAAATATTATGTATATTTTAACAGCATGTGGTCAACATCCTTTCATTCATTCATACTGTAATCTGTATATTAGGTATTTTGAGCAGCCAGGAGCAGCCTCCTGACTGCCAGCCACAGCACAGAGAGCTTGGGCCTGGGGACTGCAGCTCACAGAGTCCCTCAGAGAAGGAAAGAGAGGAGACGCCTGGGGAGGGAGGGGACGTGATTTATGGGGCTCAGTTTTGTGGAGTTTCATGGTGATTGATGAGGCAAAGATGATACTAGTCATACAGCTTTTCCTCTTTGATGACATGAATCTTGCCCTTGATCTCCAATAAAGCAGAGCAGAGCCCTGTTTCTGGTTTTAACTAAAATCTGCAACTCCTGGTCACAAGCATGACCTAAAACCATTCCATGTGAGTGGCTGTGAGGCAGTAACTATGATTATTTCATTGACTCGGCAGATATTTATTGAGTACTTACTGTGTGCCATATGTCGCTCTAGACACTGGGGATGTAATGGCGGTCAGGTACTCTTCCAGATGCTGGGAGTATAATACTGTTCAGGTACTTTTCCAGATACTAGGGATATAATACTTCTAGATACCAGCAATATAAAGAAAGCTCTACTGAGCTGACAGTTTATGGAACTAGGTCTTTTTCATCTTGCCCTTCTCCCCGCAATACACAATTAGCCTAGGGCCTGGTGCACATAATAGGTACACTTGGTTATGTTCATTGAAATAAAGCAGTGAAAAGTGTCAGGGCAGAGAAGAGTCACAAAGACAAAGGAGTATTGACCAGAGGTCAAGTGTTCAACCTGGTGAATCAGGTCACCTCACTGTTTCCAGGTTGATGAGCAGTACTGAAATGGATTTTCCTCCCATGTAGCTGCTCCTTCAAGCTTCCAGTGACTTCTCAGTCAAGTGTTTTGGGTAAGCCTCTCCACTCAGCTTCTTGGAACTATCTTCAGAACTTGATGGGTGCTCCAGTTGCTGGTGCCTGGCTCTGAAAAGCTGGAGAGGCCTGTAGTGAAGTAGAGAAGGATTTGTATTTAGAGTGCCTGGAAATGAGAGAGCCAGGGAAATAGAAATGAGCGTAGCAATTGCAGAAAGTGGTAGAATATACTGGTACATGAGGAAAGGCCCCTTTGCTATAGTCAGGTGGCTATGCTGTGTCCCAGGGAATGTGGGCAGAAATAAGATTCCAGAATTTATAGGCAGAGGTATATGAATGGTTTGGGCTGGGCAGGTCCAATTTCCACATAAACTGCTTCATGTTGCTGTTTGCCTATTAAATGTAAACCACTCTGTCCCTTAAAATGCACTCACAAGTGTTTCTGCTACAGAGTCAGTTCCAAGGTAGATCATTGTGCCCTAATGGATACCTCTGGCTGCCCACAACTCCTGGCCCTTTCCCTAGTGTGAGGGGATGGTGGCTACTTCCTACACATCATGCTCTTTCAAAAGCAAACCATTTGTGTACGCTGGAGTCACTATTCCTGCCTGCGCAATTGTGCGGGTTGGAGTCACTTAGATAATTCATCAATTGCATTTCATAGCGTGGAGAGATCATACAAAATTGCCTTGCCTGAAACCACAAAAATGAGAATTGTGGCTTTGTTTTGTTTTGTTTTGCCTGGGGAAATGTAAGGATTGGATTCCTTCACAGCAAAAGGCTGTTTTTGGTCAAGAGATTAAAAAAATATATTTTTGAAGTATAATAACATTTTATAGTATATATAGTATGTATATGGTATAGTATATTGTATAGTATAGTACATTATATTAGTTTCAGGTAATCAATGTAATGATTAAATATTTGTGTAGACTGTGAAGTGATCACAATGTAAGTCTAGTTAACATTTGTCATCATAAAAAGTAACAAAAGTTTTTTGTTTTTTTTTCTTGTGATGAGAACTTTTAAGATTTACTTTCTTGGCAGCTTTCAAATATGCACTACAGTATTATTGACTATGATCATCATGATTTGTATTACATCCTCATGACTTATTTATTTTATAACTGGAATTTTGTACTTCTTCACCCGTTTTGCCACCCTCCATTCCTTCTCCACTCTGGCAACCATCATTTTATTCTCTGTATCTGTGAGTTTTATTTTGTTTGTTTTGTTTTTTAGATCCCACATATGTGGATGAGATCATATGATAGTTGTCTTTCTCTGACTTATTTCATTTAGCCTAATACCCTCAAGTTCCATCCATGTTGCGACAAATGGCAAGATTTCATTCTTTTTAAGGCTAAGTAGTATTCCATTGTATATATATAATATATATTATCCATTGGTGTATGTATATATATATATATGTGTGTGTATATATATATATATATATACACACACACAAACATTACATCTTCTTTATCCATTCATCCATCATATGTGTGTACATAATTGTATATACATCCATATGTGTATACATCATAATTATATATATTATAAATATATATAGTTATGAGTATGTGTGTATGTATATATATATATATATATATATATATATATATACACATACACACACACACACACACACACATATATATACATATATGTATATCTTGGCTATTGTAAGTTATGCTGCAGTGAACATGGGGTTGCATATATCTTTTCAAGTTAGTGTTTTCATTTTCTTCAGATAAATACCCAGAGTTGGAATTGCTAGATCATATGATGTTTCTACTTTTAATTTTTTGAGGAACCTCTATACTGTTTTCCATAAAGGCTGCACCAATTTACATTTCCATCAGTAGTGCACGGGGTTCCTTTTCTTCATGTTCTCACCAACACTTGTTATCTCTTGTCTTTTTGATAATAGCCATTCTGATAGATTTGAGGTGATATCTCATTATGATTTTGATTTGCATTTCCCTGATGATGAGTGATGTTGAGCATCTTTTTATGTGTGTTCTGGACATCTGTATATTTTCTTTGGAAAAATATATTCATGTTCTTTGCCCATGTTTTAACTGGATTGATCTTGGGGGGGGGGTCAAGGATAATGAAATGAGGACCATGTCTGCTGAGCAAAAGAGTATAGCACCCAGTATTGTGGCCTTTTCCTTTCTCAGCATGTGATGTGCTGCTGTGGCCTCTGTTCTTCCTGCCTGAATGGTCAACTTCTGGAATGGCCGGAGAATCTAGGGCCACAAAGATCATGCCCAAGACCAAGACCTGGAGCTGTGGCAAAGATGGTTCTTGCTTTGAAGATATGGATCACAGCAAACTCTTCAGCTATGAGCTTCTTGCCTGTTTTGATCTTAGTGCTTTACTCTATAATTATTATTTCAGAAATGTTGACTCTGTGAGCACACCAAGAATGACACAAAGTTCAGGCCCATTTTTCTTGACAAGCAACAAATCTCTGTGAGGATATTTAAATTTTGGTTGTTATTCTCTCCTCTGAATAGTAGGAGACTCCTCATTCCAGGTCACGCATGACCCAGCTGGTTAAGTTAAATTATTTCTAAAGAGCCTGTGCCACTGGAAAGCCCCTCAATCACGTTGAGCAAATGAACTTTTCCTAGCTGGTGCCACACAGCGGAATGTGAACAGATTAAATAAGCTGCATCCACAATTCAGCATTAAGGTGGTCTTACTAACCTATAGGAATAGAAGAATGTGATTTTTAAAAACTCAGATTTGTATAGGCTGGGTCTGGGCAGAATTAAGAAAGCGGTAACGTTTACCTTTTCTCTTTTGTGTGTTTTTCACTTGCTTTACCTAACTAAAATTTAAGGGTATATGTGCATATGTGTATGAATGTATGTATGAGTCTGTGTTTGCAAGTGGGTCCCCGACTTCCAAAAATGGGAATAATTCAGATTTTACCTTCACTATGCCATTGGTTGAGCATTTTGAAGTCCTTAGTTAATAAGATGCCATGGGCAGTTTAATTTTGTGTAATAAATGTGTCTGTGTTTTTAGACATAGGTGTATCTTAGGTCATATCTTTTTAAGAATCCTCAATTCTGATATGTCATGGTTTATTTTAGTCTTCATTCAAAATTTCTACCGTAAATGGCAGTCAACACCACTTCTAGCCCTTTTTAAAAATAAAATATCTCAAGGGTAGTCTAGATGGCTCAGTTAAGCGTCTGACTCTTGATTTTGACTCAGGTCATGATCGTGTGGTTAGTGGGTTTGAATTGACAGTGTGGAGCCTGCTTGGGATCTTCTGTTTCCCTTTCTCTCCCCAAGTAATGGCTAAGGGGAAAGAAATATTAACCAGAGTGCAAGGATAAAGAAGAAATAACTCTGTTTATGTTGAACTCTCAGGAAGATCCATTGACTGATCTGGTGGTGACCATTATAACTAACAATCATGGAGGAGTGCCTGGGTGGCTCAGTTGGTTAAGCCTCCGAGTCTTGATTTTGGCTCAAGTCATGATCTCATAGTTTGTGGGATCGAGCTCTGCAGCTGGTTCTGCACTGACAGCACAAAGTCTGCTTTGGATCCTCTCTCTCCCTCTCTTTCTGCCCCTTGCCCACTCATGCTCCCTCACTCTCTCTGCCTCTCTCAAATAAACTTAAAAAAAGATAATTAAAAAAACAACTCACAATCATGGAGAAGAAGGAAACTCAGTCAAGAAAGCACAGTGCTTTCTTAAACTATAAGTAAACTTTAAATCTAGACAAATTATGATTAATTTTAATTTTTTTAATGTTTTTATTTATTTTTGAAACAGAGAGAGACAGAGCATGAGTAGGGGAGGGGCAGAGAGAGAGGGAGACACAGAATCCAAAGCAGGCTCCAGGCTCTGAGCTGTCAGCGCAGAGCCTGATGCAGGGATTGAACTCACGGACTGTGAGATCATGACCTGAGCTAAAGTCGGACGCTTAACCAACTGAGCCACCCAGGCGCCCTGACAAATTATGATTAATTTTAAAATGTTGATAAAACTCATAGGCAAACTATAAGCAAATTATTCAAAAATTTCTCTATAATACCTGTATGTATCTACCTACCTATTTGTTTCTCTGTGATGACTATGATATAAATTGGCATTCCTCAAAATTTATTCCATCTGCAAGATGCTCAGGACAAAATAGTTCCGTAGTAATTAAGTTTGGGAATTGCTGCTTGCTTACTATATTTCTCTGCCATTGAAATATTCAAAAGATGGGGCACCTGGGTGGCTCAGTTGGTTAGGCATCCGACTCTTAATTTCAGCTCAGGCCATGATCTTACAGTTAGTGGGTTCGAGCTGCGTCAGGCTCTAAGCTGACAGCATGGAGCCTACTTTGGATTCTCTCTCTGCCCCTCTCCTGCTCATGCTCTCTCTCTTTTAAAATAAATCAGTAAACCTAAAAAAAAAAGGTTCAAAAGTCTCTCTTAGATAAAGAATTCTAAGAAGTTCTGCAGTAAGCAAAGCTATTAAACTATATTCTGTCCAGTGTTCCCCAAACTTACTTGACTCCAACCACTCCTTTTTAAATAATACATGCTTTGCATTCTTCTTTTTGACAAATGCAAGAAAACAGACAAATCAGTTTATAATGGGGAGCTGAATTTTACCAAATTGACACACAAAAAGAAATTTTAAACATACATTTTAAAAAGAAGTGCTGACAGGTAAACATTTATGGAATAGAATTTTTAAGTTATTAATTTCCTATATGTTTTTTATTATGTATTTTTGTGGTTAATCTGCAGGAATCTTTAACGAGTTTATATTTTTTTTACTGTGTATTAAAATAACAAATTGCTGGGGAGCCTGGGTGGCTCGGTTGAGTGTCTGACTTTGGCTCAGGTCATGATCTCATAGTTTGTGGGTTCAATCCCTGCATTGGGCTCTGTGCTGACAGCTCAGAGTCTGAAGCCTGCTTCAGATTCTATGTCTCCCTCTCTCTCTACCCCTCTCCCACTAGCATTCTGTCTCTCTCTGTCTCTCAAAAAATGAATAAACATTTAAAAATGAATAAACAAAAATAATAAATTGCTTTGCAGCATACAACACTAGGGACAATATCCTTGCTATAAATAACAGAAAAAGATCTTCTTCCTGTCCCCCCCTCTCTCCAGCCAAAGAAAACTTCAGAACATTTGTTAGGAATGTATATAAAAAAATATTAAGTAATGGTAAAGCATATTTTTTGGTGTATATAAGAAAATTCCAATGTAATTAATTAGGGTTAGCAAGGAATGTAAGAGTGGTTTATTTATTATATTAACATAATTCGTGGAAAAGGTTAATAATGATAAACCAGATGATGATTGGAATAGATTTTGAAAATCCATGATAAAATGAAATTTCTGTTTCTGTATAAAGCTATAGGTGATATAGGACTTGAATAATAATTAGTTTTTATAAGATAGTCCCCATCTAAAATCAATTGCCAACATTTTATTTAATTGTTAAAAACTATAGTCATTTCCTTTTTCACCAAAAAATGGGATAAGGATGTCTATAATTATCAACAACAGCTACAGTTCAGAGCAATACGAGATCCAAGCAGAAACAGGAGGTCTGTCAATAAAAAAGATAAGAAAGCACAAAATTATTATTATTTTTAGATAATGTAAATTAATGTAGAAAATCAAAGAAAATCATTCAAAAAAAGTCCAATAGTTCAGATGATTGGTTGCTGTAGAATAAATGTAGGGAAAAAAATCAATAGTTTTTTTCTAAATCCATAAATACTCTATTAGCTGAGAGTAAAGATCTCACTAAAATATCAACAACAAAAAGTAAGATGAATCATGTATGAAGAAAACTCTAAACATTTAATGAGTATTTTTCCTCCCATAAATGATTACTTGAACAAATGAAGACACGATCTGTTCTTAAAGAGTAGACTCAAATATTCAAATAAGTATATCAGTTCTTCTTTGTTAAAGTATTAATAAATTCTAATTAAAAATCAAAGGGATGTTTTAATTTGGAAAATTTCTAACATTAATTTAGAAAACTAAACAAGTGAGGAAGAGCTAAATATTCAAAAATACTTTGAAGAAGAAAAAATGTCTGAAAGAATTTTACTGTATGAATTATTAAAACTTGATTTGAATCCTTGATAATTAAAGTCTATGATCTCAGAGGAGAATAGACAAGCAGACAAAAAGTGGATAAAAGATAGAAATAGCAGATAGGAAAAAAAAAGAATCACAACAGGAGGAGCCAAGATGCAGAACAGCATGGAAGCTTTTTGTGTGTCTCGCGTCCATGAAATACAACCAGACCAACACTAAAGCATCCTACATACCTAGAAAACTGATTGGAAGATTAACACAACAGTCTGCACAACCTGAACCACAGAATTCAGCAGGTACACGACACGAAGAGCTGAACTTGGGGAGCAAGAAGCCCCGAAAGGTAGGGAACCCCTTTTGCGGGCGAAGAGAGGACGCAGACTGGGGAGTGGGGGAGCATATGGGAAAAGCACCCCTCCCCAAAAGAAGCTGAAAGAAAGTAGAAAATTGGAAACAGCCACAGGGACTAAACTAAAAAGGGAGAAAGGAGAAAGGAGAGGGTTTAAATTCCATTAAGACTGTAAACAAGGGGAGCGCAAACACTGCAACTCCGCAGCTCGATACCTGGTGATGCTCTAGTGGGAAAGGTGAATCCCCAGGAACAGAGTGGGGTCCAGGAGGTTCTCAGGCCACAAGGGAAATAGCGGTTCCACTGCTGGAAGGACATTTGATAGAGACTGTTAAAGCCACCTGGTCCCAGCAGACCCCAGAAGGCAGCCACATTCACTGGTGCTGGGGCAAGGTCGTTGAGGGTGAAGCCTGGTGCCAGATGTGTGTTGCAGTTTTCCATAATCCCTGAAATGCTGATGCTACACTGTCTTGCGACCTTTTTTTGGGGCGGGCTGGCACCTGGCTGCAGTCTCAGGGCACCGGCAACAGCAGGGTACAGCAGGCATTCCTGGGTGCAGCCCACATTCAGCCATTGCTCATTCAGCCATTGCTCGCTGAGACCCTCCCGCAGAGGGAGGAGCGGGTCAAAACTGCATTCCTTCGGAATTGGCCGGGGAAAACAGCCACATATGAGACAAAACTGCCTGGGGCCTGATCACAGAGAGTGGAAAAGCGGGGAGTGGACGAGAGCTGAAGACAGAGGACCGGTGTGCGATTGCTGATCCGAGAGAACAAACTAGGTGGCTGGGTGGCACCATTTTCACTGCTCCCGTGCATGTGCATACACACCTACAAGCACCGCAACAATCCACCCCAGTAGGCTAGCAGCACCATCTAGTGGAAAGCGGAGCTGTTACACCGAACCCCACCCAACTAGGCCAACTTTGCTCTTCAAGAACACAAACCTCACCGCCAGCTTAATTTGTGGACTATAAAGAGCTACACGCACTGACCTCTAGGGGAAAATGAAGCAATTTCAGTCCTACTTCAATCTCTTAGCAGGTTCATCTGTTCAATTTTTTTTTCTTTTTCCTTTTTCTCCTTTACAATTCTTTTCTTTTTCTTGAATAAAGAAAGAGAAAAAATTCATTTTTATTTTCAATTTTTATTTAAAATATCTGTCTTTAATTGTTGTTACTGTATTTTTTACTTCTGTGTAGATTTTTTCAAATTCTACTTTACTTCCATCATTTTATTTTAGTGTACTTCAGTGTACTCACTTTTTCATATTTTCAAACAATTTCCTTTTTTTCTTTCTTTTTCTTTTTTCTCTTTTTCATTTGTTTTCTTGAATGCAGAAAGAGAAAAACTTCATTTTTAGTTTCAATCTCTTAAAATATTTTTATTTAATTTTTATTACTATATTTTCTGCTTTTATGTAAATTTTTTCAAGTTCTGTCTTACTCTCGTCATTTTATTTTAGTCTACTTCAGTGTACTCACCTTTTCAAATTTTCAAATGCTTTTTTTCTTTTCTTTTTTCTTTTTTATCTTTTTTCTCTTTTTAGTTTCTTTTTTCTTAAATACAGAAAATGAAAAAATTCATATTTATTTTTAATTTTTATTAAGATATTTTTCTTTAATTTTTTCCTACTATATTATTTACTTCTGTGTATATTTTTTCAAATTCTATTTTATCCCCATCATCTCATTTTAGTCTACTTCAGTGTATTCATTTTGTCCAATTATCAAACAATTTCCTTTTTTTTTCTCTAATCTCTCAAACCACTTTCAACACCCAGACCAAAACACACCTAGGATCTAGCATCATCTATTCAATTTATGTGTGTCTGTGTGTTCTTAATTTTTAATTTTAACATTTTTTTATTTTAATTTTTTTTAATTTCAATTTTTCTACCTCACTAATTCCTTTTTTCTCTTCAAAATGACAAAATGAAGGAATTCACCCCAAAAGAAAGAGCACGAAGGAATGACAGGGATTTAACCAACACAGATACAAGCAAGATGTCTGAACCAAAAGTTAGAATCACGATAATAAGAATACTAGCTGGAGTCAAAAGTAGATTAGAATCCCTTTCTGCAGAGATAAAAGAAGTAAAAAATAGCCAGAATGAAATTAAAAATGCTATAACTGAGCTACAATCACAGGTGAATGCAGTGGCAGCAAGAATGGACGAGGCAGAACAGGGAATCAGCAATATAGAGGACAAACTTACAGAGAATAACGAAGGAGAAAAAAAAGGGAGATTAAGGCAAAAGGGCACGATTTAAGAATTAGAGAAATCAGTGGCTCATTAAAAAGGAACAACATCAGAATCATAGGGGTCCCAGAGAAGGAAGAGAGAGAAATAGGGGTAGAAGGGTTATGTGAACAAATCATAGCGGAAAACTTTCCCAACCTGGAGAAAGACAAAGACATCAAAATCCAGGAAGCACAGAGGACTCCCATTAGATTCAACAAAAACCAACCATCAACAAGTCAAATTCACAAAATACTCACGCAAGGAGAGAATCATGAAAGCAGCAAGGGAAAAAAAGTCCCTAACCTACAAGGGAAGACAGAACAGGTTTGCAACAGACCTATCCACAGAAACTTGGCAGGCCAGAAAGGAGTGGCAGGATATATTCAGTGTGCTGAATCAGAAAAATATGCAGCCAAGAATTCTTTATCCAGCAAGGTTGTCATTCAAAATAGAAGGAGAGATAAAAAGTTTCCCAGACAAAAATTAAAGGACTTTGTGACCACTAAACCAGCCCTGCAAGAAATTTTAAGGGGGACTCTCTGAGGGGAGAAAAGATGGAAAATATATATATATATTTATATATATATATAAAGCAACAAAAGGTTAGAAAGGACCAGAGAACATCACCAGAAACTCCAACTCTACAAGCATCATAATGGCAATAAATTCATGTCTCTCAGTACTCACTCTAAGAACATCAATGAACTCAATGCTCCAATGAAAAGACATAGGGTAACAGAATGGATAAGAAAACAAGATCCATCTATATGCTGTTTACAAGAGACCCACTTCAGACCTAAAGAAACCTACAGATTGAAAATAAGGGGATGGAGAACCATTTATCATGCTAATGGTCAACAAAAGAAAGCTGGAGTAGCCATACTTACATCAGACAATCTAGACTTTAAAGACTGTATCAAGAGATGCAGAAGGGAATTATATCATAATCAAGGGGTCTATAGACCAAGAAGATCTAACAGTTGTAAACATTTATGCACCAGATGTGGAGCAGCCAAATATATAAATCACAAACATAAAGAAACTCATTGATAGTAATACCATAATAGTAGGAGACTTCAACACCCCACTCACAGCAATGGACAGATCATCTAATCAAAAAACCAACAATGGCTTGAATGACACATTGGACCAAATGGACTTAACAGATATATTCAGAACATTTCATCCTAAAGCAGCAGTATATACATTCTTCTCCAGTGCACATGGAACGTTCTCCAGAATAGACCATATACTGGGACACAAATCAGCCCTAAGTAAGTACAAAAGGATCGAGATCATACCATGCATATTTTCAGACCACGATACTATGAAACTCGAAATCAACTACAAGAAAAAATTTGGAAAGGTAACAAATACTTGGAGACTGAAGAACATCCTACTAAAGAATGAATGGGCGAACCAAGCAGTTAAAGAAGAAATTAAACAGTATATGGAAGTCAATGAATATGACAGCACCACAACCCAAAACCTCTGGGAAGCCGCAAAGGCGGTCATAAGAGGAAAGTATATAGTAATCCGGGACTTCCTAAAGAAGGAAGAATGATCTCAGATACACAACCTAATCCTACGCCTTAAGGAGCTGGAAAATGAATAGCAAATAAAACCCAAAACCAGCAGAAGACAGGAAATAATAAAGATTAGAGCAGAAATTAATGCTATTGAAACCAAAAAAATAGTAGAACAGATCAATGAAACCAGAAGCTTGTTCTTTGAAAAAATTAACAAAATTGATAAACCACTAGCCAGTTTGGTCAAAAAGAAAAAGGAAAGGACCCAAGTAAGTAAAATCAAGAATGAAAGCGGAGAGATCACAACCAACACAACATAGATAAAAACAATAATAAGAGAGTATTATGAGCAATTATATGCCAATAAAATGGGCAATCTGGAAGAAATGGACAAATTCCTAGAAACATATACACTACCAAAACTGAAACAGGAAGAAATAGAAAATGTGAACAGACCCATAACCAGTGAGGAAATTGAATTGGTGATCAAAAATCTGCCAAAAAAACAAGAGTCCAGGACCAGATGGCTTTCCAGGGAAATTCTACCAAACATTTAAGGAAGAGTTAACACCAATTTCTTGAAACTGTTCCAAAAAATAGAAATGGAAGGAAAACTTCCAAACTCTTTCTATGAAGTCAGCATTACCTTGATTCCAAAACCAGACAGAGACCCCACTAAAAAGGAGAACCATAGACCAATTTCCCTGATGAACATGGATACAAAAATACTCAACAAGATATTAGACAACCGGATCCAACAACACATTAAAAAAATTGTTCACCAAGACCAAGTGGGATTTATACCTGGGATGCAGGGCTGGTTTAATATCTACAAAACAATTAACGTGATTCATCACATCAATAAAAGAAAGGACAAGAACCATATGATCCTCTCAGTAGATGCAGAGAAAGCATTTGACAAAATACAGCATCCTTTCTTGATAAAAACCCTCAAGAAAGTAGGGATACAAGGAGCATACCTTGAGATCATAAAAGCCATATATGAATGACCCAGTGCTAATATCATCCTCAATGGGGAAAAGCTGAGAGCTTTCCCCCTAAGGTCAGGAACAAGACAGGGATGTCACTCTCACCATGTTATTCAACATAGTATTGGAAGTCTTCGCCTCTGCAATCAGACAACACAAAGAAATAAAAGGCATCCAAATCAGCCAGGAGGAGGCCAAACTTTCACTCTTCGCAGATAACTTGATACTCCATATGAAAAACCCAAAATATTCCACCAAAAAACTGCTAGAACTGATTCATGAATTCAGCAAAGTTGCAGGATATAAAATCAATGCACAGAAATCGGTTGCATTCCTATACACCAACAATGAAGTGACAGAGAAATCAAGGAATTGATCCCATTTACAGTTGCACCAAAAACCATAAAATACCTAGGAATAAATCTAACCAAAGGGGTAAAAAATCTATACACTGAAAACTATAGAAAGCTTATGGAAGAAATTGAAGAAGACACAAAAAAATGGAAAAAGATTCCATGCTCCTGGATGGGAAGAACAAATATTTTTAAAATGTCTATACTATCCAAAGCAATCAACATACTCAACACAATCCCTATCAAAGTAACACCAGCATTCTTCACAGAGCTAGAACAAAAAATCCTAAAATTTGTATGGAACCAGAAAAGACCCCAAATAGCCAAAGCAATCTTGAAAAAGAAAACCAAAGCAGGAGGCATCACAATCCCAGACTTCAAGCTATACTACAAAACTGTAATCATCAGGACAGGATGGTACTGGCACAAGAACGGACACACAGATCAATGGAATAGAATAGAGAACCCCGAAATGGACCTACAAACGTATGACCAACTGATTTTTAACAAAGCAGGAAAGACTATCCAATGGAATAAAGACAGTCTCTTCAGCAAATGGTGCTGGGAAAACTGGATAGTGACATGCAGAAGAATGAACCTGGACCACTTTCTTACACCATACACAAAAATAAACTCAAAATGGACGAAAGACCTCAATGTAAGACAGGAAGCTATCAAAATCCTCAAGGAGAAAGCAGGCAAAAACCTCTTTGACCTTGGCTGCAGCAAGTTCTTACTCAACATGTCTCCAGAGGCAAGGGAAGCAAAGGCAAAAATGAACTACTGGGACCTCATCAAAATAAAAAACTTCTGCACAGCAAAGGAAACAATCAGGAAAACTAAAGGCAACCGACAGAATGGGAGAAGATATTTGCAAATGACATATCAGATAAAGGGTTAGTGTCCAAAATCTACAAAGGACTTATCAGCTCAACACCCAAAAATCAAAGAATCCAGTGAAGAAATGGGCAAAAGACATGAATAGACACTTCTCCAAGGAAGACATCCAGATGGCCAACTGACACATGAAAAAATGCTCAACATCACTCATCATCAGGGAAATACAAATCAAAACCACAATGAGATACCACCTTACAACTGTCAGAATGGCTAACATTAACAACTTAGGCAACAACAGATGTTGACGAGGATGCGGAGAAAGAGAATCTCTTTTGCACTGTTGGTAGGAATGCAAGCTGGTGCAGCCACTCTGGAAAACAGTATGGAGGTTCCTCAAAAAACTAAAAATAGAACTACCCTACGACCCAGCAATTGCTCTACTAGGCATTTATCCAAGGGATACAGGTATGCTGTTTTGAAGGGGCACATGCACCCCCATGTTTATAGCAGCACTATCAATAATAGCCAAAGTATGGAAAGAGCCCAAATGTCCATTGATGGATGAATGGATAAAGAAGATGTGGTATATATATATACAATGGAGTATTACTTGGCAATCCAAAAGAATGAAATCCTGCCATTTGCAACTACATGGATGGAACTGGAGGGTATTATGCTAAGTGAAATTAGTCAGTCAGAGAAAGACAAAAATCATATGACTTCACTCATATGAGGACTTAAAGAGACAAAAGAGATGAACATAAGGGAAGGGAAACAAAAATAATATAAAAACAGGGAGGGGGACAAAACGGAAGAGACTCATAAATATGGAGAATAAACTGAGGGTTGCTGGAGGGGTTGTGGGAGGGGGGATGGGCTAAATGGGTAAGGGGCACTAAGAAATCTCCTGAAATCATTGCTTCACTATATGCTAACTAATTTGGATGTAAATTTTAAAAAAATAAAAAAATAAAGTTAAAAAAAAGAAATAGCAGATAGCAAATATGTCTGTTTTAAAAATTGCATATTACAGAAAAGCAGTGTTGTCATAGGAAGTAATTATGGTTAAAACAGGAAGCAGTTAAGGTCAGATAAATGAAACTTTTAAACAGTGTTTCAAAAGCTGTAAACATTACATAACCTTTATTCTGCTCACATATATTGTAAATCTGCAAGAAGGGGATTTAATGTTCCACATTCACACACATTCATTTAATCATTAATTTTTATTTATTTATTTTTAAGCCAGAGCATTGTTGGAACTATTATTTCTTGAAAACATCCTTTGTAAAAGGCTGTCAAAGATAATCTAGAAACAGAAATATTTGATAATTAAGAAAACTTCCTGGTCTTAGAGTACATTCTATAAGTTTATCTCCTTACTGAGCGTTCCCTATTAACCTCTAAATATGTTTCTCCCAGTCTAAGATGACAGTCCTCTCTATATCTCACAGTTTCTGCTCTTATCAAAATGCCCAACTTCCCGAATGTGCTATGACTTGATCACATTGGGAGATATTGTATAGTAACATTTGCTATTTAGATCTTATTTTTTTTTATTCTTGTCTATACTCATCTAACAAATATAAATAGCATTGGAATGTAATTTCACATGAGATATTATTAACATATAGATAGATAGAGTTTTTTATTTTGAGAGAAACAGACAGCGCTAGAGGGTGAAGGGCAGAGATTGAGGGGTAGAGAGAGAATCCCAGGCAGGCTCTGCACTGTCAGTACATAGCCTTCGTGGGGCTGGAACTCAGGAAACTGTCAGATCATGACCTGAGCCAAAACCAAGAGTCGAATGCTTAACTGACTGAGCCACCCAGGCGCCCCAAGGTTAATTCATTCTAAATAGGTATCGTTTATTAGGATGGTGCCGAGAATAGCAGACAAAGCTGTGTTTTGGGATCCTCTAGCTCTGGATCCTTGCCTGTAGATTTCTAGAGATTATAAAATTAATATGAAGGTTTGGTCAGAATTATTTGTTCACTTATATGTTGTTATTTTTCAAATTTAATATAGCCTTCAAAAAAATACCAAAGACCAATGAAGTCAATTTTCTAATTTAGTGATGCAATATTAGGCTACTCTTTTTTTTTTTTTTTTTACTTTTTTTTTAACTTTTTTTTCAACGTTTATTTATTTTTGGGACAGAGAGAGACAGAGCATGAGGGGGGGAGGGGCAGAGAGAGAGGGAGACACAGAATCGGAAGCAGGCTCCAGGCTCTGAGCCATCAGCCCAGAGCCCGACGCGGGGCTCGAACTCACGGACCGCGAGATCGTGACCTGGCTGAAGTGGAGGCTTAACCCACGGCGCCACCCAGGTGCCCCTAGGCTACTCTTAGTATAAGTAAAAAGTTTCTCCCTGACCCTGTCCACACCCCCACGTCCGTATATGTAGTTTTTTGACAACAGTAAATACCTTTTCTTCTCTGATACATCATCTGTGTTCACTGTTGAAATTTAATTCCTTACTGCCCTCTTACAACTCCTTTGCTCGCCCCCTTCCCTCCTTTCATCTCAACCCTATGGCCAAATCTTCACAGGTGGCTATTTTCTGACATGCAGTATTTCTTTGTACCATAAGCAGGGTCACTACTGAGGAGCACAGCTGTCCCTTTTCCTCGGTCCTCCCTGGGGCTGCCTCAGAGTCACACATCTTTGTGTGTGACTTATCTTCAAGCTGAATGCAGTGGTCTGAGAAATTTTCTCACACACCTTATGGATTTATAACTGTACTATACAGTGGAGTTTACTGCCTATACTGCAATTTGATTATCATGTCCAGTAAGTGTCAAACAGCTGACTAAATGGTTCTCATTAGCATAACTTGACCTTTCCACCTTTGTGCAGAGCCTTACTCTATCTTTAAATGATGGAGTTAAGTCAGCAGTTCAATGGACTGGACATGAGTTTTATGTAAATTTAAAAGATTGATTCCAGCTCCTAGATAGTATACTTCCTCTAAAAGTCTTAAGCAACTTATAGTAACACTGGGGGGGAAGTCAATCTATCACGACACATTTAAAGTGTAGGTCTAATCAAGAAATCAGTTGTAGATGAGAGACGTTTTCCCCCATGGGAAATTTGTGCATTTGAATTTAGGGAAAAAAGTTTCAGAAGTAGGAGGCTATGTAATAGTTATTCTTTTGGTAACAACACTATATTTCATCTGCCTTATACCAAATATTACAAAACATTTTCTAAACTTAAAAATAGGGTAATTTTGTTTTAAATTCTTCCTTTTCATAGACTATCACAGGCTGCATAGTCCTTTATTATAAAAACTATATGCATACCTTAATTATGTTCTATTTTAGGATGTCAGAAAGTTTGTACATTTTGCATTATAAATGAAAGACTATTTTAGGGGACAATTCATTAAAAACAAATACATTTTCAATGATTAGATTGGTAAAAGTGTTAAAGCGATATAAGTGGAATTATAGATTTTTATGAGTTAGCTAAAGGAAAAGCTCCAATGGAATGAGAGGCAAAATTTTGCATTTCTCCTTGCGCCTGATGTGGTGCTTCAAGGCAGACCACTTATGAGATTTGCTGTTTATTCCTGATACCCATGTGACAAGAGGTGTGCCTGAGATTGGTGGCCTTAAATTATGCTTGCAGGGGTAAGAATACTGACAAGACCAGGAACTGTGGCATTATTAAATCATAAACCACACTCAGGGAGGAGCACATATTCATTTTCATTTTGTAATGCAAGCAGAAAAGAACAAGAAAATTACTCCTGAATCCCACATACCTATTAATAGAAAAAGAATGTGTTGTTTCAAGATCAGGAGAAAAAAAAAAAAAGGTAAGATAGAAAACAGGACCAAATAAATTTCTGATGAGATTAGAAATTGATCAATACATGTAGTCATAAGTTAAAAAAAAAAGGATCAAATACATTTCTGATGAGATTGGAAATTGATCAACACATGTAGTCAGCATCTTTCACACAATAACCACCTTGGGTAAAGTTGAACTCATTAGTAAAACTAATAAATTATATAACACCTACAGTGTTATAGCCATTACTGAAATCTGTATTGTGCTTTGTATTGCAGAAATTTTAAATTTGGCATATTGTCATATATTTTTTTTAAATGATGGACTTCTGAAAAATAAATTCAAGCAAAACCTGCTACTAAAATCACTGCAGTTTTAGCATTCTTGGCAAAGGAAAAGCCTATAAATTTATATAGGTTAATATCAGAGAAAAATAATTTCTTTTCAGTCACATTTGGGAAGAGAAATTATCTTGTCTCTTACTATTCCAGGAGGAAATTCTAATTAAGCTGCTGTTGAATTTCAATATAGTTATTTTTCAGTGGAGTTTCATGCAGAAATAGGGCTAGAAATATACTAGTTTTAGGAAATGACTGGCCATATATTTTACAAAGGAAAAAACCTTCAGTGGAAAAAATGAAATTTATGCCTCATTCATTCTTTTTTTGAGCTATACAAAAGTAAATAATCAAATCAACAGCTTCACTTTTTGACTGTGTTTATTATTAAAACACATTCATGATATCATAAAGAAAAGGTGAAATATGGAAATTAGTAGTGTATCTGTGGCTAAATAGTGAATGTTTTAAGATGACAAGAATAAATACACAAATGTGAAATTTGATATGGGGTTTAACGTGAAATGTACTAGAATAAAACTACATAGAAAAAACCTGTATGCAAAGTGATGGTACACACACACAGAACACATTTCTTTTTTTTTTTTAATGTTTTTTAATTTATTTTTGAGAGAGAGAGCATGAGCAGGGAAGGGGCAGAGAGAGAGGGGGACAGAGGATCTGAAGTGGCTCTGCACTGACAGCAGAGGCTTGAACTCACGAATCATGATCATGACCTGACCTGAAGTCGGATACTCAACCGACTGAGCCACCCAGGCATTCCAAACACGTAGGACATTTCTAAACAAAGTCTGACACTTAGTAATCCCAATGAAAAAAAAAAGAGTCTTATTTAAAGATAATATTTTGTAAATTGATTTTCTAATTTCATTAAAAATAATAAAAAGGCCATCCATATTCTCCATCAACATCCAACAACGTGCATAAAAAATTAAGAGAATTGAAAAAAACAGCATTTGCTAGGCAATAACTATAGTTCAAAGAGCTGGCTCCATCATGGCTAAATTCAGACTTTCCTTAAAACCATGGTGATTACAAAGTGAGAAGCTGGAATTTGGCATGATTTTTTTATTAATTATGAAGCAATTGCTGCACACCTGCAGTTCTCAAAACCTTTTCAGGTTGTAGTCTTCTTCAAAATGGCAGCCATAGAGGTCCACTCCATATGCTCATGGGAGATAGATATCCAATAAAGTTAACCCTTCCTCAGATTTATTGAAAAGACTAATTTTACATCTTATGAGATATAAATGAGCTCACTGAATTTTATTTACCTCAGATAAATTAGTAATTCATATAAATGATAAACTAGAGAGTTATAAGCATTATAACTCTAAACAATATAACACTAAAAAATTGTAAGTTACAAGTCTGTAGATATCTCAAAATCTTTCACTGTCTATGTTAAAACCATTTCAGCACTTCTCTTCCTTCTCTGAAGAATTCAGTCCTAAATCCCTTAGATGGAGCAAAGCAGGCATCCTGGGTATATGTATATCAGGGAGTGGTGGTAGTGGCTGAGAGCCCAAGCAGGGTATAGATGGTCCACCCAAGCATGTTGGGTGTCAGAGCCCTAGCAGGGTGAAGATGGCCTCCCTGTAAAGGGAAGGGGAGGCTTAGATAGGGACTCAGACCCTGATTAGAGTAAGGAGGGCATCCATACAAGGGAATGGCAAGCTGGCATAGTGCCAAAACTCAAGCAGGGTGAGGTGTGAGTCCATGAGGAGGAGTGGCTCAGTTTGGGGAGTTGGAGCCCCAGTTGGATAAGAAAATCATCTCCAAGGGATGCCCTCCTGGTGTGGGATGGCAGAGCTCAAGCAGGGGAGGAAAATGTCCATGTAGGGGATGGTCTGCTGTGGAGTATTGGAGGCAAGGGGACACAGTCAGGGGTATCAGAGCCTACGTAAGTTGAGGGCATTCCTACAGAGGAGCAATGGGAGGTGTTAGAGATCAAGTGGGGTGAGTAGCCATCCATGTGAAAGTACAGCTTGGAATATGGAATGAGAGCTGTTGCTCAGGGAAGAGGCAGTCACACAGGGGAAGAGTGATGGCAGTGGGATTGATCAAGTAAATGTATTAAAAGTAATTAGAGACAGCTTTCTCACTTTTGAAAAGGAAGTTACAAATACAAAAAGAAAATGAGAATCAACCCTGTTGTGTTGGATTGGATGTGGAAATATCCATATGAACTCATGGTCTAGATAGAAAAGGATGGATGGATGATGATAGATAGATAGATAGACAGCTAATTAAAGGTATAAATGTATGGTTATGGAAGTGACTTGGATATGTACCTGCATTCATATATTTCCTAGCTCTTTGTATGGATAGGGGCTTGTGTTTGAATACTATTTTCCATGCAAAGGAATGAGGGCTCCTTGGAGAAATGGGTGATCCAGGGATAGGGCAGGGAAAATACAAAACAAGTTATCTTGTGCCAGAAAAGAAAGCACAGAAGTGTTAGGAGGTTGTTGGAGACCTGTCAAAAGGAAATGGAAGCTAGTTTGAATGGTCTTCTGGCCAAATTTGGGACAATTTGAGCCTATGAATAATGATAGTAATCGATTAAAATCCATTGAATAAAATGGGAAACCCACTTAGATATAAATAAAATCATGAATAAATTGAAAATTTGGAAAGGATCAGCATATTTATACAGTTTCAAGGTATCTACCTGCAAAATAATGACTAATTTCTAAAGGGTAGGAAGGAACTTTACAGTGGAGAAACCTTGTAGATACTGTATCACCCTAGAGACCAACACAAATATCATCAGTAATGAGACAAATAGAAATTGCTTGCCATCTTCTCAGAATTCACTGAGAAGAACATGCTGTCACTTCTGAAATATTCTTGCCAGAAATGCATATTCCAAATCTAATTAAGAGGAAACGTCAACAAAATCAAATTGAGGGACATACTCCAAAATATCTGGTCTGTAATTTTCTAAAATGTCAGAACAGTATGATAACTACATGTGTGATTCTGGACAGGATATAACAGACATTGTTGGGAAAATGTGCAAAACTTAACTAGAGTCTGAATTAGGTGGTAGCATCAGTGTTCAGTATCACAAATTTCTTGATT
This sequence comes from Prionailurus viverrinus, assembly GCF_022837055.1. Taxonomy (NCBI): domain Eukaryota; kingdom Metazoa; phylum Chordata; class Mammalia; order Carnivora; family Felidae; genus Prionailurus; species Prionailurus viverrinus. The sequence continues at coordinate 80,372,570 of NC_062564.1, forward strand.
TGATAGATGTATTATGTTGTGGTTATAGAGGAGAATGTTCTTGTTTGTAGCAAACATACAGTAAGGAATCCATCAGTAATTGGGCATCTATTCAGCAATGGTTAAGAAAAATAAAATGTTCTGAGTACAAATATCCAGCTTTCCTGTAAGTTTGCCACCAATTGTAAAATATATAGAATTTTTTTTTAAATTGAGTAGAGGTGGCGGGGCACCTGGGGTGGCTCAGTCGATTAAGTGTCTGAGTTCAGCTCAGGTCATGATTTCATGGTCCCAGAGTTCCAGCCCCATGTTGGGCTCTGTGCTGACAGCTCAGAGCCTGGGGCCTGCTTTGGATTCTCTATGTCCCTTTCTCCCTGCCTCTCCCCTGCTCACTCTCTGTCTCTCTCTCTCTCTCAAAAATAAACATCAAACAATTTTTTTTTTTAATTGAAGAGAAGTCAGAGTCCCCCGCCAGCCCCCAGAGGCTGCAGCTGTTCCTCTGGTGTTACCTCCAGGACCTACCGTCCCCATCAGCAGCCTCTCCACAGGGAGTTGAGGGGCTTCTTTCTAGGAGTGAGCCTCTCTCTTCAGTCTTGGCTCTTAAAGACACTTAGAGGAAGCCCAAAGAGGAATGAGTTTCTTTATCCCTCAGAGACTATCATTTGGCCGTATTGAAGCCTTGACAGACAGTTGCAGTCCCAGTGACTCTTGCCCTTCCTAATGATGAGGTTTTGGGGATGATCGTGGGGTTTGTGGGGTTTGTGGGGTCTGGTGCAAAAAGGTGATTTTATTGAAGCACTGGGACAGGACCCGTGGGCAGGAAGAGCTGCCCCGGGACCATGAGGAGAGACTGGTTATATACTATGGAGTTGGGGGAGGTAAAGCCCAGGGGAAGTTTCCAGTGAGGTTTTCATATGCTAAAGAAGAGTCACAGGAGACTGGAGGCCTAGCTATTTTCGAGTGAAGGTTGTTTCTCCGTCTAGCAAAGCATTAAAGTGAAAACAATAAGGAGTTCCTGGAGAAACATTTTACTCTGCCTGCCTCAAGCATTTGTCAATGGGCCACAGGGTATAAGGAAATTTAGTTCTATCTGCCATTTCCTTCTGCCTTTGTTTCCCACATCACTATGGAGGGGTGATGGACACTTAGGTCCTGCACGACTGTGATCTCTATCAACTAACCATTTGTTGTTCCCCTTTTCTTTGTTCTTGGGCAGCCAGGAGTGCGAGAGGAATATCAAACATATCCCACCTGGGGGTGGGGGTGTTTGTGGTGGTCAGCTTGCCTTATGTTCCCTTATTACTAATAGAAGAGGCTTGGGGATCAAATAATTCTTTGTCTAGTCTGCTCACCTTGACTGGGATCCCTAGTAAGCAAGACTGAATAAAGTGTGTTACTTTCTGACAGGTCTCTAGAGTGATACAGTATCTATCTCTCTAGGCAGCCTAAGGTATCTACAACTGCAAGGAGAAAACTGATTAATTCTTTCAAAATCCTGAGGCCAGCTAAACCCAACATGCTTCAGTATCTCGGATGTCCTTGATCAACACCGAAGACATAGGACCCTTCACTTATTTTTTTTTCTCATGTCCTTCTTCCTTGAGTCTGTCTCAAACTATTTCCCATTATCCCAGACTTTTGTAAGAGCCTCTTCTGCAGTTACCCAACACCATTACCTCCTCAGCCCATCTCTGTTGGTTCTGTCCTGGCACTGATACTTGGATGATCCTGAGGAAATTACTTCCCCTGAAGCTTTCTCAAGTAGTTGGGTTGTTTGTCCATACCTCACTTTCTTCAGGGTAGAAAATGGGTCCAGTATTCCCCTCTTTGGCTTTTTCCAAATTGCTACTCATCTACACTCACATAAAAACCACTGCCCCCAAAAGCATTTAATAAAACACAGCATCCATTTTTGATAAAAACCCTCAACAATGTAGGGATAGATGGAATATACCTCAACATCATAAAGACCATATACAAAAGACCCACAGCTAATATGATCCTTAATGGGGAAAAACTGAGAGCCTTTCCCCTAGGGTCAGAAACAAGACAAGGGTGTCCACTCTCACCATTACTATTTAGCATAGTGCTGAAAGTCTTAGCCTGAGCAATCAGACAACAAAAAGAAAAAAAGGGCACACAAATCAGCAAGGAAGAAGTAAGACTTTCACTATTTGCACATGACATGATACTCTATATAGAAAACCCTAAAGACTCCACCAAAACATTGCTAGAACTAATAAATGAATTCAACAATATTGCAGGATATAAAATCAGTGTGCAAAAATCTGTTGCCTTTCTATCCACCAATAATGAAGCAGCAGAAAAAGAAATCAAGGCATCGATCCCATTTGCAATTGCACCAAAAACACTAAGATATCTAGGAATAAACCTAAACAAAGAGGTAAAAGATCTGTACTCCAAAAACTATAGAAAACGTAAGAAAGAAATTGAAGCGTTACGGAACCAGGCTGGAACACTGGCAGAAAAACCGAGTGGCACTTGGTGATCTTGGTGGATTGGAGATTGATTTTACACTGTTGGGCTCAGAGGAGACTTTTTCCAAAGGTCTGAACCCAGAATGCAAGTGGGGAGGGTAATTTGTAGCTGACAGTCTGCGTATCTGTGGGGGTTTTCACCTGCACAGCAAACAAAGGAAGAAGAAACTGGAGGAGGGGTCTCTAAGCTAGAGACCAACCTTTGTTTTAGTCCAATCAGCCATCTTTGGTGTACTTTATCCACTTCTGCAACAGAAGACACAGAAAAATGGAAAAGCATTCCATGCTCATAGATTGGAAGAGCCAACATTGTTAAAATGTCTATACTACCCAAAGCAGTCTACACATTTAATGAATCCCTATCAAAATACGACTAGCATTTTTTGTATGGAACCACAAAAGACTCCGTATAGTCAAAGCAATCCTGAAAAAGAAAAATTAGACTAGAGGCATCATGATTCTGGATTTTCAAGCTACACTAAAAAGCTGTAGTCATCAATAGAGTATGGTACTGGCGAGAAAAAAAAAAACAGACATGTAAATCAATGGAACAGAATGGAAAACCCAGAAATGGACCCACAACTCTATGTTAAACTAATCTTTGACAAAGCAGGAAAGAATATCCGATGGAAAAAGATAGTCTCTCCAACAAATGGTGTTGGGAAAACTGGACAGCAACATGCAGAAGAATGAAACTGAACCACTGTCTTACACCATACACAAAAATAAGTTCAAAATGGAGGAAAGACCTAAATGAGAGACAGGAAACCATCAAGATCCTAGAGGAGAACGCAGGCAGCAACCTCTTTGACCTTAGCTGAAGCAACTTCTTACCAGACACATTGCCAAAGGCAGGGGAAACAAAAGCAAACTTGAACTGTTGGGACTTCATCAAGATAAAAAGCTTCTGCACAACAAAGGAAACAATCAACAAAACTAAAAGGCAGCCTACTGAATGAGAGAAGATATTTGCAAATGACATATCTGATAAAGAGTATCCAAAACCTATAAAGAACTTTTCAAACCCATCACCCAAAAAAACAACCCATTTAAGAAATGGACAGAAGACATGAATAGAAACTTCCAAAGAAGACATACAGGTGGCTAACAGACGCATAAAAAGATGCTCAACATCACTCATCATCAGGGAAATACAAATCAAAATCATGATGAGATACCACCTCACACCTGTCAGAATGGCTAAAATTAACAGCACAAGAAACAGGTATTGGCAAGGATGAGGAGAAAGAGAAACCATCTTGCACTGTTGGTGGGAATGCAAACTCGTGCAACCACTCTGGAGAACAGTATGCAGGTTCCTCAAAAAACTAAAAATAGAACTACCCATTACCATCCAGTAATTGTGTCATTAGGTATTTACCCAAAGGATATAAAAATTCAGCTAAAGATGCACTCCAATGTTTACAGCAGCATTATCAGCAATAGCCAAACTATTAAGAGAGCCCAAATGTCCATCGAGTGATGAATGGATAAAGAAGATGTGGTATGTATGTGAATATACATATATACACATATACACATACATACAATGGAATATACACAGCCATCACAAAGAATGAAATCTTGCCATTTGCAACGACATGGATGGAGCTAGAATGTATTATGCTAAGCAAAAGAAGTCAATTGGAGAAAGACAAATGCCATATGATTTCACTTATATGTGGAATTTAAGAAAGAAAACAGATGAACATATGGGAAGAGGGTAGAGAAGGAGGGGAGACAAACAGAAGAGACAAGATCGTAACTATAGAGATCAAACTGAGTGTTGATGGAGGGCGGTGGGTGGGGGATGGGCTAGATGGGTGATGGGTATTAAAGGAGGGCACTTGTGATAAGCACTGGGTGTTGTATGTAAATGATGATTCACTGAATACTACTTCTGAAACCAATATTGTACTGTGTGTTAACTAACTAAAATTTACATTAAAAAACACCAGTGCCCCCTTTGGGTCTCAGATCATCTGGCTATATCTTCTTAATCCCTCTTTACTGATTTACCTGCCAACATAATTACGCCCTTGTTTACTCAAGACCTTAGCAACCACTACTAGTTTTTCTTTCCACCCTGAGTTGTACCACTCTTGCATGTCTGTGTGCGTGATGCACAACACCTTGCCTCTCAAGCAGCCTCAACTCTAGTGACTTCTCCTCCATGCCTCTTTAGCTGCTCATTCTCAAGTTTACCACTGGGTCTTGTCATCCCCTGGAACTTCTTTCCCACCTCTGAATATTTAAATTCACCAATGCCACTCTTACACTTCAGCTTCCTCTTGTAAATAATGTCTCTCATACATACTGACTCCCTCCACCCTTGACCTTTTACTCACAGAGACATTTAGTTTCTTGCCCTGTGGATTATATCCATTGGTTTTCCCCATCCTAATTGCCTTCCATTCCAGATTTGCCTCCATGCTTTATTCCTTTGGGCCGTGTTTTGTTAGTATCCTCACTTGTGTGCCCTTTTATTCTTCCTCCATACCCACCTAGGAAAACCATAAAGCTGAGCCATTCCTACTGTCTACTCACTAGACATGTATACCTGGGCTGGTGAGCTCTGCTGTGGTATTCACACTTTTGTCCATATTCGTGCTACGAGAAATATATGGTTTCTTTTTTTAATTAAAACATTTTTTAATGTGTATTTATTTTTGAGAGAGACGGAGAGACAGAGCGTGAGTGGGGGAGGGGCAGAGAGAAGGGGAGATACAGAATCCGAGGCAGGCTCCAGGGTCTGAGCTAGTCAGCACAGAGCCCGATGCAGGGCTCAAACTCACAGACCGTGAGATCATGACCGAAGCCAGATGCTCAACTGACTGAGCCACTCAGGCACCCCTATTTCTTTTTCTAGTTTAAAGTTTATTTATTTATTTTGAGAGAGAGTAAGACAGGCAGAGAGTGTGGAGCCTGATGCACGGCTCTATTCCGTGAACTGTGAGGTCATGACCTAGGCCCAAATCAAGAATTGGATACTCAACTGACTAAGCTACCCAGGTGCCCCAGAAATGTATGGTTTTGATCTCCAGCATTTAACATTACCTGGAGACACTTCTGTGTGCATTCAGTTATCTCTCTTTGCCATTTTCCAATGTGGCTATTTCAGATTCCCCACTCTTCTCAATCTCTTTACCCTACCTCTTCTATAACTTGTGGCAATGAATCTTGCCAACATGTCTTAGAGAAAACAGAAGGAAGAAAAGAATTTTCTCAGTTCTTTCTAGCAGATTTAAAAGTTGATCTGCATCATTGTAGATGTAGCCACCGTTTCTCTTTCCTCCTGTTCCAGTGGAAGATGTGTCTTATCCTCAAGCCTGTTTCCTCAGTATGAGCTCTGTATCACATCCCTTACATCCTCAAGGACTGCTTTACTGATGGTCTCCTCTCTTCTGTATCTTCAGTCTTCTACATAGATTTAACATCAATATTTAGCATGTTCAGTTTTCTTCCTTCCTGCCAAAGAGTCCCTCCCTTGGTCTGTGACACTGCTGCTCGGATCACCTTCAACTTATATGTGGGTTACTATAATTTTCCTATGATTTACTTTTTAATCGTAGCCAGTGTTCTAAAACAAATCTATTTTCATGTTCCCCTGTTTAAAAACTTCCTAAGCCTCTCACTTCTCTCAGGATAAAATTCAGTATGTTTAGTAGGGCTTATGAGGTCCTTTACAACTTCTCTCTTGCTTTTATCTTTGGAAACCTGAGCACCAGTTCCATCTTCTACCTCCATCACATCTCCACACCCAACCCCCCACAGTCTCCCATCAGTATACATAGTCACACACTTGTAATTTCTGGAATGCATCTCTCATCTCTGGGGTTTTGAACATACGTCTAAGTCCTGATTAGAACATTCTTCTCTCTGGGGTGCTTGGGTGGCTCAGTCTGTTAAGCGTCACACTTCGGCTCAGGTCATAATCTCATGTGAGTTCAAGTCCCGCGTCGGGCTCTGTGCTGACAGCTCAGAGCCTGGATCTGCTTCAGATTCTGTTTTCCTCTGTCTCTCTGCCTCTCCCCTGCTTTCTCTCTCTCTTTCTCTGTCTCTCAAAAATAAAATAAAAACATTAAAAACAAAAAATAAAAAAACTCCACCTGTTCAGAAAAGGGATAAAGTAAGTTCTAGTTTAACATCATTCATTGCTCTGTGATAGCCTGATAAGTGTGAAGGAAAAGAAGTGTTTACTCGCTTTTCAAAAAGGACTTAGGTCCTTAGCATGCTCACATTTCTCTTGTCCTGCCAGACAGTCCCTCCCTTGACATGACACCACTGCTCCACTGTCCCGTCACCGTCTACTTATAGTCCACACTTTCCTGAGATCTGTTTTTAAGATGTGTAACTTCTTTATCTTTATGTCCAAGTACTTTGTATGTTTTGACAAGTATTTGTCAAACCAACAAATGAAAGAGAGTAATAGCCTCTTTGATCCAGGTCTGTAATTTTTCATGTTATTCTTCATAAGGAATTGTAATCCTTATCGTATACTTTCTCTCCTGAGATTTTAGAAAGATCTAGATGCTTATCGTTATCACCTTGTATTTTTGTACATTTCTATTGTATGGTCAATGGTAATACGGCGTTTTTATGAGAAACTCTGGTGGGTACTAATATTATCAGATTCAGGTTCTACTTTGCCTATGTGGAAGCATGAATTTCAGAAAATGGTGTCTCCTGTAAGCTCTATTATTACCATTTCTTTCTTTTTTTTTAAAATATTTTTCTAACGTTTATTTATTTTTGAGACAGAGAGAGACAGAGTATGAATGGGGGAGGGTCAGAGAGAGGGAGACACAGAATCTGAAACAGGCTCCAGGCTCTGAGCTGTCAGCACAGAGCCCGACGCAGGGCTCGAACTCACGGACCGCGAGATCATGACCTGAGCCAAAGTCGGCCGCTTAACCGACTGAGCCACCCAGGCGCCCCTGTTATTACCATTTCTAAATGTTTTTATTAAAATGTATTTGACATGTAGCATTGTGTAAGTTTAAGGTATACAACATGTGGATTTGACACATTTATATATTATAACATGATTGCCCTCATAGCATTAATCAACACCTCTCTCCCCTCCCCTATCATTTCCTTTTTGTGGTGGGAATAATTAAGATCTCTTAGCGAGTTCAATGATTATACTACGGTATTGTCATATTCCCCCTGCTTTGCATTAGATCTGAAGAGTTTGTTTGTGTACTAGTTGCAAGTCTGTGCCCTTAAATAGCATCTCTCCTGTTCTTCCAACCCCTCTATCCCTGGTGACCACCACTAGACTCTCAGTTTTTATGAGTTTCATTTTTTTAGATTCTGCATATAAGTGACATCATATAGTATTTGTCTTTCTGTTTTTGACTTACTTCACTCAGCACAATGCCCTTGAGGTCCATCTATGTTGTCACAAATGATGAGATTTCCTTCTTTCTCAGGATTGAATAATATTCTATTGTGTTTATATACCACATCTTCTGAAAGGGCGGGCCTACGCTGGCTGACTCCATCTTGTTCTGTGTCCTTCACCTTGACCACACCTCCTCCCCTTGAGTAACTCCCCCCCCCCCCACCTGCCTAACAGGACTCGGACCCTTCCCCAGCCAATCGGCTGAGGCCACAGCCATTACCTCACCAACTGCCTCTAGGCCCCAATAAAACCTTTGTCCTTTTGAAACTCGCTCTCTCTCCCCGGAATCTCACCGCTGCGTCGGTGCAGGTAGGGGATTGAGCTCCAGCTAGCTCGAATAAAGGCTCTTTTGCTTTTGCATCAGACTCGGCTCCCTGGCGGTATTTGGGGATCACGAATTCTGGGCATAACACTTCTTTCTCCATTTGTGCATTGACAGACACTTAAGTTATTTCCATATTGTGGCCATCGTAAATAATACTACAGTGAACATGGTAGTGCAGATGCCTCTTCGGTATCCTGTTTTGATTTCCTTTGAGCAAATACCCAGGAGTGAAATTCTGTGAGCTCTACTATTTATGAAATTGGGGTCAGTCAGCTTGCTTGATTTTTCCTTTATCAATAAATTTGACATTATCTGCATTTTCCCAGAAGTGACCTTACCACGATCTTTACCTTTTATCTCCACAAAACGTATTTTGGTGTGTTTGCTCACTCAGGCTCCTTGCCCAGTTTTCCTCATATCCCATTGACTGGTCATGAGAGCAAAATTGCCTAAGACGGAAACAAGCCTAGCTCCCAGGGCTGCTGACCAAAAGCAGGTCACAGCCTCGGAGACATCTTCTCTACTGTGCTCAAACCTCACATTCCATTCTGGTCATGCTTTCCCTTGTTAATCCTGGCTCCACATGAAACCTGATTTAGAAGCCAAAGATTTGTTAAGCACTTTTCCAGTGACCAACTTTGGCTCTGATCTTTGATTGCAGATATAGTTTTCAACCTATGTATATGAGTCATCTAAGTTGGCTGTTTGTTGAGGAGGGAGGACACAATGTTACTTTACTGAACTGTGTTCATAAATTCCTTATAAAGTCATAACTATCTAGCAGAAAACTCTCAGTAATTTACGTTAATACATTAAGTAAAATTTTTTTTATTTTATACTTAAGGAAATATCTTCATAGGAGATTGCCTTGGAAAGTAGTAGCTAAAACTACACTGAATATGTCAAAGACACAAACAGCCCTCTGGAGAAGTTCATTGCCCCACAAGTAAAGACAAACATAGCTATCTCTGTTCATGTCAATAACTATACTTTCCCTGGTTAAGTTCATAAAGGCTCATGGCATACCTAAAAACATCTATCAGGATGCCCAACCCCTGATATACTCTTACCTGAATGTACCTGCTATCTAGTCTTGTTACATGTTCCCATGGCAGGGCCACAGGAGCTGAGGTGAGCATTCAGTTTTCTGTTCTTGTTCTGCTCATATGTTAACTTAATACCTATGGATTTTCTTCTTACTATGTCATAACTACTATTATAGGTTCTGGAGATACAGCGGTAAACTAGTAAATTCTTGCTTATGACAAGTGGAGGGAATCAGAAGAGAGGTAATGAATTGGTAGAGAAAATACCAGATTGGGAACATGGTATGCAGCATGTTTAGAAAGGGGGTCTGATAGAGAATAACTGAGAGTCTGGGGAGGGAGGTTTTAGGTTGTGTGGTTGGGGAAGCCTGTTCTAGGCAGACACTTTAAGCTGAGAACTAATGCCAAGGAGGAGCCAGCCTAGTGAGATGGGGGAGGGCATGTCCCACACTGGCCCTAAGGCAGGTATAAATTTGGTGTGCCCGCAGAAAAGAAAGAAGGCCCTTGAGCGTCAGGAATGTGATGGGAAAGGAGGAGGTAGTTCAAGACCAGGAGAGGTTTTAAGAAGATCCTACCAAGCCTGATAAGAAGACTGTTTTTATTCTAAGTCTCTAGAGACCGGATGGCCTCGCTACTGTGGGGAGAATGGAGGCAAGAGGAAGAAGGGAGGCCCCCTGGGAGACCACTGTGAAGGTCCAGGCTAGAGGGTAGTAGCTGGGAAAGGGTGGTGGCAGTGGGGACAGAGAGATTAAGTGAACTAGGGGAACATTTTAGCAGCGATGCCAAGAACACTTACCCTCAGGTTGGGTGTGGGGAGCTGGGGCTGTCATGGACGATTTCTAGAAATTTACTTCCTTTCCCTTCAGTATCCATGTTGACTGTGGACACGAAAACCTCAGAAACATCCTGCCCAGAAGTCAGTAGACATCCAGTGTTCCAGGAAATAAGTACAGGGAGGATTTTAAAACCAGGGGCCTAGAGGCCACTATTTATATTTCCCTGCAGGCTGGGGAGGTTGCAATTTATTTTTATTCATTGGCATTCGTTTCAGGAAAGCTTTTTTGTTAATACAGAAATTATTACAAGCAATTAGTAACAGCTTCATTTTTAAAGTTACATTTTATGGAAAGCTTCTAGCATTTCATCTTAAAACAGACTAAATTGGGTCTGTGTCCTCAGCTCTTTTTGATTAAGGAGAGGAGAGTGATTAATATTTGTTTGGTTGTGGGTTTTAGCACTACTATGGTTACAGTGTGATGGTTGAAAATGTTCTATCCAGCACATTATTAGTTATTCCATTTCTTGATAAAACAGACATTTCAGAACAAGGCAGAGTCTGGAAGTGCAGTGGGGGAGGGGGAACTCAAACTCTGTGAAATGTTTAACCTTTTAACATAGTTCAACAAAGTTTAGATTTCTGGCAAAACGCCTAGACTTCATAAGGCTGTTCATGGTTGCAAAACCCGACAAGACTTTAGCACTTAAATTATTCTGGCTCAAAGTTGAGACAATGTGAAGAGAGCAGAGGGGAAAAAACCCACACCCTGATAGCTACAGCTGGGCGCAGGGCACAGAGTAATTTGGGAAAGGATGCTGGGGGTGGTGATTACAACCTACAGTTCCTCAGAGGTATATCAAGTGCTTCTAATGAGAGAACAAACTATCCCCAAAGGGAATGCAAGTTTGACATTAAAGGTAAAGAAGGCTCTTAAGTGACAAACCAAATAAATCACACATTAGCAAGAATTATTCATTATCACAGACAGAATCACAGCAGTTGTCTGTATAGAGATCAGTGCAGTGACTAATCAAGAGATTATGTCTCAAGCACAGAGTCTGAAAGAAGTTTCTCCATCTAGAAACGCACATGCAGGGGCGCCTAGGTGGCTCAATCGGTTAAGCGGCCGACTTCGGCTCAGGTCATGATCTTGCGGTTTGTGAGCTCGAGGCCCGCCTCGGGCTCTGTGCTGACAACTTGGAGCCTGGAGCCTGCGTCGGATTCTGTGTCTCCCTCTCTCTCTGCCCCTCCCCCACTCACACTCTGTCTCTCTGTCTCCTTCAAAAATAAATATTAAAAAAATTTAAAAAAAATAAATGCACATGCAAGCTACTATTGGTGCCAGTATCTGGGGCAGCATCTTCTAGGCAAAGAAAATGGGGAAATTGTAATTAGCCAGAAGTAATCGAGAATTTCATTACCATCTGCCTTTGTTTGGTACGTGTTGACATATCTATTGATTTAAATTCCCTGAAGTTTCTCTAAAAGTTGTCAGAACATATGGGTCATTTGCAAAGAAGAAAACATAAAACAATAATTACTAAAATAATTATGGATAAAAGTAGTACAGTGTTTCCTACATATGGTCCTCAGAACCCTGATTCTGAGAGGTGGACACTTAGTAGGTAAAGGGAGTGCTTGAAAAATCAGTTCAGTGGCCAATAAGATTGGGAAGCATCTCAACGATATTCCAATGTCTCTTTTATATTTGTCCTTTTTTTTCAAAGGTTGCAGTAGTTTTATGTGTATTGCAGAGCTCTAGAAGGAGAACAGAGTATCCAGTGTTTTCCAAATATATTTAAACATAAAATCAGCCTATTCTCCACCCCCATCCTTTTTTTATGAAGTATATCATCAAGCATATATTCTGATCATATACATTAGTAAACACTGAATATAGAATATGTATGTCTGCAAAATGAACATATTTTCACATATGGGGCTAAGAACACAATGGAGAGAGAATCAGACAAAGAGAAACACAAATGAAGGAATAGATCATGATAACTGAGTTTGGCAATGAATGGGTAATAAGAGATAGGAATGCTATTACCTACAGAAAAATTCAATCACATTGACTTAAATAAATAACAAGAACACTAAAGATAGGTGGTTTCTGATTTTATTTCAGCCCCTGAACAATGTTATATCCAAGATTTCTGCATTTCTCTTGGCTGTTACCTCATCCTTGCAGTATGGCTGCTGTGATTCTGACTCTCACATTTGCCTCCTACAAAGGAAAAAGGGGAAAGTTTTAGGAAAGGCTATTATTTTAATCAAGAAGAAAAACACATTTTTAGGAATATCACTGCACAATTGTAAATATGTCTAATTGCATAGGACTGCCAAAAGTTCTGTGAAAGAGAATAATTAGAATTTTACATTGGTCAATTGGGAATTTTTTGGTGACTTACAGATTACAGAATGGGAGTAAGAAAAGGAGTTTGGAATGATTTGTATATGTCCAGCTGTAGAAATATGGAGGTGGAATATGTTATTATAGACACATTCCTTTAGGCAAGTCTTTTGAATTACCCAAGGCCTTCTGGAAAGATAAAAAGATAAAATATCCCACCTTCTTTTGCCATTTGGGGAATAGTGTACCCGCTCAAATGCATGTGCATGTGTGTGTGTTTGCACGCACGCGCGCACACACACACACACGCACACAGACACAGTTTTAAAGTTCAGTTGAGAGCAGATGTGCCCCCATCCCTGGGGGACACCATGGGAACAAGATGGACATACTGTCTCTCGCCATCCCAGTCAGTTAGTCACTAGCCAGAGGACAAAATGTTCTGGGGCTTTTCCCCAGGTAATAGCAGGCTTTGTTGCTTTTACTACAATGAACTTTCAGGACCTACCTAATCCAGCCTATGGCTTAAAACATGAAAGCGTTTACAGAGCTCTAAAATAATTACTGTGTTTTTTCACTCTCTGAGCTCTTAATGGGGATAAATATACACCAGGAAACAAATTGGTTCAGTTTGCTTATGAAGTTTTCTTTGGTAGCAAGACACAGGCATGTTGGTACTTCTCTCTGGAATGGAATTTATTAAAAGAAAAACCCATGATGAAACCCAAAGAAGGGGCTATCAATTTTTAGTCTGTGAACTACCACAAAAGAACATTTCCTATAAAATGTTTTCTTTTAAAAATGGAAATTATGTGGACCTCAAATTCATGTAATAATAAAGTCCTTCTGATATTCCTTTGGCATACACACTCAAAGCGTGTTTCTTATTATGTTTTTTCATTATTGTGTTTTCATTAGAAAAGTAATATAAACCTTATTATTAATGTTCTGAAAAAAATACTACTATGAATCCAATAATCCTGAACATTGTGAAATCTTTTCTTCTCTTTTTAATATTTTTCATTAAATATATCATTGAACTTGGAGCCTCATACAACATCTCCCATCGTCACTCACTTCTTTAAGCATTGTGTTCATGGTACAGCCTAGTCTCACATCACAATATGAACAAATAGGCTGCCTTTTTCTCAAAGATCATTTGAACTCATATTATCATTTCTCATATAGTAGTAGTGTTCTTTCTCATAGACACAAAAATTATTCAGTTAGCATATCTGATCCTTCAACTGGAATACTGATTACCTACTTACATATACACAAGAAACCATGGGGGCCCCAAAAGAACAACAGTGGTATTAACTTCAAGAGTGTATGGGTGAAAGTTCTACCTAGGCATGTCCAAATGGAGTTCACAAAACTAGCCATTTGTATAAGGTACTTATAAATGATAATAGGCACTCCAGGGCTCAGGAGGAGAGGAGGAATGCAGACTGGAAACGAAATCACCATTCAGTCTGTGTGTGATGTGGGGTTAGAGAGGTGTGGACGACCAGGCTGGGAGGAAATTCCAGATACAGGCAGAAAAGGGTGGGAAGGCATTGAGTGTGTTTAAGAAGTGGTTACATTTATGCCTGGTCTGCATAGGAGTTTAGTTTTCACCTCAATTTCCTGCACTTCCAGAAGAAAATGGTCTGAAGCCTTTATACATTGAAAATGTCCTCCGTTCTTTTCACTTGTATATACAAACTTGATCAGGGAGTGTGTGTGTTCAACAGCAAATAGATGCAACGTCTCCTTTTTCCTAGCATGAGCTGCTTTTCCCAGACTTACACTCTTTGCTGTCATGTCTCGCAAAATCAGAGAAAAAAGAAATCTTCATTTGAAGGGAAAAATCAAAGCTGTTTGTACCTTTGCATACTTAGCCTTACTGGAATTTTCATAGTGACTCATATTTTGGGTAAAAGCTGGAGTTACTATTTAATCTGGAAATGTCTCTGCATTTTACTTTGTGAGAACAGTATTGAAATGTACGTACATGTTGGGGAAGTTTTATAATCAAAGCATTCAACCCAGAGAGGCCTCATTACAGATCACTTAGATCACCTGGCTGGTGTTTTTCAACACTACGTTTTTTGTTTTTGTTTTTTAGGTGTTACATGTTCCTGTTAAATGGAAGCCTTACCTTTAAGACCAAATGCAAACTGTATAAAACCAGATCCTCTTCTTTAAGCACAGTAGCCGAGTCCCTAAATTTTCTCAGAACCCAGATGGAAAACATTTGCTTTCATTCATTTTACAGATGGGAAAATTGAGTCCTAGAGAATCAAGTTCCCTGAAGGAGCCCATGTCTTGAGTTCCATTATGAGAGCTGGTATATTCAGATTCAGAGTCTTGGCAGGTTCTTAGCCTTGAGTGCATTGGGGAGAGCCATACTAGGAGTTGCTGCTCTTACTCTCCCGTCTCCTTTCTCTAAGGGGGAGAAAAGTTATATTTTCTAGGTCTAGGAAGCAGAGACAATGGGAAGGGCACTCCCAAGTAGTCAGCCCTGCCTTCTACTTCAGTTCTTCTGGGCCAGGCATCTGGCTTCCTCCTCACACAGCCCCAAGAGAGCCAGGAGGCTGGAGACAGTGAGTCCTCTGGTTCAGTGAGGAGCTACAAGAGGGCACCAAGCAAGCCTGGGATCCAGGACAGTAATTCTCATTTTTAAAGAAATATTGTAGGGACGCCTGGGTGGCGCAGTTGGTTAAGCGTCCGACTTCAGCCAGGTCACGATCTCGCGGTCCATGAGTTCGAGCCCTGCGTCGGGCTCTGGGCTGATGGCTCAGAGCCTGGAGCCTGTTTCCGATTCTGTGTCTCCCTCTCTCTCTGCCCCTCCCCCGTTCATGCTCTGTCTCTCTCTGTCCCCAAAGTAAATAAAAAACGTTGAAAAAAAAATTAAAAAAAAAAAGAAATATTGTAGCTAAAAAAAATAATCAAGTTTTACTTTCTGAAAAGCTGCTTATTCCTAGTTCTAAGCCTAGTGACTTGGTTCAATTACACATAGACAGTTTTAAGAACAACATTCAAAATGAACTAGCTAAAAAGACTTTCTGGTTCAGTATTCCTACTGGTGCCTAAGGTGCCCTGATGCTTTGTGGGCAAAGAAGTCACATGATAGGATCACTTTTCCAGTCATGCTGATCGTTTTTTCATTAATACCCACAGGACAAATGGCCGTGTTTATAACATGGCTGACCTATGTGAGGTTTATCTTGTGTGCACCACAAATTGGTGAATTATGGACCAGATGTGGCACACAGATTTGCTTTGTGTGGCGTGCATAGTGTTATGAAATTTTTGAATTAGCTGCCAAAACTTAAGAGATTTCATATAAAAACCCAGGTGCCCAGCTTCTCTTGAAAAATTACAAGATTGAACAGTATTGTGTTCAAAGTGTCCTTACAGGATGATCGACAGGTTAACATTTGATCTGAGCTATGTGGCATCTGCCCCCTATAGATGGAGCATACATTCCTTAGTTTGCTACCATTCCTGATTGTGGAACTTGGTTTTTCTCCTCGTGGTGTACAGTATTCCTTTGTATCCACATTTCTATTAAAAGTGAGGCAAGAAACATTTGACATCGAAGGCACATGCTTTTTACATAAAACTAGACTACTGTGAATGATTTAATTGGCTCTGTGGGGCTTTGAATTTGCTACCTGATAGTGTGTGAACAGATTAGACAGTGTTCTGCTAAATGTTCTAAGAAGCCCAGTTTTTCACATATTTTAACATCTCTGAAATCAAGAGACATCACGGAATTGCTGTCAGCCAGGCAGTAGTCATGGTGAAATGGCCACTGCCTGCAAACTTTGTCATAATTGTTTATGTTATTGCTATGTCGATTGAGCTTGTGTGTGATGTTGGAAGGTACATATAACTGGAGTGTAAATGCCACTTGAGAAGTTTCCAACAAGAAGCCTATTATTCAGCCTTGACTTGAAAAGTGGCCGTGTATGCACAAAGACAGCAGCTGGCCATGAACTTGATACTAGTGAAGCAAACGTTCTTTGTCGGAGAGGTGACTGCAATTCTTTCTTTTCTTGGAAAGAGCAGCCAAGTACTTTAGGGGACCTAAAGACATTTTGTTACTGAGAGACGTGCAAAAGAATTCCTGGTACAGGCCAAGCAGTGTAATAGAAAGCAAGAGAAAATGCCAAGTGATGTGGAATAGATAATGGAAATTTCTGGGCAAAGAAGTCTATGTGGCCCACCCAGACTTCAAGCAGAACTATCATTAAGGTGTTATATCATAGATTGATTGAAAGTGCATATTCTTTTTTGTATTGGTACATAAAATGGTGAATCTTACCATCTGTGATGTCTTAGATTCAATAAAATATGGTAAAATAAAGCCAGACGAAAGGAAGGATTTACTGCCTGTGCCATTGACACGGGCCCTTCAGCTACCAACTCTCTGCCTCTTCCAGGACTGCTTCTTATCTTCTCTAACTGCTGAGTGAAAGAGAAATGTTGACAAATGAATAAATGGCATAGCTATTAGGAAATAGTAAATGCTGGTGAAGCATTAAATAGAACCTGAAATTTGTGCTTGGTTGTGTTAAATAACAACAACCCAAGCTGCCTTGAAAACTTTGAAGGAAGAACAACTGAGACCAAAACATCAGGGAATTGTCTTCTGAAGTATTTCCTAGATTAAAGGGCATTTTTTAACCCTCACAGTTTCATAGGAAGCCACAACTGAAGGGCTAGGTGAACTTGGTCTACAGCCGTAAAAGGCACCAAAACCGGCTGTTCGGGACAATGACACATCCATCCCCGGTCATGTGTTATTACTTACAGTACATGTCATGGGACAAATGTTTGTTATTAGCAGAAGTTTCACGGACAAGTTTTATCATCCATTTTCTGGTCCACTCCAATTTAACAACAATTTTATATTTTGCCTGCAGGCTAGAATGCCGAGTTTATGCCAAAGACATTTCTATTTTAATTGTCATGGCCCCAAATGAACATTTTATTTTTGAAAGGATATGGAAAAATACATGCAAAAAGGAAAATCTAATTTATTTTTTGACGTCTTCTAAAATAATTTAAAGTAATTCCAAACCAACAAATGGCTGTTTGGTTCAGTTGTCTTTCTGGAAAGAAAGGTACAGATTCTGGTTTGATTAGAAATGACTCCTCTTCTCTCCACAAAGGTCTGTCTTGTTAACGTACATATTTGAGGAGAAGAGTGGTTCTTTGGCTTTATCTCTGTTCTCAGAGATACTGCAAAATCGTCTTGGAAGGTATGCATATTGGATATTTTCTGTGTCTCACATTTTAAGCCATGGTATTCACCAAGTAAATTGCTAATTGGGAAAGAGCTTATCATATTTCTTTTAGTAAAGTCCTTGACTTCTAGCTTAATTAGCACATCTTTTATTTGTAAAATAAAATGGAAAGGGCCTTTCACACAAATTAACTACACATACTTTTCAGAAGGAAAACAAGAACTCAAGATAAAAGATTACTTTTCCTAACGAATTTCTACTTTCACTTTTAAATTGCTAAATGATTTTGCCTTTGGGCTGACATTTTTCATACCTTTTACAATTTTCTAACGGTGAGGTTTTGGGTATTGAGTTGTGAAAGTGTCATTGCAACATATTGAAAGCCGATTCAAAATAGCTACTGTTCATTGCTAAAAATTTTGCACTTGAGTAGAGTTAGAGCTGGAAGGTGTCAGAAGCTTGGTTGGGTTGGAACACATCAACATAATTTTAACATTTTAAATTCAGGGCATTTCCAGGGTTCCCAGCTCAGTAAGACAACCTTAACAGATTAGTAATAGTTTATATGGTGTTTTTTTTTTTTCAACGTTTATTTATTTTTGGGACAGAGAGAGACAGAGCATGAACGGGGGAGGGGCAGAGAGAGAGGGAGACACAGAATCGGAAACAGGCTCCAGGCTCCGAGCCATCAGCCCAGAGCCCGACGCGGGGTTCGAACTCGCGGACCGCGAGATCATGACCTGGCTGAAGTCGGACGCTTAACCGACTGCGCCACCCAGGCGCCCCTATATGGTGTTTAATACAGAGTAGGCACATAGTATTTGTTGAATAAACCCTATAGCATGTGTGTGTACAAATGGCTATATGTGAGCTACACCTAATGTCTTTCAATGAAATTCAGAATTAGGACATGTCATACAAGTAAAATATTTATAATTACGCGACAGATGAAATGAATAATGATAGCCATGATGATAATGACAATTTTTATTATAAGTAAGTTATTAATAATAATTATTATTACTAGCTATCAAGTTCATTGTTCTCTTCAGCTGTCATCTCCAGCTCAAGTAGTGCCTTCCGGACCTCAGTAAATTGTAGGGAGATGGGAAATCTCTAGGAGTAACCCCCAGGCCCAAACTAAGTCAGGGCACAGAGAGCTGCGTCTTTGTCCTCAGAGAGAATAAGGACCAAGCAGGATATTTTCACCAGCTGTACTTGGTCAGGAGAAGAACAAGAAGACAGACCATTCATTATTCATGGATATATTCCAGATATTATGCAGAAGGGACAAATTATGTAAAATTGCAGGTGATGGAAGAAAGCCATTTATATAGGTAACAGAGCATCCTACTTCAACTATACCTAGAAATCCCCAAGAAATTCTCAGTGAATTAAAATTATTTTGACTTGGGAGGAATTTGGAAAAGTTCAAGGGTCGAAGTCACATTGATAGGGAGAGTCTCAATATGTGGCAAACCAGGTACAGTACAAGTGTAGTCTGCCAGGAGAGGCTAATGACAAGATGGCTAAACTTACTTATTTAGATGGAAATATGATCATAGCTGTTTTATAGATTTTAAGTTAAATTGCTTAGTTACTACTTACTTCTATATTAAATTCCAAGTCAGTCTATGTATGTAGAGATGGTACTCTATAATGGTTAATAATGAATAGTTAAGACATAGTTAATCCACAGATTTAAATTTCAGGGCATGTAGAATTCTCTACTGGCCTATGGAATGTCAAAAATGCTAATAACTGATTTCCTTTGTAATTCTATATATTTTATTTTATGAATTAATCTGTTGGTTTCACCAAACTGTTGAAGAGGTCCCTGACCCAGAAATGTTTTTAAAAAACTGAAACCTTAGATTCAGTCTCTTGAAATAACTTCTAAAAATAACATAAATCAGGAAGCCAGTGTTCTATATGCCTTACCTGGGTAGAACTTCGAACTGATGTTCACATAAGTGATCACCTTTCAAGACAGCATTGGACGAGATAAGTTGAAGACTTGAGAGAAGCATGAAACAACAAGTTGGTGTGATATAAATTTGGATGGGGAGTCATGGGTTTGCTGTCTGGGGGCAGTTCCCCAATAAACCATAACTTAATTAATTTTCAAAGAAGCTCGAATTTGGACATTAAAGGGAAATTGCAAAAGCTATTAAATTTGGCTCCTGGGTAATAAATGTTTCAACCATGCCTTGTAATATAATACCAAGGTCCCTGTTCATTAATAGGGGGAAAATGGTTTGCTTGTTTGGGGACCAAAGAGCTAACTGTCACACATATCCACAGTTGGATGTATAAGAAGAGAAAGGAGATAATGTGAGCTCTATATTTTGATTTTTTTGGCTGACTGAATATTGTATTTTTCACATTTATTGAGCAGCTCTTTGGCCAGGCATGGTGCTAGCTTCTGGGGAGGCTATAAAGATAAATGAGACAGTTTCTTTGAATCAGTACATCACTTGGGCACAGACACAGGTCATTATTTCCTTAGAAGATGAATATTTTGTTAAATGGTGTTGCTATGACTTTAAACAGTTAATTCTAGTTCTACTAACATTTCTTACCATCAGGAAGCAATTAAATTAACTAGTTTTCCTTTCTCCTAGAATTTCTCAGACTGTTAATATTTTCTGTCATACTAAGCACCAAATATGAATTCCCGGAGGAAGGCAACACATAGAGAAGGGGCCTAGTTGAGTTGAAAAAGTCATTATTATCTATGAGAGCTGGCTGAGGGGATCTGGAGGACTCTCTTGACCCAATAGATAGCTCCTAGATTGCCTGAGATAGTTCACATCACTGTATAGCTCTACATCAAAGAACCACTGGATTGATAAGTATTGATTATACTTCCTAATGGCTCATTGAAAACACCTTCCCTGAGACAGCAGAAGTTTTGCCAAGGTTGGGGGTGGATATATAAGACACTATAGGAGGTGCAGTTAAAGCAGATGGAGATGGGCATCATTGCCTGTAGTATGCGTCATGGAGGCTTTAGGGAAACCTACCAGCAACCTGAGGAAAATCTGACCCATTCCCAAGAGTGACCTCAGAGGGAGACTGCCACAGGAATGACTGTAAGGCAGCTCCCCTCTGACTTGACCCTGTACCCTGGAGAGTCCTCCTATATGTGGAATCTGGGGGCAAGGGGAAAGTCAAAGTCATAGAAACAGAGAGTAGAATGATGATTGCCAGGAGCTAATTGGGGTGGGGAATAGAGAGAAGTTGCTAAAAAGGTACAAACTTTCAGTTATAAGTTAAATAATATCTGAGGGTATACTGTGTAAGATAGTGACTATAGTTTATAATACTGTATTAGTCAATTAAAATATTCCAAGAGAGTAGAAGTTAAGTGTTCTTACACACACAGATCAATGTGTGAAAGGGAGGGACCCTTTCAAAAGCTATATGTGTATCAAATCATTATGTTGTATACTTTAATATATTACAGTTTTGTCAGATATACTTCAATAAAAGTGGGGGGGAAAAGGGGAATAACTCCTTTCTCTCCAAGTCATGGTCTAGCAGCTTCAGTATAGCTGCTCATGGAAGGAATAGGCCATCCTTCCTCCTTCACCTCAGAGCATCTTCTGGCACTTTCAGTCCCGTCTAGGTTCATCGAGGTCATGAGCACAAAAGGAAGCCTAGAGAGAAAAGAGTTATCACTCCTGTGGACTGTAACCTTCTTGATGGCAAGAGATCACATCTGTTCTGCTCATATCCCTTCACTGAACAGTTGTTCGTTGAGCACCCACTCTATGGTATGACAGTGCCATACATCAGGAAGCCTAAGAACCAAAACCAAAAAAACCCCCACCCTCATCAAGCAGCAAGCAGTCAATAACAAAACCTAATAAATAAGTTTTATTAGATTGAAGTAAGTGCCATGGAGAAAAATAGAACGGTTTAAGGGAAGTTGGAAATGCCAGCAAGGAGTTTGTGTGTTTGGGCTGTCTCTGCAACACACAATAGAGTAATATGAGGAAGCCTCACAGAGAAGGCGAAATCTGATGAGACATGATTTGAAGGACTTATGGGAATTAACCACGTGAACATATGGGGGTGGGAGGAGGCAGAGGAAAGAGCCAGCACCTAGAGTTGGTAGCATGCCCGGCTCATTAGAGGAAGGGTGCAGAGGCTGGTGTGGCTAGAGGGGAGTGGGCTAGGAGGGGAGGACCAGGAAAAAGTGGTCATAGGAACCTTGAGGCCACAGTAAGGACTTTAGCTTTTCCAGAGTGAAATGCCCAATCACGGGAGGGCTTTTCACAAGAGGTATGGCATGATTTGAACTTCATTTTTATCAGAATGGTTTGGGTTGTTGTGCTGAGAATAGACTATAGGGAAACACGGTAAATGCTGAAGAGCTGGTGTGGAAGGTGTCTCAATAATCCAGTTGTGACAAGTGCATCATAGCAGGGTGAGAGCAAGGGAGATGGTAGAAAGGGGCCAGACTCTGGATATACTTTGAAGGTGGTGCCCATCGATTTCCAGTGAATATGAGTAAGAAAAAAAGGGAAGTATTGACTCTTTAGGTTGGAGCCACTGGGAACGGTTGCCATCAACTGACATGGGGGAAGCAGTGAATAGAGCATGTTTAAGTATGGACACACTGAATTGAAGATGCTGTTTAGATATCTAAATGGAAGTGCTGAGTGTGTGTGATTTATGATCTTGAAGGAGTTCAGAACATGTAACTCCAAAATATGCCACATATTGGCTATTTTAAGCTAAAGGCACATGAGTGACAGCAAATACAAGAAAAACACTCTGACCCTCCTTATTTTTCTTAAAAGCAGGACATAAAATTCCTGTATTAAAGATGTCCTCCCTGTACCAAAATAAAAGTATCATTCTTACCATCAAGGATGAGAAGTTGAGATGGGGAATTCTACACAAACAGACCTTGTGAAAATAATTCTCTTCCCTTGGCCTCTCCACATAGTTCAGTAACTTTTCCAGAATTGCTTGTCTGTTCAACCTAATATAAAAAAGCAAATAGGTTTTGCCATTTCTTTGATCTTCATTCCTTATGAAGCCTCCCACATTCTGTAAAACTTGTAATAAATGAATTTATATGTCTTTCTCCTGTTGATTTATCCTATGTCAATTTGATTCTCAGGTCAGCCAAAAACAACCCTAAGAGGGTGAGGTAAAATTTTGCCTCCCCCATTAGTTTCTAGTTTGGGCAATTGTTCAGGCTGGAGAACACCACCAGCCATGCAGCATATACTCAACAAATACTCACTTAATTAAAGAATGAATAAATTTAAGGTCTGTCTTCCAAGGTCCAATTTTTCTGTCTAAGGACTTTCCTCTCCCCCAGGTAACTATTGCAGAAATAGTCGCTCTCTTTAGTAGAAACATTAATCTGTAGGGCACCTGGGTGGCTCAGTCGGTGAAGCGTCCGACTTCAGCTCAGGTCATGATCTCATGGTCTGTGAGTTCCAGCCCTGCGTCGGGCTCTGTGCTGACAGCTCAGAGCCTGGAGCCTGCTTTGGATTCTGTGTCTCCCTCTCTCTCTGACCCTCCCCCGTTCATGCTCTCTCTCTCTCTGTCTCAAAAATAAATAAACATTAAAAAAATTTAAAAAAAGAAACAATCTGTATGATATCACAGAAACGTTAATCTGTATGATATCACAAGACAACACTGTCAAAATACAGCAGAGCAAGTCTAATATGTACAAAAATACAAATATGTATTTATATATAAATTGGCTGGGTGTGGATGGATGTGTTGGTTGGATGGGTGCCTGTTACAATTTTTACAAGGTTATTGCACAAATAGAAATTAAGGTAGAGCCAAGGAAAATGACACGGGTATTCTCAAACACAGAGGCATACTTTAAAATTTTGCTTAGAATTGCCTTGGAGCAGATTGAGAGACTTACAAACCAGTATCATGAAACCAAAGACCCCTAGGAGGGCCCATGAATTCCTGTCTGACCTGAAAATGTTCCTAGTAATTTAGAAAAGGCAGAGGTGAACATCCAGGTTTGAGATTCTATGATCTTCCTTCTTTTCCGGTTTGCTTCATTTATTTTTCTAGAAAATTTGTCCCTGTAGGAGATAGCTTGGCTGTGGGAAGAATTGGTCCCAATAAATTGTAGTAATACTCTACACATCTTTACTTTTTAAAAATGAAAATGCCCTATCCAGTCAAAAATCATGTAGGTCCTTCATACACAATACATTTCTATAAAAGTAATTTAAAAAACATGAAAGAACCACCAATTTGGTGGAGAGTCTTTTTAAACAGCCCCACTAGTTTGTTTATAAATGTGGTTTTCTAGATACATGCTTGGAATTCTTTGCAAATAAATATTTGCATGATATTTTTGTATGAAGATTAATTTCTCCTGGGATAAAATGTGTTTTTAGACATATTTTTGTGCTTTGCTTCATACTGCCTTTCAGTGGTATTAGAAATTTATAGAAATATTTCTATTAAATGGAAATTAGTACATTGAGCATGTTATTTTGGTGAACTTGATTTAAAATGTGGGCCAAATTCAAACTGTGGAGTAGGATGCTTTAAATAATTCACAATAGAGATAGAGGAAGACAAAAATACATCTGGACTGCAGCAGCTTAGCTGGCCATTTTAAGAACTCAGTCTCACTAGTAGCAAAACCACCCCCTTTATGAGATTGTAATTTCTGAGACACAAATACCAAGTTCTATTACATGCATCTGGGAGTGGCTGTTTTTGCGTATGTGTGGAATGTTTTGAAAAAGATAATTCATCTTTTTCTAAAAAGAAACATAAAATCAATTGTTGGACAAGGCTATTTTTACACAAAATATTGTTTGCTCACCTAACTAGGAAAGGACATTTAAAAATTTTTGCACTCGGGTGCCTGGGTGGCTCAGTCGGTTAAGTGTCTGACTTTGGCCCAGGTCACGATCTTGTGAGTGTGTGAGTTCATGAGTTCAAGTGCCACATTGGGCTCTGTGCTGACAGCTTGGAGCCTGGAGCTTGCTTTGGATTCTGTGTCGCCCTCTCTCTCTCTGCCCCGCCCGCACTCGAGCTCTCTCTCTCTCTCTCAAAAATAAACATTACAAAAAATTAAAAAATTTTTTGCATTGGAACCTCTTTGTTTCTCTTCTGCCCTGACCTTTGTTTTCATCATAGTTATCATCAATATTTTTTTTTATTTGGCCTGATGCTTTATATTATTTAAAATATTTTATATTAGGGGCGCCTGGGTGGCTCAGTCGGTTAAGCGTCCGATTTCGGTTCAGGTCATGATCTCGTGAGTTTGTGAGTTCGAGCCCTGCATTGGGCTCTGTGCTGACAGCTCAGAACCTGGAGCCTGCTTCAGATTCTGTGTCCCTCCACTGTCTTTGCCCCTCCCCTGCTCGTGCTCTGTCTCGCTCTATCTCTCAAAAGTAAATAAATGTTAAAAAAAACACTTTCAGTATTTTATATTTATTTCCGGACATTCTACTTCTTGTTGCATCATGTTTTGTTGTTTTGTTTTGTTTTGTTTTGTTTTGTTTTACTATATGTTGAATTGAATGTTATGAGGGAAATAAACAAAACTGGCACACTGAATAGGTCTCAGGACTGTATTTATCCAAGTACAGCAATCAGAACAACAAATTCAGGTAATCAGTGGTTAGATTTGAACTTTAACATCATTTAAAATGTTTCTGATTGTGGCTTTAGCCTATAGAAGTTTTAATTGCTAAAATCCATGGCTGTTTGAATAGGATCTGGCGTCCTGAATAGGAAAACAGTACTGCTACATACATACATAAATAGACGCCAAGGTAAGGTCTGTACTCTGGCCGAGTGTAGTGCCAGAGTGAATGTTGCTAATATCATGAAGCTCATCCTAGCTTAAAGATGAGTGTAAGCGAGGAGTGTGTTTTTCAAAGAAAACCAGGTCTAAGGAATGATTTCTCACCACGAATTAAGCTTAATTAAGCTCGGCTTTCTTCCTAGAACTTGATGACCTTTAAAACATCCTCCTGACTCCTTTAGGGGGTCAGACTTCTTCAGGCTTCTCCTTCAGGCCAGTTTGGCATCAGGCTTCCATAGTTCTGGGTTCTTCGTAACAGAGTGGGAGTTCTGTGATGACTCAAACTGCTCAGTTAGCAATTGCACGATTATAATGCATCTTTCCAAATTGTTCTTCTTTCTACTAGAATAAAGAAAAACTACTACAAGGCAGACAAAGTTGTACCACTTCCCCTTTTCCCCACTCTTCTCTTTTCCTTTTTTGTTCTGCTTCAGGTAAGGCACAAGAAGTACCTATATCACGGTCCTGGGGGAGGGGAGGATAAAAACCTAAAGAAAATCCAGAGACCCTTCCTGTCCCATAAACAGCATGCCATCTGCGAACTTCATCTCATTGAAGTGTGTTACTCCAGATGGCAGGGCTCAGCCCTGCTCCCTGTTTCTATCTTATATCCCAGCACATAATGTGTTGAGTGATGTGTTACAGGAAATCAAATGTTTGAGGACATCTAACAAAGGCGTCTTTTGCTTGTTGGTTTGATGGCAGGTTAAAAAGAAATCATTTATTTTACATATTTCTTTTTTTAAAAAAACATTTTTTTTTTCAACGTTTATTTATTTTTGGGACAGAGAGAGACAGAGCATGAACGGGGGAGGGGCAGAGAGAGAGGGAGACACAGAATCAGAAACAGGCTCCAGGCTCTGAGCCATCAGCCCAGAGCCTGACGTGGGGCTCGAACTCACGGACCGCGAGATCGTGACCTGGCTGAAGTCGGACGCTTAACCGACTGCGCCACCCAGGCACCCCGATTTTACATATTTCTTTGGAGTTCTGGGCATAATTACCCGAGTATATGCCAGGAGCCAATTGCACTGGCAGCATAAAGGTGGTCTTACTGTTGTGTCAGGGCACATGTGTGGTTTGCTAGTTGATGACACCTCTATATCATTCCTCTGACTGGTAAAATTACAACTAATTCTTTAAGCTCCATGCTTTAGGGAGATGAAAAGTCCTGTTCGGTCAGCAGGGGTTGAGGGGTTTCTGGCTAGCAAGGCAAGCTCAAGTCAGGAGGAATGGAGGCAAGTTAGCTGGAGATGCTGTGCATGGCTCCGTTCTCACTAGTGACCACGGTCCTTATTTTAGGGATCAACAAGGACCAACTACCTCTGCAACCTCCCTGCTCCCTGAGCAGAAGTGATGCCGGAAGGGGAGGTCTGGTGGGTGGGGATGAATTTGCTGGCCTGTGAAACTCTTCAGCGGGGTTAAGGATGCGAGATAGAAGACCCACGTGGTGGGGATTGCCTGGTGGGGCCTTCACCTGTCTCGCTTGTTCTGGCCTCATGCCCAGCACCTCGATGAGACAGTGAGGTGTCTGTGCTGAGATGGCTATGTTCTGATATGAACCTCCCACGGACTGAACATCTGGATTCCCCTGTCACATTTACAGCATCCTGAGGACACAAGTTACTCTTAGAGGGCAGTGTGTACTGTCAGTGGGAAATGTCCCCTTACAATTTGTCAGGAAATGAGACAATGGCCGTAACACTGTGATAAGGAGACAGAGAACACTCTTCACCTCGGCCAAAGCTTCCTAATATGTTCCTTAAAGTACATACTCTGATTTTCATTAATTCTCTTTATGTAGGCAGAGGTTGGAATTCTTTCTCTGCAGACAATGCCTTACTGCGCCCACAGCTTTGGAAAACTTTCACCTTTTCAGTTGTTGCTGTGGATCGCTTCTCAGCCTTTTGGCTAAGATCAAGTGTAGTATCTTTTCTTGTCAGTTTAGTATATGACACGTCCTCTATGGAGGACAATATACTGCATTTTTGGAGCAGGGAGAAGGAATAGGAGGGCTTGCTCCGTCTGCTGCACACATTGTCCTTGTATTCCACTACCTTCAGGAACGTTGCACCCCCTCAAGGGAAATACCCAGGTGTCTAAAGTCAGCTTGAGAGCTGGTGAGGGGGGCGTTAATCTGAGATTGTGTCTGCTAGATGCTTGTGCCTTGGAGTGTCTGGGCAGGTGGCTTGTTCCTGGTTTCCCAGAGGCGTAGACCTGTCCCCATCAGGGACAGGTAGCTCTGGTTGTGTTGACTGACTGTGGTCGTTCTGGAGGAAAATTCCTTAGAGTGTCTCTAGGCTGTGTGCCTGATGGAGGCACAGCGAGGGCTGTGTGCCTACAACTAGGGTCAGCCAAAGACGGTCCAGATGATAATACAGGAATACGTGGAATGCGTTGTTGGTCTTCCTACACACTACCAACATGCATACAAGTATAATTATGCCAACAGTGAAAAATAAATCAATTGTTCATGTGGATTATGAAAGTGAGAGAATTTTGATGACAGACCTTGCCAAAAACGAAGATTCAGTTATTTCCCCTCGTGCTCTCATCCTGCCCTGATCCCAGAAAGGGAATGAGACCCACTACCTGTGTTCAGGAGGCATGTTCTCCAAATGAACATATTTTCCTAAAATGGCTTTCTTTCCCTGGATAATTACGCTGATCTTCGTAATGACGGATGGCTGACATACAATGGCAAAGGAAGGGGATATCATGAAGATATAAACGCAGAGATGACTGCATGTCAGATTGTATGTAGTATTCATTGATTTTAAGAAAGCAAAACACTCATCTGTATTAATGCCTCCTCGTTTCAACTATCCACTAGCTTAAGATACTTCATTCTGTTTTATTTTCAATTGACTCTGTCTTTCAGGAGAACTATTAGGTGAAGAAAGGAAAGAACGGGAATGGGAGAGGAAAAGGCCTCCTGATTTAAGTGTAATAGACCCCAGAGCTGGCACCATGTTTTGGTTCACAGCTTCCACTTTTGCTCTGAATCTTTCCTCTGCCCATTCTTGGTTGTGTGACTTTGAACCACTTCCTTCACCAGTAGTGCCATTAGAAGACTGAAGAGGGGGTGGGGAGCATTACCCAGAAGTAAAAATGTGAAGTCAGGGCCTAGAATAGACTGGTCACTTAGCATATGTGTGTAGGATGAATGAAGTGATGCACAGTATAAGGCATCTAAGTCTGGAGTGAGGATAGTGCTCTGCAGAGGTTAACCGAGGGAAGATTTGGGGATGGTGGTGGTGGGGCCAGCTTATACAGAGCCTTACTGATACTTCTACAAGGCCAGCTGACTTGAAAGCGGAACAAGATGGGAGATGCTAATATTAAAAATTTAGGGCAAAAAGAGACCAAATCTTTCTCTGTCTGTGCGCAGATGCCCTAGCGTGTAATATGTTATAAGTATGTACAACTCCTTCCCCACACGTCTTGATCATTCATACCTGTACTCCGGCCAACAACCAGGTTCCTGTGGGCAGCCGAGAGGCCCGTCATTAAAAATACATATTATTTGCATTTTTTCCTGTAAGTCTAAGTTTTAAGATAAAGTTTAGATAAAGATATAAGATATATCTTAAGATATCTTAAGATATAAAGAATATTATTTTTAATAAAGAAAAGAGAATCAAGTTTCAACTAGATGGCATATTTTGTACAGTTACTTCATCTCTGTTTCGTAAGTGGTCATCAAGAGTTGGAGCTTGAGTTGTGTGTGTTTTCCAGGTGTATTTTGATGTTGTTATCCAGCAGATTGGGGTGAAAGGAGTAAGAGAAAAAGCAATCACCACGGGGAGAAGAAAGGAAGAAAAGGTTCCTTTTATCCCCCAGACACCTGGGAATTGCTGAGTACAAGAAAAATATTACCGCTTCCTTAAAATGAAGACTGGAAAGGAAAACAAGAGTTTTACTTTAGAAACATTCTTTTTTAAAATACAAAGTGATGAGATTATTTGCCAGATTATATGGGGTCAGTAGAAAAGTTGCCACCATAACCAGGTCTGAAAAGAAACCCAAGGATTTGGGGTGAGAAAGTGGAAAGCAAAGAAGTCATGGTGTTTTGACTTTGGGTTAAAGGAAGGGAAAATCCACAATTGAGGTGTGATTCAGGGAGGTGAGGCATCAGAAGGCCACCAACTAGAAAGCTGGCTTCTTTGCAGAGCAGGAACTTGGCAGGAGTTAATGGTGATGTGGACATACTATCTTATCTCCCCCAGAGAAAGCCTCTGGCTCTGAGCTTAATTGTTTTGGCAAGGAAGAATCAGGAAGCTTATGAGCTTATAGTTTTGCTGGGCTGTTGCTCTACCTATTTGGAAGATAAACAACCCCAAAGCTCTCCACCACTCTTTAACCTAAAGAAGGATTACCCAGATGGATGGGTATTGTTAAGCCAAAAATGAGAGCAGGAACACATCCACTGTAGAAAGAGCTAATAGCTTGCTTAGACAGCGGAATATCTGGAGAAACTAAATCCCAGGCCAGAACATCACCTTGAGGAGTTTGGGGAGGGGGGGATTTGTAATTTTTGTGCAGTGAGGGACTATTAGTGTTCCCCTCAGCAATTATCTGGGAAATAATCCTAAAACACAAAACATACCGTTGTCTTGTATGTAATGTCTTTATCACCTACTACTTGGTCAACCAAAGGTGTGGAACAACATTACGTGGTTTTGAAAGGGATATGTCCAAAGTAAAGATAGCATTTCTAAAGAGATATGGCCCAGGATGGCAGAATGAGCATGGCATGGGGGACCAAAAATGGGGGTTTAAATCTGAAATCTTTATCTTGCTTCCTTTGTGATCTTACACAAGTTGTTTACCCTCTCTGATCTCTAGTTTTTTTCATTTGGGGGTAAGGACAACCTCTGAGCTGTTTTGTGGTGAGTATTAAATGAGATAGCGCTATGAATGTCCCAGGCTCAGAATAGATAGCTGATAAATTATATAACTTCTGACACCATTTGTAGGAGCTTGGAACATAATCTCAATCCCCAGATGTTCAGATGTTCTGAAATGATTTCTTTTTTCTCTTCTTAGGTATAGAATTGGGAGGTGGGGACAAGGAAAAGGTAATAGGTTCTGTGTCCCTGGCTTTAGAGAAGTATCTTAAAATAAACCATTGAGGTCTCAGTTTAAAAGATAAAGTTCAGGAATGTGTTCTCTGCCATCCTTGATGTTAGCTTGCTCTGTTTCACTGTATCTATCTCTAAAATGGGACTATTATTACAGTTATGAATAGTTTACAACAGAGAACAATGTCTTTTCAGTGTCATAAGACTCTTCTATTTCAAACTCTTCTATATTTATCTTGAGCACTCAAGAACATGAAGGGTTTCAAAATATTCCACTGAAAAGACCAGGTTTTCTCCTGCAATAGAAATGTGGGACAAGGTATATTCAAGTGGTAAATCAGTGACACCCAGTGGCTGCTGCCTTTATATTTACCTTTTTTATTTTCAGTTTAACTTTGTAAGGCTCTGTCTCAGAACAAATGAAGAAGGTGATGAGAATATGAAAGTCATAGCTGCTTTTGAAGAAGAGCTTCTCAGCAGTGACATGGGTTTTCTAAGACATGGGAACAACCTAACAGCAACACCAAAAATAAAAAGAATGGTGGACGGTAGGGAAACAGTTCTGGGAATTTCCTGCCGCATCATTTTGCATTTTATTAAAGAGCATACTCAAGCTTTCCTGTTACTGATGGATTTTGCAAGAAACTTTCCCACCACCGAAGTGGCATGTCAACTTCTTGGATTCCAGCTACATTCTAGTCTGTTGAACACAGTTGGGGTCATTCCCTAGAAATTAGACTTCTGAGGTGTCTAAAAACTTAACTGGAGGTTTAATCCAAAGCCTCCCCCACCCACTCTAAAGCTCCTCTATGACGTAGTAATTGTGGTGGGGTTCAAGATCCCCCCATACTTGAGGTTGAGTAAAAGCAATCAAAATGGCACATAGCTGGGCTCAAATCCCAGCTGGTACACTCTGTTAATTGGATGCTTGGGCCACTTACAACTTCGTAAGAGCCCTTGTATTTTTATCTGTACAATGAGGGTTATGACACCTGACACATAGGTTGTCATGGGGTTTTAGAGAAATAACATAACTAAAGTGATGAGTATATAGCAGGCGCTTGATGAAAAGCAATCAGCCTTGTCCTTTTTTATCAGCCAAGGTTCTCTGTCAACCTAGGTACAAGACAGCTTCTGACCAAAACCCTTCTCTGAAACTGGATGAGTACTTTTTAGGTGCTCCATGATCTGAGTCTTCTGTCAGGGGACAGCGTGGGTGGATAAGCACTCATTATCTTTCTTTGTCATTAGCAGGTGGGACTGTTTTTCATATAGGACCAGTGCTGCTAAAGTACTTTGGGTTTCTTGGATGAAAGTCTCTCTTCTATCGCATTATAAAATTGTTAGCTAATAACTTACATTGTAAGGATTAGTATTTTTCCCACATAAAACCTTCAGGAGGTTATCAGAGCACAGGGATACAGTAAGTAAGGTAATTTGGTATCACGTATCACAGTTCATAAAGGATTCCACAGAAGGTTTGTTAAAACAGAAGACCCTCATTCTTGGTTGCTGCTCCTTTTAATTGCCTCATAAATATTTTCAAAGGACAGGTTATTAAACTATGTAAATAGAAATGGAATTGTCAGTAAAATTTACAAAAGATGGTCTTTTTTCATTTTCTTTATATTGAATATGTGAAATGGTTAAGATGCCAGGCCTTGTGGTCAGACTTGAATTTGAATCTGAGCTTTTCCACCTTCTGGTTTACTTAGATTCTCTAGGCTTCAGTTCCATCATCTGTAGAACAAGGATGATAATGTTTGCCTCACAGGATAGTTGAGAAAAGTAAAGGAGAGCAAGTCTGGAAAACATTTAGCATCTGACACGTAGTAAGTGCTCGATACGAAAAGGGAGGGTGGGGATGCCAAGAGCAGTGGCGCTTAACTTTATCTGATTCCAGCCTCTTTAGATGACAAATATTTTTATTCCCTCCTTATTATCTTAAAATTAAATTTTAAGCTAACATAAGCTATCTTCTCCATTCTTCCGACAGCAGTGTAGAGCTCCAATTGAACCAGCAGGGAAAAATAGGAAAAAGAATCAGACTTACAATGCATTTCATATGCAGCTTGGCTACCACTGCACCCTGGATGCTGTGCCTCCATGACCGCCCTGGGGGTGACAGCTAACCATGCAGAGCCACGTAGCAGCATGACTTACGTGCCGTGAGTAGTCCTGCTCTTGGCGACTTTTTGAAATAGTGACAAACTCTTTGTAATATTTCAAACAAGGCAAAGAATGATCTCTCCTCACTTAGGTGTTAAGTTGCATTACTGGTAATTTGATGTTGGTTTATATAAATTAAATATATAGTTTATATTTAAACCATGCAGAGACGTGGTTGGAATTAGGTTTTAAGCTCAGAAAATTATAAACACATTTCCCCCCTGTACACACTTTGGAGAGAATGATTTTTCGCTATGGGACTGCCTCCTTTGTTACAGGATGATGATCATCCTTGACCTCATTCTACTAAATGCCAGTAACTCACCTCCCCGATTTTTGTGACAACATAAAGAACCCCACAGTTTTCCCAACTGCCTTCTAGTGGGCCATTCTACCTTCACTAAGAACCAGTGGCCTAGAGGGGTGCCTTGGTGGCTTAGTTGGTTGGTTAAGCACTGACTCTTGACTTCAGCTCAGGTCATGATCTCATGGTTCGTGGATTCGAGCCCTGCATTGGGCTCTGTGCTGGCAGCATGAGCCTGCTTGGGATTCTCTCTCTCTCTCCTTCTCACTCTGTTGCTCCTCTGCTTGTGCTCTTTCTCTCTCAAAATAAAATAAACAATGAACCAATGGCATAGAGAGGCATGAATCTCAAAGCTGATTTTCCTAACTTCTCTTTGTAAGCCAGGCTGTGGGGAGCTCAAGACTGAGGAAGGGGTGAGGGATCCCTCTGCAGCCTCTTTTATAAAGGCACTGAACTCATTCATGAGTTCACCTTCATGATCTAAGGAACTCCAGAGACCTCACGTCCTAACTTCATCATCTTTGGAGTTAGGATTTTGGCATATGAATTTTGGAGGTGGTTTGGGGGATCACAAACATTCAATCTGCAGAAAGCCCCACAGGCCAGTAGCCAGTGGAGCTCCAGTGGGCCAAGGGTCAAGGTGATAACCCCACAGCAGAGCATAAAGCCCAGCCAAGGGCAGAGGAAGGTGAGGCAGAGACTCTGATGGTTCTGTAGCACATGTGAAAGGCAAACTGAAGCCTGGAACATGGACTGGCTCCACAGAATCCTAAACGTGAAGCCTGAAAACAATACAGTTTTCCCATAGAAGATGCCGCAAGAAGCCCAGAGATGAAGTCCTCACAACTCAGTGTTTACATCCAGCCTGAGTAAGTCACTATACCTAACAGTCCATGAAGATGTGGTTAAACCATGCAGAGACGTGGTTGGAATTAGGTTTTAAGCTCAGAAAATTATAAACACATTTTCCCCCTGTACACACTTTGGAGAGAATGATTTTTCGCTATGGGACTGCCTCCTTTGTTACAGGCATGTAACAAAGATAAGGCATTTACTGAATGATAGGCATTCATTGACCTGAAAAGATAAGGCATTTACTTAACGGGTAGTTTTAGGTATTGTGCCAGACCAGGGTTGACTAAGGTCCCCTCCAGAGATCTATGAAAAAGAGACTCAATTAAAGGGGGAAGTGGAAATCTGTAGTTTCTTTACATATGATTGTAGTGTGAATAAATTTGCGATCCTTCTGTGCTGTTACTAACCAGGAGTTTACCCCCCAGGATCTAGACATTACACATTGATAATATGGGTTTGGTGCGAGATGGCTCTGCTTATGTATCATATTGTATGAAGTCTAATTCACGTTTAGGCTTAGTATTAACCTTGTTAACCAACAGAAGGAGCTCAGTAATTTCCAGAAGAGGAAAAAATATTCCTGTTATCACTTTATTGTGGAGAAAGAAAGAAAGAGGAAAGAAAGCAAGAAAAAGAGAGACGAAGGAAGGAAAGAGAGGGAGGGAGGAAGGAAGAAAGAAAAAGAAAAGAAAAGAAAGAAAAGAAAGAAAAAGAGGAAGGAAGGAAGGAAAGAGAGAGGGAGGGAAGAAGGAAGGAAGAAAGGGAAAGAAAAAGAGAGGAAGGAAGGAGAGAGGGAGGGAAGAAGGAAGGAAGAAAGGGAAAGAAAAGAAAGAGGAAGGAAGGAAAGAGAGAGAGGGAGGGAGGAAGGAAGAAAGAAAGAGAAAGAAAAGAAAGAAAGGAATGGCAAAAAGAAAAGAAGGAAGAAAGGGAAACACACCCAGTTCTTCAGTTTTCACACATGCTCCTGTCCCTGGATGAGGCACAGCCCTGACTAGGGAGCCAGGAGGAGAGTAGCGCTGGTTCTCATGATGGTGCCTCATACTGTCTTCACCAGTTCAGTTCTCAGAAAACCCCTCTGTGCATGTGTGTCTCCCAGTGCATGTGCATGTGCTGACCTTCCATGGTTGTAATTAGGTCCTTAGTGGGTCGGGAAGGGTATGGAGACACCAGCAAATACAGCAGTTGTCAGTGGGTGGGAGACTGAGTCCTGAAGGTGGGAGAGGACTAAGATATGAGTTAAATTGATGCCAGAACCTCGAATTTTGTTATTAATAGTGTTTTCTTTCTCAGAAGTGGCTGGCTGGGCAGTTCCTTGACTCTGTGCTATTTTTTGTAACCCCCGCTCTTGCTAAATCATTTGATTTCTTCTGGCTTGTGCCCTCTTTGCCTCTTCCTGGCAAGCTCCGGGGCTGATTTCCAACCACTTCCCATTATGGGCACCCTCTTACAGGGTTACTTTAGGTCATAGAGTTGATTTTTCTCTTCACAGTTTTTTTAGCTACAGTTATCCTACGTGGCTCTTGAAAAGCCACCAGAAATAGAAATGTTTAAAAAATACATGTGCATATAGAGGGGGAAAATCATAAATCTGAATAAAATGTAATGATTTAAAAATGTTTGTGGAAACAAAGTTAAAAAAAAAAAGGAGGCAAAAAAACCAACAAAACCCTGAAGAAACTACATGGTCCAAATTCTATAACGATATAGTCATAGATGAATGTTTATACATTCAAATGTATAGAAAAAAACTGTAATAACAACATAAAACCTGGAAGGAAATGTAACAAAATGTTTGTAGGAATCTACCTCTATGTGGTAAGATTATAAGTAATTTTAACTGTTTTCCTTAACATTTTCTTCACTTTCAAATATTCTCTAACGGGCATGTATAAGTTTTTTTTTCTTTAAAGTTTATTTATTTATCTTGAGAGAGAGAGAAAGAGAGAGAGAGACCAGGGGAGGGAGAGAGAGAGAGGGAGAGAGAGAGAATCCCAAGCAGGATCCATGCTGTCAGTGCAGAGCCCAATGCAGGGCTTGATTTCACAAACATGAGATCATGACCTGAGCTGAAATCAAGAGCCTGATGCTCAATCGACTGAGCCACCCAGATGCCCCAGCATATATCAATTTTATAGCAGGAAAAACTATTTTAAAACCATCAGCTATTTTTTTCTTTCATACCAGCCAGTATATACTTTTTTCTAAAATGAAAATAGATGTGTGTGAGTGTCGGTGGATGGAGGGTGTAACATAGGAAGAGGAAAATACTGTTTTCATAAACAAGTGAATTTATGCTGTTGTCTTAGACATAAAGTACTTTACTTGAATTGCCTGAAACTTTTCACTTACAAAGGTGGTGAACATTGGTTGGGCTTTGATAACCCGGAATGCATTTTGCCTTTCTGATAACAGTCAATTTTCTTCTCAGGAATTACCTTTCACCTAGTGTAGTTCAACTGCTATCAGGAGTCCAAACCTTCCCTAGACAGGGAGGCAGGTGCACCTTTAGCTATTGAAATCTCCCCTTCCCCATACAGTTGAATTCTGAAATGAGCTAAAGGACAGGAAAATTGGTGGGAAATCCATCAGGTCCTGGAAACATCTTGTCATTCCTGCCTCCTTGCCTGGGAACCACCTTGTTAAATATCTGTGCTCAAAAACAGTTCTCAATGCCTCTCATGTGAGATTCCTCCAAGTAAATTCCTCTTTGCTTAAGTTAATCAAAATCAGTTTGTCTGCTTGCAACCAGAGCCCCTCCGTTGTAAAGTTATTTTACAGCTGGACTGAAGCAGCCCTATGCTATTTCCATGGATGGCTGGATGTTTAGCTTTGACTCTTGGCCAATTTAAGGTTAATGGGCAAGCGCACCAGCTTACTAATGATTTATGACGTTCTGTTTATAGTCCAAAACTCCCCTGGTGAAACCCTAGGCCAGATTGTTTTTCAGTAGATTTCACCTGATGGAACCAGTTGGCCTGGCTTGGTTAATATGACCTGGGGGCATAAAAGACCCTACTGTGAATTTCTGCCTGCAGGTCTTGGAAAGCCAAGATACATAGTAAAATTTTAGCGGTTTAATCCAGAGACCAAGCAAGCAACTACTTCAGCAAATAAGAATAATCCCGGAGAATTTTGCCTGGAAGGCTCTTCAGGTTCCCATGCTGACATGCACTTTCTCTCAGTGCACCATAACTTTTGCCTTTATTTTAAGCTTTAGGACAGCATGCTCTGTGAAGTCTCGCGAGTCTTTTAACCTAACGTGAGTAATCTTTGTGGGACCTTCCCTGCCACAGAAGCAGATGGCATTTACAGAGTGATGAAAGGGCCTGAGACAAGGAGTAGGTAGAGAGGGGGGCCTGGGTGGCTAGCGGTCTTTAATAACAGTTCTGGTGAGGGGGAATGTGTGGTTTGTTCAGGAGTGGGTAAAAAACTAAGGGGCACTCTAGACAAGTTTTATAAGATACTGTTGATTAAAATGAAGTCAGGAGAAACTTTAACCTGAATCTGTATCAAACCCCTTGTATACTGGAAGGATGTCAGAGCCATGGTTTAATGGTGGAGTTAATAAGCATGTTTTAATTGTTCTTCCTGGGTGCTTCTTTTTGATCTTGCTTCCTCCACATAATTGCATTCTCTTGTTTGCATCCTTTGTACCTCTCTACAGTACTGTGGTTGCTTGGTGAATTTTAAGCTAAGATCTAGTGTGTGTTTTTTGTGAGTCAGTGAATTATGTGTTCCAAAAATGCTTTTAATCCATTGTGGTCAAGTTGTAGACTAGTTCTGGCCCCCAGAGAATTACAGGATTCACAAGACCCATGGCTCTGTGCCTCTCATTTAGAATCACTTACGTCATTGTGTTATCAGTTATTTTTACATCTTTTTAAAATCTTGATTGCAGTGGCTTGTCATTTATCTTTCCATCCCCAACAGCATCAAGCAACTCCCTAGCACATAGTGGGTGCTCAATAAGCATTTATAGAATAAGCATATATGTGTATATATCTATGTATTTGATGTCCAGGCCACCAAAAACCTGGAGAATCCTAGCGTTTTCCTTCTGCTGCAGTGTCATAATTTTGAGAGTGGCAAAAAAGCAATGCAATAAATCAGTACAAGAAAGGAAATTTAAAATGCAGCTTCTAAAGTCTGGAACGGCTTGAATTTTGATCATGGACCTCATCTGTTGCCTGTGAGTCCTAATGCAGACACAGCCTAATCTTATTGTGACCTACCTGGTTTAGTACTTTGTGATGAGGACTAGCATTCTTATTGAGGAGCCAGAGGGACTCTAGATCCACCAAAGCCTTTAAATCAATCCAGGAGTATTTATTGTTCCGTGTGATTTTACTTGTGTTTTACTGAATTCTAATTCTTTGAGAAGGCTGAGGGTCCATAGACTAAGGTGGTTTTGTACAGCAGTTAGATTCTAGCATGGACTCTGAAGACAGATGACCTGGAATCAAATTACATTCCTGTAATTGCTGGCTCTGTTGCCTTGGACAGGTCATTTAATCCTGCTATGCCTTAATTTCCTCATCTGTAAAGTGGGGATGATTAAAGCACCTACTTCCTAGGTTGTTCTGATGATTAAAAGACTTAAATTTATGTAAAGTGTAAAGAATAGTATCTGACATATAGTAATCTCTCTCTCTCTTTCATGTAATTATTCAATAAACACCATATTTAAGGCCTCACTGGCCAGAAGTTTGTAATATAATCTGGAAGACTGCTTTTAACCTGGTGTTCTCTACATTTTCTCTGGGTTATCTTTTCATATTCTCTCTAGGCAGGTCTTCCTGTGTGTATACAGATAGGAATATGGGAGCAATGTTCTGTCCTCACTGGTCAGGCACCTTTTTCATTTTCAAACGACTGGGTAACCAATACAGATGCCTAAATCATTTGGGAAGAAGGAAGTCTTGAGTAAGAATGCCTTTTAGCCAGGTAAAGATTGATATGTGTCCCATCAAATGAAAACAAGGAGCAGGTAACTCTCAGATGTAACTCACATGTCCCTCTAAGAAGCTCACAAGGGAACTCTACTGTAGGATAGTCCTGTCTATCCTTTTCTAGGAGACCCTATTTTGGTGTATAGGACAAATTATCTTATAGCTCTTTGAAAGACAGTGTTATACCCTTCACCTTTCAAAAACATATATAATGGCTGCCCCTAACCACTCTTATAGCTTCAGAAATAAAATTAAGTTAGAGTAACATTAAACTTTAAGAAATATCATGGTCTAATTGAGGTCACTTAGATCAAACCAAATATTTAAAATTAAAATAACTGAAATTGACAAATGATTTTTTTTTCTTTGAATGATGCCCTTTTCCTTCTTTCTGATCATATGTGTGCTAACCTCTGTGGAGAGTGTACACACATGTGTGGATGTGAAATCTCCCTCATTCACATGACTGGAGGCCAGTTCCTTCACATGACCCCATGCTTGGAATGTGGGAGGGCTCAGGCAAGAAAGGCTTCTAGAGGAGATTCCCTAAACTGTCAGAGGTGGGGAATGGCCATGGGTTCAGACAGACTGAGCAGTCGGAGGAAAGCAACGGGCTTGCTGTGGTTGTGAAGGATGGCGTCCCTAATGGTTTGAGAAACTCCCAGTATTAAAATACACCTTTGAGCCTATACAAATAAACCAGCATGAGAAAGTTTACAATGTTGTTTTTAAAAAGCCAAAGGAAACACACCTCTGCTGTCATTTGACCATTACTTGTGATCCTAGGACTAGAAGCTGACATGGGGGTTCAGAGAGCCTTGTGGTAGTAATCTGTAGGATAGAGGAGTTCTTTCAGTTGTGAAGTCTTGGTTATTGAAATTTGTTTACCTTCTCTCCTTAGGGTTCATTTCTTCCAACATGGCATTTCACAAGAGTCTGCTTCGTTAATGTCCCAAATTGACCACTAGATGGCAACATTGCCCTTTTATGTTACAGCTTTGGCTACAATAAACTATTATTCCAACAACCAAAGTTAAAAATAAAAAGTAAAGACTAATAATTTAAATGCATCACTACGTATAATAGGAATAAGGTAGAGCACATTAAATTACTAATTTGTGATTTACTTACCTAGAAAGAAACTTGACAACATTCTCTTTCATTGCATCCTTGGAGAACAGACATTTGTGCCTGGTGCTTACAGACTGTACATGTATGGCCTCAGTTCCTCTAGTGTTTGTGGCTGCAGAGACCTGCCCGGGTGTTGGATGGTTTTTTTTTTTAATTCATGTAACCTCTTTCTTGATTTCACAACATCCTAGAGCAGTGGTCTCCAAACCCAGAGACATAATATTAAATAAGTAAAAGATTACGGAGACTCTTCCCCAGGGATTCTGATTCAGTAGGTGTAAAGTGGGGCAGGAATGTCTGGATTTTTAAAATCACCTCCACATGCTTTTGATTATCAATAAATTTGGAAGTGGACCTAGTGCCCTTAATTTCTCCAGCAACAGAATCCTCAAAATAAAATGAATTTTAACTCAATTTCGCTTAAAACTGCCATATACACTTTTTTAAGAGAAAAAGCCTTAATTAAAAATACTCAAGCATCTCAATTATGAAAAAGTTGAAATCACTATAATAACAGTAGAGCTCTAGTAACTGAAATATTTATTCACCCTATATGTCCTAATAAAGGATATCAGATCTGTGTATGGGCTGGAATTGATTTGATGTGGAAGACAGCTTGCTAATGGTATTGCCTCTCCTATGTGCTTCTCACAGTGGAAGATTCTCAAACTGGGGAGTGGTGGATTTGTATAGGAATAATGTCAGGCATTCCAGAATGATGTCCCTCTATTGTCACATTAAGTATTGAGATGTATATCTTTAAAAATCATGAATTGACACTTCTGAAAAATTTGGGGGTCCCATCAGCTATATGGAATACTTGTTTTCTTTGTCATTTCTCATTTTCTTCTCTTCTCCTCTGTTTCTCTGTCTCTGTGTGTCTCTATCTCAGTCTCTCTCTGTCATTACTTGCTCTGATCTTTATTTACTTTCTGGTTTAATGTGATAGCTTGAGACCAAGTAATCACAGTTTATATATTATTTGCCTGGACCTGTTTGAATTTTTTCCTTTA
This sequence comes from Prionailurus viverrinus, assembly GCF_022837055.1. Classification (NCBI taxonomy): domain Eukaryota; kingdom Metazoa; phylum Chordata; class Mammalia; order Carnivora; family Felidae; genus Prionailurus; species Prionailurus viverrinus. Next base: position 80,413,529 of record NC_062564.1, read on the forward strand.
TCCAATATCATCTTTTCTTTTTTTGTAGTTAAAAATATCGATCAGCATTAGAAAAGAACACCTCCCTTTTCTGGTGTTAATTCATGGGTTTATATAAAGGTCCTCATAAAGTGCAGGGGCATCTGGGTGGCTCAGTTGGTTAAGCATCCGTTTTGGCTCAGGTCATGATCTCTTGGGTTTGAGCCCCGCATCGGGCTCTGTGCTGACAGCTTGGAGCCTGGAGCCTGCTTTGGATTCTGTGTCTCCCTGTCTCTCTGCCCCTTCCCTGTTCTCACTCTCTCTGTGTCTTTCAAAAATAAATAAAACATTAAAACAGTTTAAAATTAAAGTGAAGATACCTTTTAAAACTAATAGAGAACAATTTTGTTTTCAAAGAAGAATACCAGGTTTCCATAACATGATTCTCCAGTTTAAAAGCATTAAATCTGCTGTTCACAGAAGATTCTGGGAAACTTATTCCTTTGTTAAATCCTCTTTTTCTGTTTCTCTGCTTCTTTGATAAATCCTTGAATTTAAAGACAAAAAGATTCCTATATGTTGGATGTCACTTCTGTTTTTTTTTTTTATGTCTATTTATTTTGACAGAGAGACAGAGAGCAGGGGAAGGGCAGGGAGAATGGGAGAGAAAGAATCCCAAGCAGGCTCTGCATAATCTGTGCAGACCCCGACACAGGGCTCGATCTCACAAATCGTAAGATTATGACCTGAACTGAGATCAGGAGTCAGATCTTGACTGACTGAGCCACCCAGGCGCCCCTCGCTTCTAATTTTTTAAACACAATGGCAAAGGGAAAAAAAACACAGAAAATGGCACATGAATTGAAATACACATTGGTTTCAGAGTCAGCTACACAACTTAGAGGAATCCTCATCTGGACAGATGCTTGTTTTTCTTGTCATAAGTGGTATCCACACTCACCACTTCCTGCATCCCAGTGCTGGTCCTTGGCAGCAGGAACGGAGTAAACAGAACATTCTACTGTGAAAGTTTTAACTTAGATGCTGGAGACTTTGAACCTGCACTTAGGAAAGAAGCGCCCCCTTAGCCGGGCCAGCAGAGGGACCTGGAGGGCCGCTGTGTCTCTAGGCCCAGCCAGAGGAATCTGTGTGTCCAAATAAACATTTATTTTCTGAGAGTTTTATTCCCTGTTCCTCTCCCTTAAAAAATGCAAGAGAATTATCTGTAGGAAAATATTCAGATTTAGATCAAAACAGAAAAAGAAGCAGTGCTCTCTAGTGAGAGAGTTAAACCGTACCTCTTCCCTCCTGAAAAATTGTCAGTGATTTTGATTAGCAGGAATCACTGACACTACAAATCAATCCTGTTTTAATTTTTAAAAGACACTTGAGGTGTGTTTCACAGCGCCTTGTTTCTGTGCAAACTGAAAAATTAAAATAAAATAAATTTTAAAAATATTTTAAACCAGAAAAAGAGAGGGGGAGGCCTCTAAATTTAGAAGGTGCCAGATCTTAAGCACCAGAAAAGCCTGTTCTGGTTTCCATATGTTTACCTTTCTGCAAAGCTGGCCCATAGCGTACCTTCCGTCTTCAAAAGGAAATCCTGGCACCTGGAAGATTGGGCTGACAGTGAGTATTAAAATGACTTGTTTAATGAGCAGCGTGATTGAACCACGTAGGGAATGCTGAGGAGTTTTTTCGAAGGACTAGGTTTGGGGTTTGCATTTTGTTATGTTGTGTGCTTCCACTGTCCCTTATTTTGACAAGCTTTCGAAAAGTTTGGGATGAGCATGGGCAATTTTTCTTTTTGCTTGTAAACCTGGTTGCTAAAAAAGAAATGGGGCCTCTCCTTACCTGCCACTAATGGAAGACGGGCTGTGCCACTTAAGTGGCATTAAGTGAGACCCTTGGCATTAATTCAGCACCAAAGGTTTTTGAGGTCTGTATGTACAGATGAGCAGGGACCATGAGAGATGTGCTTATTCTTTTAAGGCACTAGGCCACCCTCCACTAAGTAAGGGCTGTTTACTAAATGGCGGGTGAGTTGCCAGTCCTTAGGGCTGGAAGGAACTGACTTTCAGAAATCATTAACTGCATTCCATGATGCTTCTTGGAGATGCAGCTTTGTTTCAGAGGTCTGCCTCCTCCCTCCCTAAGATGAGGATCTACTGAGTTTCAATTCCCCTAGAGTCAGTATACATACTGCCTTTCACACAAGAAGATTGTGTTCTTTAGAAGTCTAACCTAAATTTCCCTTCACAAATTTAAGGGATTATTTTTTTTTCTTACTAAAAAAATATAGAACACCCCCCCCCCTTTTTTTTTGCCAAGGCAAACATACCAAATTCCTTTGTTTTATGTGTTTGTCATTTTGCTTTTGAAGTTTCAACGTATTTCTCAACTAGCTCAGTTTTTTCTTCCGAATTGTTTTGAACTTTTTACCATTTCCTTTATTTATGGAGGATTGGACTGAAAACAAGATGATGTTAAATAACTAGTAAATGTTGAGTTAAAAGAAATTCAGAATAATATACTGAAAATCATACATAGAAATATAGTATAAACCTACTGTTGAATAATTCTAAGTGTTGTGGTTGCCTAGCAGGAAGAAGAAAATTGCATGTCCTGTAAGTGGGTGGCTTTGTTCACTCCCAGTTGATAGAATGAGACTCATTTACTTAACAAATCCCTTAAAAACAAACAAGTGGGTTGTAAATAGTCTGAAGATTCCAGCCTCTCTTATCCTGGATTTTTCAGATTTTTTTGTGTATAATAGTTTTTGTCGTGTCTTCTTGGGAAGAGGGAGTCTGTTTTGTTCAAAGACTTTCCACTGTTTGCTCACTGCAGAGCCATTTTATGAGGGTAATTTAAAAATTGGAAAATAACTGCAAATGTCTACAAGACAAGAAGTGTGTATTTTTAAAAGCACATGCATAGGTACATGGCTTTAAATGGAAAAGACTAGCATAGTTCACTGATTTTGCTGAGATGTTACAATAAGGTGATTAAAGGGAAAATTTGCTTCGTTTACAGACTTCTCTCTTCACAAAATCTAAGATTTCCATTCACAGTGCTGCAGATAAGTTGGAGCAACACAGCCATAATCGGGTTTTAGGGAGAAATGCTTCCCAGGTAGGGAGCACAGACCAGCAATAATTGGTAAAGGCGTAGTTGCTTCAGAAACAACTCTTCCGGCCGACTCAGAAAGCAAATGTGCAAATGGCATTGGATCCTAAAGGGGCCAGTTACACCCATTAGAAAAGGAGGTAGTGTGTGTGTATGTGTGTGTGTGATTTTCTGTGGCCAAGGGCTTTTCACCTCTGTGGCAGCACACAGAGGGTAGCAAGAATTGCTTGGTTAGTTCTTTCTCTGTGTTGATGACCGAGACCCAAACGAATGTAAGCTTTTAGATGGCGAACAGGGTTTTCACTTCTAAACAAAACCACAGAAGATGGCACCGCCTGGGGAGAGCGGCCACTGACCACCGAGGGAACGTTAGATCAGCAAGGACTCTCAACACCGGGGTCTCCTGGTTGCAGAGAAGGAAACTGGGCCCAGACACCAGTTTTGGTTTTTTTTTTCCTTTTCCGAGATCCCACAGCAAGACCCAACTGGCAAAGCCAGTTCCCCGCACACAGGTCATTACTCTCGCAGGTCAGAGAGGGCCACCGGTCCTGGTCCTTGCCTTTCTTTCCCACCGGCTGTCTGCTTCCCCTCTCTTCCCAAGGGGAAAATGTCTTGAAACAACAACAGGAGTATTTGCTAGGTTTGATTTTGGGGAATTAACTAAGCTCTTGGTTTAAGCCAGATCAGAGAACTGTGTATTTTCCCTGGTAGAGAATAGACTCTCGTATGCTTTTATGGGTGCCCCTGGCATGTACTGAGGAACATTCTAGGAAGAGGCTCTATAAAATCTGCTCTTTTACTCACGGCAGGGATTCCCAGGCTGCCATCCACAAAATCAGGACACTGGAGAATGACCCAGGGGAGAAAGTATTCTAAGTTTCAGAATCTAGGAAAAACCATGATTCTCCCCAACTGTTGGTGCATGTTTTTTGTTTTTGTTTTGTTTTGTTTTGTTTTTTAGATGCTATAAATCTTGTAACTGAGCGTTGTTCCTTTTTTGTTTAGGCTGTAAGGAAGCATCATACATCATTAGAAAGGTGGTATAAGGTAGTGGTTAGAGCTCAAACCTGAGAATCAGAAAGGCCCAGGTTGCAGCTTAGCACCCATGGTGACATGAGAAGCCTCAGTTTCCTCGTCTGTACAATGAAGATGGTAATAATCTGCCTCGTGACTTTACTGTGAAGAGTAGTTCTTTTTTTCTCACAAAGGTAATTAAAGGAAAAATTGGGCGTCTTTTGTGGCTCCTGGTCGATGCTTAATAGATGTTGGTTATTGTTGTTATTATTTATTCACTCAACAAATAATAACATACAGTTAAACAGTAATCGTACGTCAAGCACTCTCCGCTAGATACCGGGAATAAAATACAGAGCAACCTAGACCTGGTTCGTATTGTCAGAGAGTGTTAAACCAGACAGCAGAAGCAAGCTGTTAAGTAAATGGTAAAGTGTGACAGATGCCATGATGAGGGAGGAGCGGTGGGGGCATGTTTCAGGAGCACATAAACTGGAGATGAACTCAGAACTGGAGGAAGAAGTGCAAGTTCACCCAGTGGAGAGGCCAAGCTGTGCAGGGAACGGCACATGGGAATTGCTGACAGAGATTTGGTGTGACCGGAGGGGAGGGCGGAGTGGCAGGGGACCCCGAGACGGGGCTGAGAGCAGTGAGGGGCCAGGTCATGAGAACTGTGTAAGCTACAGGGAGGAATTCTGACCTTACCCCAAATACAGCAGGAAGCCGTCAACGTGCTGCGAGTGGGAATAAGACCCGATCCGGTTTGCTTTATAGAAGCATTACTCAGGAGTGGAGAGTGAGCTCAGAGCAGGTGAGGCTGGAGGTGTGGGGACCCCCGGCAATGACAGGCACTGCAAGAGGGTCTGCAATCCACAGGTTTACACCTTCTACCTTCCAGCAGCTGCGCAGGAGTGAATGGTTCTCGTTTACATAGAATATGTAATTAAATGTGATTAAATGTAATATGAAATGAAATAACTTCTTTGGCATTTGCTTTTTCACCTGTTTCCCCCTTTGCTCCGATTTCAACTGTTTATGGTATCCTTTTGTATTGTGTGTATCTTTGGGTAAATCTCCTGAAACATATTTTGTAGGATGAAGTAGGAAAGGGCGGAGAGAGGTTACTTACGAACTACTACTCCTTTCTTTAAATACATTTATTTCAAAGTAGCTGTATGGTTTCTGTCTTGGGTTTGACCTGGTTTGGGAGAAGCGCTGTATAGCTGAGTCTGTGTGTATGTTCGCTATTAAATGCCTTGTATCCTTGTTGAGGATGTGACCCAGATGGCCTTACCATTTCAGGACCAGCTTTCCTCCTGGGTTAAATGTCTGACGTAATTCAGACTCCTGAGTATTTAAGCCAGTACCATCAGGTTACTGAGCTCATCACCTCTTCACCCAGTGAGGTGTGTGAAGACAGACGATCTGTGTAGCCAGTTGATACTAAATTGCATAATAGGTTAACCTGAGTCCTTTGAATTCAAACAAAAGAAGCTCTCAACCTGATTGGAATTAACCTACCCTGACTTCCGCTTCATCTTTCCTAAAGCAAAGATGATACTGATCGGCAGGCAGGGAACCTGATGGGTGTTAATGGGGGGTTTTCAAGTTTGTCTTGCTTTTCTTAAACTATTAAGAAAGAACAAAAAACATTATTTAGAATGAAATCAGTTTCCAGGAAGGGAAAGAAAGAAAGCTGAGAATTCATTATTAAAGAAAGAAATAGAGCCAAGGTGAAAAAAAGGCCTTCTCACATCTCCTGGCCAGGTGCTCCGTGCATATAAATGTTTCAAGTTAAGCTTTAAGATCAAGGGAAAGTCTGTAGGGAGCCTTGTCTCCTGGAGATCTGCTTGCTAGAGCTGCTCCTGAATACAGGCTGCCCATTTTTATTTGGTTATTAAGGATTAAAGGGGCGACGATTCTGGAATGGTAGTTCCCTGGTTTCCATTAACTTTGTACAAGATAGTGAAAAGCAAGCTTCCGAGGGAGGGTTTGCATATGTATTTCGTGCCATCAGCTCGCCTCCTTCCCTGTCATCTTCTGTGTATGTTTAACAGGAAATTGTCCTTCCTCTCATGAGCTCTAACTAGAAGAAAGCTGCCTCGTTGCAATGATTGAGAATCTCTGTGCCTTTCAGAAATCCTCCTGGTTTTCACAGGAGTGTGGAGAGAAGATGAAAAGAATTTCACATTAGGTGGCTGGTTGCTCCAGATACTAAGGCTTAGCAATTGCCTTGGAAAGCTACTCGCCTTTGCCCAAGTTGGCTGGGCTTTCAGCGTCTGAATACGTGAGCAGGGAGGCATCCTATCATATTTAAAAATTTGCTTTTTTATTGTTCATGTCACAGCCTGTCCTCAAAACTAAAGCATGTCTGAAGTTACTTTCATAAAGTGCCTGAAAAAGTTTAGCAATAAAGTAGCATCTGCCTGAAGAGAAGAATGCCTTATCCTTGTGGTGGGTAATTGCATTGCAAAGATCTCGTTGTTTGGGGTAATGGATGCCTGTTTGAATAGGGTCATTAAAGTAAAAGTACGTGTGAAGAGCTCGGCCTTCAGAAAGAGCAAAATAACCAAAATAAAAAGCGAATTTCCTGATTTAATCCATTTCTTGCAAACCATGTTTTAAAAGCAGAATGGGATTCTCTCCCTCTCTCTGCCCCTCGCCCCCTTGCACACACTGTCTCTCTCAAAATAAATAAGTAAACATTTAAAGAAAAAAGTAAAAACAATGAGAACGCAGAGTTTATAAAAATGTACGCTTTCTGTCATAATATTTTTCAATCCCACGACAACCTAGGAGATACTATATAGACCAACAGACTGGATCCAAGAAAGCAAAGTAACTTGTCTTGTGTCGCATGACTAGCAAATGGCAGACGTTGGAATGGAACTTACTTATTTTGACTTCAATGCTTGTGATTTCAGTACTGCACATTTTTCTTCTGTTATTCCCAGGTTTTGTTAGGCTGCATAATATGAATGCTGCAGATCAACTAGACAAATATAATTCTGGGGCAGTCTCCCTTATTGTGTGTTTTTAATTGAAATTCTTAATGTGCTCCAAGCCTCATTTATTTTATAATTATAACCTCATAGTTTCATGTTCATGGCTACTCAATATCGTGATTCTCTTAAAAGTCATAATTGTTACTTATATGACCGTAGTTGTTAGGACCTAATGAGGGACTCAGTTAAAGATTACAGAGTTGTAGTTCACTTAGTGATTATAGCAGACTTCTGTTAAAAATTGAACTTCTTCTGTTGGAGATGGAATAATAGCTTAGAAATAGAAATTTTAAAATATTGTAGTGCTATGTGTAGTAATTTGTAGAGCTCTGCAAGATACTTGCTCCTTTCAGCTTTTAAATGTTTATTTTTGAGAGAGGGAGAGAGAGAGAGAGAAAGAAAGGCAGAGGCAGAGAGAAAGGGATAGAGAGGACCCCAAGCAGGCTCCAAGCCATCAGCATAGAGTCTCATGCAGGGCTTATGCTCACAAACCTTGAGGTCATGACCTGAGCCAAAATCAAGAGTTAGACGCTTAACTGACTGAGCAACCCAGGGCGCGCTCCATCGTTTTGGCTTTTAAAATGTTCCTGAATGCTGCTGTTCCAAAATGTGCAGTACAGAGGCGGTAGAGAAACCTCACGTTGAGGACAGCATCGTTCAGGGCAAATGACATTACATTTATTTACTTGTTGATTATTTCTTAGGAAAAAAGTTACTGCATTTAATGGGCACAGGAATCTGGAGCTGTTGAGTGTAGTCTTGACCAGATGTGGGATATGACTCTCTCTGTTGCCTCCACCAGCAGTGCCTTAGGGGAGAAGAGATGTGCCAGCCTCACCCACTCATGTGGCAAGTTTCAGCCCCATTCTACTGCGCTGGAGAAAATGAGCTGGTCGGCTGCTAGAGGTCAGAGGGAAGAGGTCACTGACCTTAAGGAGCTTAGAGTCCGCAGATCCAGAGGTAAGGAGCAGGGGCTGGTGGGAAGGCAGCACCTTCATTAGTCAGGCTGAGGATCACTGAGACCCTCATGGAAACACTGAGTGGAAGTGTAAAGTGAAAACGCAGTGTTGACTCAGCGTAACCGTCTCTATTACATAAACTAATGGGATGGCAATAAATTATTTTGTACTGAAATTCTTGTTGCCAATGTACGTGGTGAAAATTTATAATACCATTGCTTTGCACCAGATTTTTTTTCCTAAACATGATTTATTATTGTAAGACATCTCTGCTTTAGGGTTGATTGGGGATAAAAAAAATAGAGAAAACAATGTAAGGAGAATCATGCTAATAAAAATAACACAATGAAAGTTGCAGTGTGGATGATCTACAGAAAGCCAGTCTGCTGATTCTACTCATAGATTCCTGTTGTCGTTTTCCCAGGAACTTCTGTTTTAATAGTATGGCAACAACTTATATTCTGTAGCACTAGGTAGTTTATAGAGTTCATTCCTGTGCATTTTTATCATGAACTGTTTAAACAACCCTATGACTATGACCTAGTCAGAGCAGATTTTTTATCCCCATTATACAGGGGAGTAAACTGGGGCTGAGGGCTGCAGTAAGGATCATCAATTAATGGTAGAGACTAGAACTTAACACCAAATCCAAGTGTCTTTCTATTACTTTCTGCCTCCTTACTCTGATTGTAAATCAGGTGTTTAAAAACATTGAATATGATCAGCAGTTGTATCCAGAATTTAAAACACACAATATGTTTGGGTAAGTAGTTATTTGGAGAGATAAGTGACCTTCAAATCCCCCACTCTGCCAAGCAACTGGGAGCGCACTTAGGAGTTTTTCCCAGCTTCAGAGTAAAGGATCCTTTGGGAAAATAATTTTAATGGTTGTGGATCACCAGTCAATTTGACTGGTCCTTTTTTTTTTTTTTAAACCAAACCATCTGGCAGCTGTATCTTATTTCTTCTTGCCACCAATGGCTGGACCCACACACATTCAGACCTCACACAAAAATGCCAGTGTCTGCACATTTTCACTACGAACAGGCATTTTCAGTCAAAGCAGAGAGAAATGAGGCTCTGCCTGTCTGTTGCAATAACATTAATATTATCTCTGTACAGATGCTTTTAGAAGTACGAAGTTAAAATGCAGAGCCCTGGAGATGCCTGGAAGCACACATGAGAAAAGCACAGCCATTCACGGAAGACCTAAGAAACTGAAAATTTGCAGGATAAACTTTTCACCATGACAAAGTAGAGCAATGTCGCCTATTCCAATATGAGACTGACAGCAGAAAATAATGACAATAAAGTTAGTGTAGGGTGCGTTTATGATGCAGAGAGGTGGAAGAGGTTTATGTGTGTAGCTGGTCAGAACGAACCAGGATATTATTAACAACCAATGTAAATTTGGCCTTGGAGAATGAAAAGGCTGAAATCGGAGGGCAGCAAAGTCAGTCTGGTTATAGAAAAGCTGAGGAAGAATAGATGTGAAATAAACATTCATTACAGGCCCTTTGACAAGCAAGACCGTTTATATTAGTGGATAGCCTTTCAGAATTCAGAGGAACAGAGGGTTGTCTTTGCAACCAATGCTGAGTGGAACGTGCTGAGTTAAGCAGGCAGGAGATGGTCTCACGCAGGCAGTGGTGGGGCTGGGCGCACAGGAAATGCTGGTATCTGGGGGTCTATTGGCCCATTTCACTCATCCTTTCAACTACCGTTAAAAGTAATGAAAGGATTACACACACACGCGCACGCGCGCACACACACACACACACACACACACACATCATATGTCATACGTGCTTGCATATTTATTTATTAGACTATTTTTTAAGACCCCGACCCCCACATGTGCATAGCCTCCTGTTAGCAACATCCTCCACCAGAGTGGTACATTTGCTGTAATTGGAGCTACATTGACCTCCATCACAATCACTCAGAGTTCAGAGTGCATATTACAGTTCATGCTGGGTGCTCTGCATTCATTCTATGGGTTTGGACAAATGTATATTCACATACATCTGTTACTATAATGTCATACAGAGAAGTTTCACTGCCTTAAAACCCCTCTGTGTTCTGCCTGTTCATCTCTTCCCAACCCCAACCCTTGGCCACCACTGATCCTTTTACTGTCTCTGGAATAGTTTTGCCTGTTTCAGAATGTTTGAATCCTATACTATGTAGCCTTTTCAGACTGGCTTCTTTCATTGAGTAATATGCATTTAAGGTTCCTCTATGTCTTTTCATGGTTTGTGTCCAAGTTTTGGTAATCATGAATAAAGCTGCTGTAAACATCTATATGCAGGCTTTTGTATGGACAAAGGTTTTCATGTCCTTTGGGTAAATGCCAAGAGGGATGATTGATGGATGTTACAATAAGAGTATATTTTATTTTGTAAGAAACTGCCAAATTATCTTCCAAAGTGACTGTACCATTTTGCATTCCCACTAGAAATAAGTGAAAATTTCTGTTTCTCCATGTCCTTACCATCATTTGGTGTTGCCAGTTTTCTGGGATTTTGGCCATTCTAATAGGTGGATAGTGGTATCTTGTTATTTTAATTTGTTTTTCCCCGATGACATATGATGTGAAACAGATTTTCATGTTTATTTGCCATCTGTATATCTTCTTTGGTGAGGCATCTGTTAAAGGTCTTTGACCCATTTTTTAAAATTTAATGTTTATTTATTTATTTTGAGAGAGAGGCAGAGAGAGAGGAGAGAGAGAATCCCAAGCAGGCACCATGCTGTCAGCACAGAGCCTGACGTTGGGTGAGATCTCACAAATGATGAGATCATGACCTGGGCTGAAATCAAGAGTTGGGTACTTAACTGACTAAGCCTACCAGGCACTCCTGGCTCATTTTAAAATCAGTCTGTTTGTTTTGTCACTGTTGAGTTGAAAGAGTTCTTTATGTATCTTGAATAACAGTCTTTTATCAGATGTGTCTTTTGCAAATATTTCTCCCAGTCTGTGGCTTATCTTCTCAGTCCCTTGACATTGTCTTTCACAGAGCACAAGTTTTTAATTTTAATGAAGTCCAGTTTACCCGTTATTTTTTTTCATGGATTGTACTTGTGGTGTTGTATCTGAAAAGTTATTGCTATACCTAACTCACACAGGTTTTATCTTGTGTTATCTTTTAGGAGTTTTATAGTTTTGTGCCTTATATCTAGGTCTGTTATCCATTTTGAGTTAATTTTCGAGAAGGGTATGAAGTCTGTGTTTCAGTTGATCTGTTTGCATGTGAATGTCCAGTTGTTACAGCCTAGTTGGATGGAAAGATGATGTTTGCCCCACTGTTTTATATTTGCTCCTTTATCAAAAACCAGTTGACTATATTTATGGGTAGTCTATTTCTGGGCCCTCTATTCTGTTCCATGGATCTATTTGTCTGTTCTTTGACCAGTACCATGCTGTCTTGATTATTATAGCTTGCTTCATAGTGAATCTTAAAGTTGGGTAATGGCATTCCTCCAGCTTTGTTCTTCTTTAATAGTGTTATGACTATTCTGGGTGTTTTACCTCATCATATAAACTTCAGAATCGATTTATTGATAATCCACAAAATAACTTGCTGGGATTTTGATTGCAATTTGATTGATTGGGATTGATTTGATTGTGATTTTATAGATCAAGTCTGAAAGAAATGACATCTTGACAATATTGAGTCTTCCTGTCAGTGAACATAGACTATCTCTCCATTTATTTAGTTCTTTGATTACATTCATCAGACTTTTATAGTTTCCTCATAGAGATCTTGTTCATATTTTGTTAGCTTTATACCTAAGTAATTTGGGGTGCTATTATAAATGGTATTTTTTTAAATTTCAAATTCCACTTGTTCATTGCTGTTATGCAGGAGACAGATGGACTTTTGTATATTAACCTTGTATTGTAACCTTGCTACACTTGCTTGTTAGTTCCAGGAGGTTATTTTGTTGTGGCTGATTCTTTCAGATTTTCTGTGTAGATGATCATCTGTGAACAAAGTCATTTTAATTCTTTCTTCCTAACTGTATACCTTTTCCTTTCCTTCCCTTCCCTTTCTTTCTTTTCTTATTACCTAGAACTCCCAGTACAATGTTGAAAGAGAATGGTGAGAGGGGATATCCCTCCCTTGTTCCTGATCTTTGTGAGAAGCTTCTAATTTCTCATCATTAAGTTTGATGTTAGTTATAGATATTTTGTAGATGTTCTTCATCAAGTTGGGGGAGTTTCCCTCTATTAGTTTACTGAGAGTTTTTATCATGAATAGGTGTTGGATTTTGTCAAATGTTTTTCTGCATTTATTGGTATGATCACGTGACTTTTCATTTATATCCTGTTAATGTAATGGGTTACATTAAATTGATTTTTAAAATTTTATTTCCAGTATAATTAACATACAGTGTTATATTAGTTTCAGGTATACAACACAGTGATGCAGTAATTCTGTATATTACTCAGTGCTCATCATGATACGTGTACAATAATTTTCTTCACCTATTTCACCCATGCACCCACCCACCACCCCTCTGGTAACCATCAGTTTGTTCTATATAGTTAAGAATCTGTTTCTTGGTTTGTCTCTTTTTTCCTTTGTTCATCTGTTTTGTTTTTAAAATTCCAAATATGAGTGAAATCATATAGTATTTGTCTTTCTCTGACTGACTTATTTCATTTAGCATTATACCCTCTAGATCCATCCATGTTGTTGCAAATGGCAAGAGTTCCTTCTGTTTTATGGCTAATATTCCATTGTGAGGTGTGTGTGTGTGTGTGTGTATGTGTGTGTATACATATAAGTATATCACATCTTCTTTATCCATTCATCTATTGATGGATACTTGGATTGCTTCCATATCTGTAAATAAAAATACTACAATAAGCATAGGGGTATATATATCTTATTTGAATTTAGTGTTTTCTTTCTTTTTTTTTAAATTTTTTTTTCAACGTTTATTTATTTTTGGGACAGAGAGAGACAGAGCATGAACGGGGGAGGGGCAGAGAGAGAGGGAAACACAGAATCGGAAACAGGCTCCAGGCTCTGAGCCATCAGCCCAGAGCCTAACGCGGGGCTCGAACTCACGGACCGCGAGATCGTGACCTGGCTGAAGTCGGACGCTTAACCTACTGCGCCACCCAGGCGCCCTGAATTTAGTGTTTTCATATTCCTTGGGTAAATACCCACTAGTGGAATTACTGGATCATATGGTAATTCTGTTTTTAATTTTTTGAAGAATGTCCATATTGTTTTCCACAGTGGCTGTACCAGTTTGCATTCCCACTGGTCGTACCCAAGTGTCCCTTTTTTTCCACATTCTTACCAACACTTGTTATTTCTTGTGTTTTTGAATTTAGCCATTCTGACATCTCATTGTGGTATTGATTTGCATTTCCCTGATGATGAGTGATTTTGAGAATCTTCTCATGTGTCTGTTGGCCATATGGATGTCTTCTTCTTTTTTATGTTTTATTTATCCTTTTGAGAGAAAGAGAGAGAAAGAGAGAGAGAGAGAGAGAGAATGAGCAGGGGAAGGGCAGAGACAGACGGAGACACAGAATCCAAAGCAGGCTCCAGGCTCTGAGCTGTCAGCACAGAGCCCAGCGTGGGGCTCAAACTCACAGATCAGGAGATCATGACCTCAGCTGAGGTTGGACGCTCAACCGATTGAGCCACCCAAAGTTGCTTCTTTTAAAGAAATGTCCTGCTCATATCTTCTGCCCATTTTTAATTGGATTATTTGTGGGTTTTTTAATGTTGAGTTGTATAAGTTCTTTACGTGTTTTGGATAGTAACCCATTATTAAAAATATTATTTTCAAAAACCTTCTCCCATTCAGTAGGTTGCCTTTTAGTTTTGTTGATTTTTTTTTGTAGAAGCTTTTTATTTTGATGTAGTCCTTCTTAGAGTTTATTTTTGCTTTTGCTTTCCTTGTCCCAGGAGATATATTTAGAAAAATATTGCATGACTGATGTCAGAGAAATTACTGCCTGTGCTCTCTTCTAGGGTTTTTATAGATTCAGATCTTACATTTAGGTCCTTAATTCATTTTGAGTTTATTTTTGTGTGTGGTGTAAGAAAATGGTCCAGTTTCATTCTTTGGCATGTGGCTGTCCAGTTATTCCAACACCATTTGTTGAAGAGACTTTTTCCCATTGCATATTCTTGCCTCCTTTATTAAAGAATAATTGGTCACTAAATCATGGGTTTATTTCTGGGCTCTCTATATTTTGTTCTATTCTTCTATGTGTCTCTTTTTGTGACAGTACCATACTGTTTTGATTACTATAGCTTTGTAGTATATCTTGATATTTGGGATTGTGATACCTCAGGTTTTGTTCTTTTTCAAGATTGCTTTTGCTATTTGGGGTCTTTGTAGTTCCATACAAATTTAGGGTCTTTGTAGTTCCATACTTTGGTGAAAAATGCTATTGGTATTCTGATAAGGGTTGCATTAAATCTGTAGATTGCTTTGAGTAGTGTGGACTTTTTTTTTTAAATTTTTTTTTCAACGTTTATTTATTTTTGGGACAGAGAGAGACAGAGCATGAACAGGGGAGGGGCAGAGAGAGAGGGAGACACAGAATCAGAAACAGGCTCCAGGCTCTGAGCCATCAGCCCAGAGCCTGACGCGGGGCTCGAACTCCCGGACTGTGAGATCGTGACCTGGCTGAAGTCGGACGCTTAACCGACTGCGCCACCCAGGCGCCCCAGAGTAGTGTGGACTTTTTAATGATATCTGTTCTTCCAACTCATGAGCTTGGATTATCTTCTTGTTTGTTTGTGTCATCTTCAATTTCTTTCATCAGCGTCTTATACTTTTCAGTGTACAGGTTTTTCACCTCTTTGGTTAAGTTTATTCCTAGATATTTTATTATTTTTGGTGCAGTTATAAATGGGGCTTTTTTTCTTAATTTCTCTTTCTGCTACTTCATTATTAGTGTATAGAAATGCAGTGGATTTCTGTATATTGATATTTTTGTTCTGCAATTTTACTGAATTCATTTATTAGTTCCTAGTAGTTTTTTTGGTGGAGTCTTTAAGGTTTTCTATATGGAGTATCACGTCATCTGCAAGTAAAACAGACTGGAATACCTGGGATAAATTCCACTTGGTTGTGGTATATAATTCTTTCTATGTATTGTTGGCATGCATACTTGTTTAACTTCCTATTTACGTTTCTAATTTTATGAGTTGGAAGAGAAAAGTTCCTAGATATTTAAAAAAATCTAAATATCTGCAACTGTTGGTTCATGTCATGGGCTAAATATGAAGTTTGCAGTTTCACATTCATTTTGATCCCTTTATTGACTTCTGCAGGTAACATAGCTGAAGGTTTTCTCTTTGAAGAAGATGATGGTGGTGATTAGATTCTCTGCAGTCTTGTACTTAACAGAAATTTGATGTTATGGTAAAAATTATGTTCATCTTATTTCGAAGGATACACACTGTATTTTTAGGTAGGGATGTGATTTTAGGATTTCAAGTATGTGCCTATTGTAAATATTTCTTTTCATTTTTTATTTTATTTTCATTTTTTATTTTTTTTAATTTTATTTTTTATTTTTTAAAATTTACGTCCAAATTAGTGAGCATATAGGACAACAATGATTTCAGGAGTAGATTCCTTAGTGCCCCTTACCCATTTACCCCATCTCCCCTCCCACAACCCCTCCAGTAACCCTCAGTTTGTTCTCCATATTTAAGAGTCTCTTCCGTTTTGTCCCCCTCCCTGTTTTTGTATTATTTTTGTTTCCCTTCCCTTATGTTCATCTCTTTTGTCTCTTAAAGTCTTCATATGAGTGAAGTCATATGATTTTTGTCTTTTTCTGACTAATTTCACTTAGCATAATACCCTCCAGTTCCATCCACGTAATTGCAAATGGCAAGATTTCATTCTTTTGGATTGCCGAGTAATACTACATTGTATATATATACCACATCTTCTTTATCCATTCATCCATCGATGGACATTTGGGCTCTTTCCATACTTTGCTATTGTTGATAGTCCTGCTATAAACATGGGGGTGCATGTGTCCCTTCGAAACAGCACACCTGTATCCCTTGGATAAATGCCTAGTAGTGCAATTGCTGGGTCATAGAGTAGTTCTACTTTTAGTTTTTTGAGGATCCTCCATACTGTTTTCCAGAGTGGCTGCACCAGTTTGCATTCCCACCAACAGTGCAAAAGAGATCCTCTTTCTCCGCATCCTCGCCAACATCTGTTGTTGCCTGAGTTGTTAATGTTAGCCATTCTGGCAGGTGTAAGGTAGTATCTCATTGTTTTTTTGATTTGTATTTCCCTGATGATGAGTGATGTGGAGTATTTTTTCATGTATCGGTTGGCCATCTGGATGTCTTCCTTGGAGAAGTGTTTATTCATGTCTTTTGCCCATTTCTTCACTGGATTCTTTGATTTTTGGGTGTTGAGTTTGGTAAGTTCTTTGTAGATTTTGGATACTAACTGTTTATCTGATATGTCATTTGCAAATATCTTCTCCCATTCTGTCGGTTGCCTTTTAGTTTTGCTGATGGTTTCCTTTGCTGTTCAGAAGCTTTTTATTTTGATGAGGTCCCAGTAGTTCATTTTGCTTTTGTTTCCCTTGCCTCCAGAGATGTGTTGAGTAAGAAGTTGCTGTGGCCAAGATCAAAGAGGTTTTTGCCTGCTTTCTCCTCGAGGATTTTCATGGCTTCCTGTCTTACATTGAGGTCTTTCGTCCATTTTGAGTTTATTTTTGTATATGGTGTAAGAAAGTGGTCCAGGTTCATTCTTCTGCATGTTGCTGTCCAGTTTTCCCAGGACCACTTGCTGAAGAGACTGTCTTTATTCCGTTGGATATTCTTTCCTGCTTTGTCAAAGATTAGTTGGCCATAAGTTTGTGGGTCCATTTCTGGGTTCCCTATTCTATTCCATTGATCTGAGTGTCTGTTCTTGTGCTAGTATCATACTGTCTTGATGATTACAGCTTTGTAGTATAGCTTAAAGTCTGGGATTGTGATGCCTCCTGCTTTGGTTTTCTTTTTCAAGATTGCTTTGGCTATTTGGGGCCTTTTCTGGTTCCATACGAATTTTAGGATTATTCTAGCTCTGTGAAGAATGCTGGTGTTATTTTGATAGGGATTACATTGAATATGTAGATTTATTTGGGGAGTACCAACATTTTAATATTTGTTCTTCCTATCCAGGAGCATGGAATCTTTCTCTATTTTTTTTTGTGTCTTCTTCAATTTCTTTCATAAGCTTTCTAGAGTTTTCAGTGTATAGATTTTTCACCTCTTTGGTTAGATTTTTTCTTTTTCTTTTTTGTGCAAATAGAACGAAGACGTTATTATTCCCAAATTACAGAGTTAGAGACTGAAGTCTAGAAATTTGGAAAGCTGTTGGTTTTGTACCTTAGCCACTTTTAAATTATTTTGTTTTATAGTTGAATCATTTCTTAATCCTACTGTTGTAAAGTGGAGACAACAGGATCAGCCACACATGGAGTAATTTATTCAACATCTATTGAATGCCACCTGTGTATCAGGAACTATGATAAATATTAGGGATGCAAAGATGAATTGGAGAAGTCTTCTGTCTTAGAGGGGCTCACAGTTAAATGAAGAAGATGAGTAATCTGATAATAATACAAATGTTGGGGCGCCTGGGTGGCGCAGTCGGTTAAGCGTCCGACTTCAGCCAGGTCACAATCTCGTGGTCCGGGAGTTCGAGCCCCGCGTCAGGCTCTGGGCTGATGGCTCAGAGCCTGGAGCCTGTTTCCGATTCTGTGTCTCCCTCTCTCTCTGCCCCTCCCCCATTCATGCTCTGTCTCTCTCTGTCCCAAAAATAAATAAATGTTGAAAAAAAAATAAAAAAAAAATAATAATACAAATGCTTTGAGACATGACTGAATGTTTCTGGAAATTTAGAGGAGAAAGAAACTCTGCCTTGGGGAGTTGACATCTGACATCTAACATGGGTCTTGAGTACTTTTTAAATAGTCTTATCTATTCTCTCCAGAAAAATAAAGCAGGGGTTTCTCTGTCTTCACATGTCTCACAGACCCTCTTCCAAAGTGACTGAGATTTGCTTAAAACTGGCTATCACTACATCATAATACGTATTTTTTGTTTTTCAGTGTACAAAGTGTTTTCTTATCTAAGTCTCAGCGAAGTACCTGCAGCATGGATATGATTCTCCCCACTTCACGTGTGAGAAAGCAGAGCACAGAAAAGTAAGTAACTTGCACCAGGGCCCATTCAGTGGCATGGCCTGGATTCAAACCTTGCCTTCTTCTGACTCCAGAACTAACATTTTTCCTCTTGTTTTGCTCTGATACATAAATAATAGTGTCTGAAGGAGCATTTCTTCAAGCTTCCTGTTTAAAGTGGAACATTTTTCATTTATGTTCCCTTTGAAGAGATGAATGTTCATCTGGCCCAGATACCCATCAGTTAAGAACTGCTCTGCCAGGCAAGCCTGGTGTTCCATCCAACCCAATATTGTGTTGACAACAGGGGCCTTGAGGGATTTGCCAGGAAAGGACACAGTTTTCCTCCCTGACATTAACCTTAAAGGTCAGGTGTACTCTCAGTAGCCGTTTATGGCTCTGACATTCATAAATTTGCTCAAAACCTTTATGAACCCATTTATATTCCTTGCCTGTACTTCTTTTGTGGTAATGAGCTCCACTTGTTTATTATTTTCTGAGTTAAGTAATACTTCCTTTTATTTGTTCTTACCTCACCCAATTCGAAGGAGTCCTCCTCCTCTAGTGAGGAATTGAGGATTTATGAGAATAAGTGCACTTGTGTTAACTTTACACATGGTCTCCAGAATTCTCTAGGTGTGTTTTATTTTTTCTTGAACAAGAATAAATAAAATTGTACATTGTATTTCTGTTGCAGAGGGACTAACATTTTATTTAGAGATTAGAATTCTGTCTCCTGGCATATTTTCTGTACACTTTTTGATGAACTTACTCTAGAATTCCTTTAGAATAACCTCATTTTGGGATTTGTAATTTGTATTTGCATGTTGAGGGCAGCTCTGATCTGGCCCTGGGGAGGCTTGAGGTAATTTTTGTTCTAATCTACAACTACTTGTGGAGAGTAAATATACAGTATAATATGTTATATATATTTCATTCCTGATTCTAATTGATGTGTTATAGAACTTCATAAAGTAGGAGGAGAATGCTGGCTTGGGTGTCAAGAATCTGGTGCTCTAGAACCATCCCTGGACTATAATTTCCGAATTCATATGATTAGGGATTGAATTAGGTAATTTTCAAGATCTTGTCGTACTTTAAAATTCTGAGTCCCTGACTTCCTTGGTGATTTAACTGAATACACCCGGTTCCAGTTTTTCTAAGCCTCGACAGCCCTCCTCGAATTTCATCTTGATTCATTGCTGTCAGTAGAGTCGAAGGCTTTAGATGGATCACATACACTGTGAATGAAATGATTATAATGTCTTTACCTCAAACCCTTACAGAAACAGTGACCTTTCCCAAAGGTTATTCTTTTTTTAATGTTTATTTATTTAATGTTTATTCTTTATTTTAATGTTTATTTATTAATTGAGTAGAGGAGAGGCAGGGAGAGGAGAGAGAGCGAGAATCCCAAGCATGTCTCATGCTGTCAGTGCAGAGCACGACATGGGGCTTGATGTCACAAACCAAGCTGTGAGATCATGACCAGACCCGAAATCTAGAGTCAGACACTTAACTGACTGAGCCACCCAGGCACCCCTCCCAGAAGTAATTCTTAAGTGATGGGTTTATTTTAGGTTCCACAAACCTATCCTGTTTGACATAAGTCCTAAAGGCCTGCTGTGTTCCTTTTGTTCTAAGTGGTCACTCTCGTAATTGATCAGTAGCATCCTTTAGGAATTATTAAAGGTAAATAAATATTGACCAAAGGTTCTCCATTTTCACCTTTGAACTTTATCAAAATCTTAAGACCAATAGTATCCATACCAGCTATACTTATCTGTAGCTTTAGGAAAAAAAAAAAGGTTTTGACATCGGCCATTTCCTGGTTTTGCCGTGAGGAACATACGTTTGGTAAGAATTACTTTCTTTGCTCTTTTTCAAATAGCAGTCGAGGACTGTAAAGTTCTCAGTCATTTATATACGGCATCATTCTGCTCAGCATATGAACACTCATCATACTTCCATTTGTGACCAGGTGTGTGCCACATCTAGCCAGAGGCCCTGGTGCCTGAAGTACATGATTCATGGGGTGGTGAACTCATGGGTCAAATATCTCTTCTGAAAAATGGATCCAATGACACATCACGGGATTGTGTTGGGGACTACATGAGGAATATAGCCTACCTCTGACACACAGTGGGTATTAAGTTTATAAGTGTTGGTTTCCTCCCTCTTGCGTTCTAGTTCTCTAATTAAGTAACTGACAGTGCAAATAGGGATAGACCATGGCAGCAGAGGAATATGGAAGCAAGAGGACACGAACTCCAGGAGAAATATTCTTCACAAATAGAGAAGTGCTGCAGTCTGTGAAAACATAAGTGAACTCAGTGTGACTTACAAAGCTGACCGGACTGGTGGTCATTGTTTTTAGAAAAGTTGTTCTTTATGGTCAGATTGGCTCTAGTTGTCATCAGTTGCCATGTTCTTTTTACGTTGCTGTGTGGCTCATATAACTGCAATAATCTGGGTCTTTCTCTTAGATAGCCTACTTTATTAGGCTATAAAGCTTTATGTGTCCAGGTTTGATATCAGGGCCCCTGCTCCTTAAATAGTTTTCTTTGACAGTTGAGTGCTTCTCTCAACTTCTCTGTGCTGTCAGAGAGTTACTGTCATGAAAGAGTTCATTTCTTCCCCCTGTCCTAGTATAGTTCTTAAAGGACCTTTTTTATTCTATTCACCACCCAGAACCTGTATCCTTTCTCTGTATCACTAAATAGAAGGGTGAGGGGGCAGGAAAGGTAGAAAAAAGGAAACAAATCCTAGAAAGTCCTTTGAAAATCCTAATTTTACATAGGGTAATAGTTAACAAAATTATTCTCTTTTGGTATCTCTAAAATTGAAAGAAAAATGTAGCAATTTAGGGGCACCTGGGTAGATCAGTCAGTTGTGTGTCTGACATCGGCTCAGGTCATGATCTCATGGTTTTTGGGTTTGAGCCCCAGGTCGGGTTTTGCACCGATAGCACAGAGCCTGCTTCAGATTCTCTGTCTCCCTCTCTCTCTGCGCCCCCCCCCCTTCCCGACTCATGCTCTTTCTCTCTCAAAATAAATAAACATTAAAAAGTTTTTTAATGTGGCAATTTAAAAATGTTAATTACGAAAGAATGAATGGGGGTGCCTGGCTGGCTCAGTCGGTAGAGCATGTGACTCTTGATTTCAGAGTCTTGAGTTCAAGCCCCACATTGGGCATAGAGATTACTTTTTAAAAAAAGAATGGCTTCATGTAAGAAAGAATAGGCTGTGTTTTTGTTTATAAAAATACTCCATTAATGTTGTAGGAATCAGAACTTTGATTTTTTTTAAAGTCCAAATCCCAATTTGAGGTATGTGGTAGAAGGCCTTTGGTACACCATGGAGACCATTTATCATCTGAGCAAGGAAGGCAGACATATACTTACAATACAAATTAAAACAATATTCAGTGGGATAATAAGATAAAATACTGTAGTGGTACAATTAAGAGGGGAACCAACTGTAATGGGGGCAGATTTGGGAGCTGGCGTGTTAAAACTGGGCTCCAAAGAAGGGTAAGGTCTAGACTGGCATGCTGGGGGGAGAGCAGTCCCAGAAGAAATACCTGAGCAAGGGGTAAGTTCAATGAAAGTGTCTTGTGTTTGGGGAAAGGCAAGTACCCTTGTTGGGAAGGATCTGGGGAGCATGAGGAAAGGGTGTAGTAGAAGTTAGGCATGGAAAAGCTGCCCAACTCTACATAACTCTACATATTTATTCTAGTTACTTCTTATGAATACCACTGCCTAGGTATGTGTTTCATCAGCACTTCTGGTCTTACATTCTAATTTGGAGAGGACAAAGCTTTTTCTGAAACCATTTTGTAGTCTGCTAATCTAAACATCACTTGGATGTTCAGAGAACAGGATGATGGCTCAAAAATTTGCTACTGAAATGTTCCTTACTGGGTGTAAAAAAAGGAAGTGGGCTTTGGGAGCTAGCAAGAGGAAGCTGGGAGGTTTTGGAGATGCTGGTGGTGATGGTGTTTTGATTGCCCCAGGTTCGAATACCTGTTTTCACACTCAGTGCCTCAGTTTCCTTAGCTCTAAAATGGGGATAAGAATGGAACCTATTTGGTATATTTTATAACCCAAAGGGTCTGCTGTTTCATAGAGTAAGAAGTGTAGAGGGAAGACAGTTTAAGGGTTAACTCAGCAGTTAATACTGTCATTGGGTACCCACATTTCTACCTTTCTCTCTTTTTTTCCTGGCATGCTTAGCAATTTGGCTTGGTGCTTAGGCTTCTAACTAATAGTTGCAAGATGACTGCTTCAGTTACTGGCATGACATGGCACTTCCTCCTGGTGCTTCTTTTGACTAGTAAGGGAGATCTTTCCCAGAAATTCCCAGTAGATTACCCCTTATTTCTCCTTGTTTACAGCTTCTCAAGGAAGAATATGCCTATCTCAAATCAACAGCTGGCAAAAGAGATTGTTGACAGAGACCAATCATGATTGTTCCCCTGGGGCTAGGGATGGAATAGACTTCTCTGAGCTCTTGGCAAGAGGGAGGTAAATACATTAAAAAATATTGGGGCTTAGACAGCAAAGAGGAGGGGAAAGCAATGGCTTTGGGGGCTGGCAGCTTACTTCCTCTGTATTATTCTGAGAATTGAGTAGAAAGAGCCATAAAATTACTTAGCAAAGTGCCTGACAATTGATAAGCTCACAATAGAGGTTAGTGGTTATTGTTATTTTTATTCATATTAGTATTTAATATTATTTCACATAAATGGACTTTTTCGCTCTGAATGATGTGGGCAGAATCACCTTTCCCTTTATAGCTGTTTTTATCTTACAGGGTAGTAACTGTGATAATCTCTAAAAGATGCAAACAGAAATTCATCTGTTTCCCAATATATGTAGAATGGCAGTGCTTTTTTTCTTCAAGGATATTCTTCAGGATATTCTTTGGGATACGTACTCTATAGACTCAGAAAGTCCAAGCCATGTAGATAATAGCGATGTGCTGCTCATTAGGTAGGTAACCTTGGCTAAGTTAGTTACTCTGCATCTTTGTTCCCTCATCTTTAAAAAAAAAAATTTTTTTAATGGTTATTTATTTTTGAGAGACAGAGACAGAGTGTGAGTGGGGGAGGGGCAGAGAGAGGCTGACACACAGAATCCAAAGCAGGCTCTAGGCTCTGAGCTGTCAGCACAGAGCCCAACACAGGGCTCGAACTCACAAGCCATGAGATCATGTCCTGAGCCGAAGTTGGATGCTTAACCGTCTGAGCCACCCAGACGCCCCTGTTCCCTCATCTTTAAAATGAGTATGATCTTGGGACCTATCTCATAGGTTCTTATGAACACTAAGTGAGTTAGTTCATTTAAAGCAGCACTTAAAGAGTGTTTAGTACCTAATAAGCATTCAGTAAACGTTAGCTATATGAAAGCCAGGCATCCAAAGACTGTGACCTAGATTTTCAGCCTGTCTTCTGGAACTAACTTGAGCTATAATGTCATCATTGGCTTAGATTAATGCTCAGTGACAGGCAGATTTTGGACTAACCACACTGTATCCTGATGGATTTTGGTTGAAAATGCATAGGGAAGAGAGAAGGGGTATACCAAACACATTTATTTTCATAGTGACTTGACAGGAATATAAACACAGCTATTTTCATTATAAATGCTTTTGGCAGCAAACAGCAGAGCAGTTGTCTACCAGGTTTAGAGAAAGAGATTCATTCTTCTCACTTGGCAGAATGGTGGAGCTGCCTACTGATGGAAGAGATGCTTCACAGTCTTAAGATGGTGACTGTAGCTCCAGAAACATGTCTACATTCAAAGCAGGAAGAAGGGGAAAGAGGCGGCATAAGAAACAACTGTCTTTATATCAGGAAGGCACTTTCCTAGAATCCCCATTTGGGCAAGAATAGACCACACGTCCGTGCAAGCTTCAGGAGAAGCTGGGAAAGTGAGTATTCAGTTTTGCCAGCTTCTTAGTTAGAGGCAGGACAAGGGAGAAGGGACTCAGAAGGGAGTTGGGAATGGAAATTGGGATAGCCAACCTACATTGTCTGCCATAATAGTTTTAAACAGAAGAGCACAAAATCAATGCTTTGTATTTTCACAAAGCCCAAGGCAGAGAAAGCAAAAGCAAACAGAATTGGATGAAGATAGCACTGTTCTGTCACAGTGGTCCCTCAGCTTCTGGTGAAGGATTTATCTTCTCTTCTAATTTGTATAGTTGTTTTAAGGACAAAACAAAAGCAAAAGCAAAAAAACAACAATCTCCTTTTGGTTTTGCCATGCTGAGTTTTCTAGAGTCTCTTTGTCTTTCCATAATTTACTATTCAAACAGAAGGCAAGGCCTACCATTTAGCAGGTGGGAGAAAGGCCATAAGTTACCTTCTGTTTTAAATATAAAATATCCTCTTTGAGTCCTACCCTGTGGTGCTGGGAAGTCTGAACCTTTCCCACATGCACCAAACTGGACTCACATGATTTTCCTAGAAGTAGTCCATTTCCCATCTCTAGTATTTATAACCCTCTCTTAGAGAAGAAAATGGGCTGTAGTAGGAAGTCCTATTAAGATAGAAGGGGGATTTAGGCCGCCTCAGTAGTAAAAGATAAAGACATAATTTAAATTCATTTGGTTGAAAAGATAAATGCAGATAAAAGCCCAGTAAACAGGAGCCAAATGCCCTGGCACAGAAAGCAGACAGACAATGGACTTGGCCCTCCTCCATGGGAGCCATTCACTTTTGCTGAAGGCTTGCTTCTGAGCAGCTGTGAGGGCCTACTGAGGGCTCTACCCCAGTGCTGTATGTGTAAGACACGGGAATGAAACTGCTGGGGAGGTGAAGACTGGCAGAGTGGGCTTCAAGAGGGTGAGGAAACAGACGAGCAGGAAGTGAGCCCGGAAGGTCTCAATAAATACATAGTCAAAAACAGCCCTTGGGTCCCGGTGCTCAGAAGACTTTTTCAAATATGCCCTTTGCTTTTAGAAAAAGAAAACAAAACCGGAATTCCTTTGTTTTTCTTAGTAGTGAAACATCATTTTTAACTAGAAACTATCTTTATTTAGAAATAACTAAAGAATGCTGTTGACACTGGGCAGTCTCTGGAATTTTGCTAGAGCAGTGTCATACTTTCTGTGGTTCGGATCACTTCATTAAACATTGCCTGAATGTATGTTGTGAGCCAGATGCTGTGTTAGTTTCTGAGTTTAATAAGATGGAATAGACTAGGTACAATCCTGGAGAGGCTTACACTATAACTGGGGCAATGTTCGCCTGGGTGGCTCAGTTGGTTGAGGGTCTGATTTTGGCTCAGGTCATGATCTCACCGTTCATGGGTTCAAGCCCCATGGTGGGCTTTGTGCTGACAGCTCAAAGTCTGGAGCCTGCTTCAGATTCTGTGTCTCCCTCTCTCTCTCTGCCCCTCCCCTGCTCACATTCTCTCTCTCTCTCTCTCTCTCTCTCTCTCTCTCTCTCAATCAACCAACCAATAAACAAACAAACAAAGGTTAAAAAAAAATAACTGGGGCAGTGTTATCCTCCAAGGGACATTTGACAGTATCTGGAGATATTTTGGATTGTCCAAACTTGGAGAGATGCTATTGGAATCTAGGGGGCAGAAGCCAGGGATGCCACTAAGCATCCCATAGTATATAGTACAACTAGCTACAATAATAACTTAACTCCTCTAAAATGTCAGTAGTGCTGAGATTGAGAAACTGCACTATCATGAAGATACATGGGGAAAAACTAAAAATGAGAATCAGTACAATTGTAGAAGAGTGTACAAAATGAAGAAGTGTTTTAAAGATAGGACTTATAAATTCTATCCAATTTGAAGGATAGGAAAGTGATACACGATCATCAGTGAGTTTTGAAGGATACTTAGGAGTTCACCAGAGATGGTGGTGATAGGGACCCCATTAAGGGATTACATAAAGAAGCAAAAAATAAGATTGTAGGCAGAAGCATATCTAAAATCAGGAAGCTTTCAAATTGTACTGTGTGAGAGCAGGGAAATGAAAATGTGGAAAATGTGGAAAATGAATCTGGAAGGGTAGACAAGATCAAATTATTACCAGTCCAGGAAGACAGTCTAAAGAACTCAGTTCTATAATTGATGGAAAACAATCGAAGAACAACAAGCAAGTAAGTGGTATAACACAAATTTTAAGTGAGGTAAATAACTATTACTCTGAAATAAATTGAAAAATTTATTGTGGCCCAATTAACTGAGCCATTAGCATTCTACCAATTGTCTTTCCTTCTTTCCATCTTTCTGTCTTTGTCGGTCTCTCTCACACACGTCTTTGATGGTTTATCCCAAGAACTATATGTACTTTCATATTCTACTTTTATGGAAGAGAGATTGTTGGTGATCAATGAAGAGATCTGCTCCACGTGGGAGGGTAAAGCCAGGAAGGGTATAATCATCTGGGAGAATGTGTAAGCACTAAGGGCTGAGAGATCTTTATGAAGCCAAAAGAAGGGAGAAAATTTGGCAGGAAAGAGACCGTGCGAAAAACAAAGTCTAGGAGGTTGTGATATAATTGGCATATTGGGATTTAAGGGTTTGTATGTAGAGCAGATCCAGGTCAGACAAGGCACCCAAGGATCAGTGAGTGAAGCCGGGGACAGAGACGACCTGATTTGAAGAGAGCAATCAGTAACAGTGTGTGGTTGGGTTAAGAAGTTTGGTGGCTTATTCATGTGGCTGTAGAAGATGCCAGAAATGAAGGCAAGATTTGAGGTGAATATGAAGAGTTTGAAGCAGGTGTCACATTTATCTGTGACTGTGATGGAATGATTGGAAAGTAATAGTAACAGGGGCTGGGTAGAAGATAGCCAGTGGCTTCCTCTGCAGAGCAAGAAGGAATTTTACAATACAGGAGGCAACTATCCCTGGGAATAGCAACAAGAAGCCAGAGAATGCCAGCTTCGTACTTGATGAGTAGTACTTGAGAGAGCCACATGTAAAGCACCATCCTCAAGAGAGTGCCAGAAGAGATCATTTGGTGAAGAAAACCAAGATGTTGGATAGCTTATTTAACATTAAATGGGGGTTCCAGAGGTTACACCTAAAATTATGAGAATGGGAGCAACAGATAGGGTGTGTTAGTTTTCTAGGGCTGCATAACCAAATACTACAGAGTGGGTGGCTTATGTAGAAGAAATTTATTGTTTCATGGTTCTGGAGGCTAGAAATCCAAGATTAAAGTGTCAGTGGGGTTTGTTTCTTCTGAGGGATATAAGGAAGAATCTATTCCATGCCTCTCCCCCAGCTTCGGGTGTTTGCTGGTGATCCTTGCTGTTACTTGGCTCATAGATATGTCACCCTAATCTCTTCTTACTTTCACATGGTGTTCACTGTGTCTCTGTCTTTTCGCAAGGTGTTCTTTTAAATAAGGACACCAGTCATATTGAATTAGGGCCCACTCTACTTCCGTATGACCTTATTTCAACTAAGTACATCAGCAGCAACCCTATTTCTAGACAAGGCCACATTATGAGGTGCCAGGGTCAGGAATTAAACATCTGTTTTAGTGTGTGTGTGTGTGTGTGTGTGTGTGTGTGTGTGTGCGTGTATGTGTGTGTGTGTGTGTGTGTGTGTGTGTGTGTGTATGGGGTCACCATTCAACCCATAGCATAGGGGTAAAAGAGGGACAGAACGATATTAGAAAAGATTAAGGAACAGGAAAGAGCACACGAGAGAGACGCTCGCTTTAGCTGCTGATCAAGGATGACAATAGTGTGAGAGTCAGTGGAGTAAGTTGGTCATAAGTTTGCAAATGTATCTCTGGTGGCATAGCTAGGTATAGCTGGGATGGGCTGGTGCCTATCCAAGGCATGTAGTATCCCAAGGTACTGTCCCAACTCTAGAGGGTACCATTTATATAAATAGTCACATCATTTACAGTGTGATCTGGGACTGTAGGTCACTGTCCAGGCCTCAAGAGTGTGGCTGAGGAAGTTTGCAGTGGACTCCACAGGTCTCTGAATTGGGAAGAGGTCTTAGCACCTGTTATGATGTATATACTATATGCAGACTATAAAGGCTTTCAGGAGGTCTTCCCCTAAGCTATTCCCAGAGAATAGAAACTATTATTTCTTTGTATCCATCTCCCCAGTGCCTTCAAGTCCAATATAAAGTAAACAGTCAACAGATAAATGAAGAACTAATTCCAAATGATAATAATATGGTTAAAGTTAATTAGCAGTGAGTTCATGGGGAAATATTATGAATTCCAAGGTTGAATTCTTGGAAAGTAGCCTCATATGTTTGAGAATGTGGGAGACATTTCTGAAGGATGTAATGTGTTTATGACTTAAATTTTTGCATATCTCTGTAACACATCCTTTTTTCTCTTATAAAGTCAACTTCCACAAGCATTTTCTACTTGAATGTTTCTAAGAGGTTCAAACACTTTTATTAGAAAGATATTTAAAGACCAGTATCTGGAAAACAACGTTTTGGGTATTGTTCTCTCTGCGGGGGGATTTCTGTTGTTGTTGTTTTCATTTTTTTCATTATAGCAAATTTTATAATTCAGTTTTGCCTGGTTGCACGAGAAAATATTTTTGCATTGTTACCTGCATGGGGGAATTCAAATGCCTATAAAGTGGGTCATGGTAGGTAAAATATGTGATTAGTATTACCAAGTTAGTCCTAAAAGTCATAAACCATTTAGCTGAATTTATCCAAATTGTATGAGATATGAGAGAAGAAAAAAAAGTGTTCTTAGATCATATATTCCAGAATTTAAAAAGGCAGAATTTTCTAGAAGGTTAGAATTATGTATCAGTTAGGATATTCTCAGCTGCGAGTAAGCAGCAAGTCCAAATCAAAGTGACATTAACAACTTATTGTGTCACATAGCAAGTAGGAGGTAGGGCTGTGCTTGATTGACGAACCGCACAGCTCAAGGACTTCACTGTGGAGCTGGGTTCTTTCTGCTCCACCTCCCACCACATGTCAAGAAATTTATTTAAGGTCACAGGATGGCTGTGGTAGTTCTGGGCGTAACATTAATTCATTTATCCCACAGTTCTTTATCTAGTGAATATTAGGTGCCAACGTTCCCAGGTGTTGGAAATTTAATGGGACTATGTGGACACAGTGGAATCATTTGGCCATGCATTCCAAATAGATTTCCCACTGTAGTATTAGAGAAGAGACAAATTCTTTGCCTTTATCAAGTTTACATTCTAATGGGAGATTGAGAAAAGGGATGGGAAGAAATGATTTCCAGTAGTTGAAAGTTCTGTGAAGAACAATGCAGCTGTGCGTGGTAATAAAGAAGGGTGGAGGGGCTGCTCCTTTATAAATGGCTGTCCAGGAAGTCTTTGGCTACAAGGAAGGGCCTGAATGAAGGAAGGTGGTGTGGCATGGAAACTTCTTGGGGCAGGGTCTGTGAGTAGGGTGTGGTTGGTGTGTTTGAGAGGCCACAGAGGCACAGAGACCAGGGTGGCTGGAAAGGAGTGAGCAAGGAGATTTATAGGCAATAAGATTCCCAAGGCAGCAACTGTCAGATCCTAAGGGCCTTTATAGGCTATGATTAAAATCTTGAATTTTATCCTAAGGTGGGAAGTTTTTGGAGAGTTTTGAGCAGGTAGCTGACATGATTTACGTTTGTAAAGGAAACAGTCTGCCTCCTTTATGGGGAATTGACTGTAAAGGATGAGAGTGGAAATATGGAGCGGGCTTAGTGGGCTACTGAAGTAGCTCCCATTACAGTAGTGGTGGGAGGAGGAGGCAGTCAGAATCATGGTTTATGCCTCATTCAGTGATACCCTGAGACAGGAACAAAAGGAACATTCCTCCGGTGTCCCTTTTTAAGATTGAGAAAAGATTTTCGAGAAACCTCCCAGCTTATTTCTTGGTTCTCATTTGTTTGAATGAGAATCTTATACCTAGACCTCCACCAATTTACTGGCAGGTGGAATGAGACCACAGTGTGTGGCTCAGACAGATAAAAACCACTCTGTGCTGCAGAGGGGCCAGACTCTCCAGGAGGACTTGGCTACTTGGAGGAGGGAGAATACATTTGAAGATCTACGGAGCTCAGCACAAAGTAAAGATGTGGGGCTCCTTGTTTGAAAGTTATTAAAAAATTGAAGATGGAGACAACAGAGCATTAAACCAAGTGCAGGGTCCTTCTACGTGTGGGTTTCTGTCGGATTGCCAATGAAACCAGCTGTGTCTGGTAGCAAAGAAGTGGCTGTTGAGCGCCAACAAAAGTCTCACTCACATCATATTCTGGGAGAATTTACACAATCTTGGAGGCAACATCAAGGTTTTCAGATTATGCAGTTCTTGGTTAGTATCCTACCAGCTAGAAGGAGAAAGTAATACTTACTTGACTTATAGGAAGTAATTCTTGCTACTTTTTATTCTCCTTTCACTGTTATATTGAGGTAAATTCCTTGTCTGTAATGTCACAGGTGAATCTCCGAAGTGAACTCATCTACTCCACTTTTTGACTTGCTTCTAATCTAAGTCCTGACTGCTTGACTCATTTAACGTCTTGCTTCTTTCCTTAGACCTGATAGGGCTGCTGTTTCTCCTTCCCTCCCTTCTGGAATTTGTAGCTGTGCTTTGACTATGCTTTCGGGGGTTTTACAGGATATTTACTTCTAAGGGAATACCTGTCCCTTGACATTGTGACCAGTGTTGCTGCAGAGTTTGCCTTCCTGCACCCACACGTTCTCTTTCCAGTCAATTTTGCTTTAGGTTTTTCTTGGCCATTGAAGTACACCCCACCTAACTCCTCAGAGGAATTCTTGACAGTTGTCTCTGCATCTGTTAGTTCCCTACATACCTTCACGGCTTTCCCGGATTTCATATATTGTCATCACATGTCATCACATTTCACCATTGATGGGTACAAGGAGAGGAGGGGAAAAACATCTCAAGAGTCATATTGCTACTTTACAATAAGCAATTGTTTGGCGGGGTGGGAAACAGGGTATAACTGCTGGCCAGCATGATGAACAAAAAAAAGTGCACTTTAAGTAGGCAAAATTTATTTTGTTGTTTTGTTTTGTTTTGTTTTTGTAAAAGAACTTCTTGCCTTTTAGGGCATGATGTTTTTGCATCTCTTCAAGCAGAAGACACCAACTGGCCTGATGATTTAGATATTCAGTAGTCAGAGTCATTTGGATGTCAGCCTCTGAAGTCAACAGTCTTTAATTTTTCTTCTACTTTGGGTTACAGTTCCAAGGGAAAGCTGAAAGTTCTTAAGACATTACTCTTTTAGGATGAGCGTAAGCTCAGCAGCTTCCAAGTCAGGGAGACCTAATTCTATGAGGTTTACGATTGCTAGTAGAATTCAGTGTTCTCTGTGATAAATGTGATGATGATTGAAAATGATCTGAATATGTTAAATATGTTAAAAGAGAAATTGTTTTCTTCTACTGAATTATTATTATTGGCTAATCATACCAAAATATTTATATAAACATGCCTATGTTTTATTATTTTTAAATTTTTGATTGGAGACGTTAATTTTTTTTTAAACTGATGATACCAACCCAACCACTTTTGCTTGGATAAGTTCTCTCCTTGGTGCTGAGTGTAACTCTCTATCCCCAGCTGTCACTTGTGACAAATTAGGGCTTCCAGGCCCGCAAATGCAGATCTTGTAGGTCACATGTCCCAGAGATGGGGAATGTGATTTCTCCCAGGGGCCGGATATGCAGACCATTATATCATCTCACACTGTGAGAGAGTCTCCCCTGTTCAGACTTACTGAGCATCCTTTGATTGTACAACATCTTTATTTCTGACCTCTAAGCAGGGTCACTGTTGTAACAGCCTAGAGAAAGCTTTCAGGAATGAATGAGTGCTCAGAGAAATCAGGTAGCATGCTCTGTCCAGCACGGTGATCATTTCTGACAATGCTGATAGAGGGACTTCTTGTGCAGTCCATTGATTTCAGTGTCAGGCAGATGAAAAGTAGCATATTGATGAGCCTTTGTCATTACTTTGCCAAAGGTGTCTTGTCAGATAAAAGACCAATAGAGGAAACCAACTTCAGACAGGCCATCACATCAATTTTCTTGGTGCTGAAGGGAAGAGAATGAACTGTGATATTTAAACTAATCGATGCCTGTAAAGATACTGTTAAACTCTTACAATAAATTGTTTTGATTTGCAAAAGAAGAAGAAGAAGAAAAGAAGAAGAAGAAGAAGAAGAAGAGGAAGAAGAAGGAGGAGGAGGAGGAGGAGGAGGAGGAGGGGGAGAAAAAAGAAGAGTGATCTATAACAAGGATAAAGAAAAATGGCCACGGAAGATGAAATAAGATTTCTATTCACAGCAATTGGGAAGTTACAATTGGGACTCTTTTTTAATATTTACCTCTATTAAAGGCTCATCTGTATAGCGTGATGGTATAAAATGCCTATGCAACCTTTTTTAACTTTGTAGTATTGGGAACTCACAGCTGAGAGCAAAGGTCACTATGTATTCTGCATTCTAAATTCAGAGAGAACATCATGCTGGGGTTCCATTTACCTTCCCAAAGGGCTTGCTGAAAAGTGCCATTTGAACAGAATCAGAGATAAACACCTTTTCCCAACCACTGCTTTTCCCACTGTCTACTCATCCTCTTTTTGTATAAAGAAAACTGGAGAGGGGCCAGGAGATAACTGTTAGAGGCCCTGACCTCCTCTTACTTTGCTAAAGGAAAGAGAAGCAGAAATGTATTGGTCTCTTCTCCAAAGCTAAAGGGAATGGATAATAAAAGGCTTCCTCATAAGGTTTGTGGGTATCAGTGAGACATGGACACTGGTTTCCCATTTACTGTCTCTTAAGCAATAGGACTTGCAAACTTGTTCTGATGTTCTGGAGGCAGGAACACTAAGCAAAGATAGTGAGATAATAAAGCAAAATGGAGGAGGCATGAATTGGCTCTTTTCAGTATTTTATGACTCCCCAGAATGGACTTGGAAAGGTCACAGATCATAGATTGGATGAGGAGGGGTGGCTATAAGCTCTCTGGGGACTCCTAGATGTAATATGGTGGCAGGGTGAGGGCTGACTTTTGAAGATACTTTCAGATTTCTAAAGGAAATACCTTGGAGTTGAATCCAGTGCGAGCAGGATCTTGAGACCTCTTCCTTCCCACTTCTACTTCATAGACCACAGTTTGATCAGGTGGGCTGACCACGGGGAAAAAAGCAACAGGAACTTTAGCACTCCTGAAGTGTGGTTGTTTGTGTAAGGGAAGAGTGGGCCAGCATGTGCCATGCTAAGACATGTCAGGATATGGATCATCTCCCTGCCTTCTCTCCATACTAACACCAGAGGAAAAGTACAAGGAGGAAGGAAGAGAGTGAAGTTCTACTACCAAAGATCTGATGGCCTTCGTGGGTTTGAGTTGGGAAAAATCTTTGCTCTAATAGGAGGTTGGTCTGAACCAAGTGTGAATAACTAAAAATTACAGGACAACCATGAAATTGGATTTAGAGGTTATTCATGGGAAGAGAGTTGGCAGTAAAACTGAAAGAAATTATTGGAAAATAAAATTCTCTGTAGTTATAACTCAGTGACTTAAGATATCTCAAACAGACCATTACATCATTTTCTTAGTGAATTTTTAAGCAGAATAATTACAGGTTTATTTTTAACAGGCTATGAAATTTCACTGTTCATCCTCCACAAAGAAGGCATCCTAAAATCATGATAGCAGCAGTGTAAATTCACTCCTCAGTGTGGGAAGGGCTGAGGTGCCCCAGCTCAAGGTCAGCCTGACCCCTGACTGCAGACTCAAGAGAGAGCCCAGGTCAAATTGGTCAGAGTGGCCCACACTGCTGCAGACCTTTGAATGAAATACTTTATTTTTGTTTATGCCACTGAGTTTTAGCATAGTTTGTTATGCAGCAGAAGCTATCTGACACAACATTATTACATGATGTTTGAGCATCATAAAGCATCTTTAAGGTAAAGTCATCCCATGGGCCCATCACCCTAAAACAGCTCAGCATTTTAGAGTTTGTCTGTTACTTACTGTAGGCCTGAAATTTCACATGGATATTCTATTCCTAACAGTTTTTGAAATGACAGAGATAGTCTGATTAGACTACTTTCTTTCTCTTTCTAGCGTGCATGTGCAGGCATGCAGAATTTCCTTTTAAGACACTGACATCGTTAAGTGATTGCTTATGTTGGGTCACTTTCCACACCAGTGCTTCAGCTTCATGAGGATTCAATCGAATTTTCACAGCTTAGCCATGTCCTTGGTCTGATCAGAGGCCCAGTTTGCTCAAAGCAAGTGGTGAGGTAGCAGTGGCAGCACTAGGAGAAGCAGGAGCATACAGCTTGGCTAACCTTTGTGGCTACTGACATTAACAGTCACCCTGTGAAATGTTGTCTTCTGGGATTCTTTTGGTCTAATCTCATTTGATGGGGAAAAATATATTTTTTCCTGCATTATCCTTTGACATCAAATTCATTTTCTTTTAATTTTTTTTAATGTTTATTTATTTTTGAGACAGAGAGAGAGCATGAACAGGGGACGGTCAGAGAGAGAGAGGGAGACACAGAATCTGAAGCAGGCACAGAGCCCGATGAGAGGCTCGAACTCACGGACCGTGAGATCATGACCTGAGCCGAAGTCGGACGCTTAACCGACTGAACCACCCAGGTGCCCCGACATTAAATTCTTTAAATTTTTTTTTTCAACGTTTATTTATTTTTGGGACAGAGAGAGACAGAGCATGAACGGGGGAGGGGCAGAGAGAGAGGGAGACACAGAATCGGAAACAGGCTCCAGGCTCTGAGCCATCAGCCCAGAGCCCGACGCGGGGCTCGAACTCACGGACCGCGAGATCGTGACCTGGCTGAAGTCGGACGCTCAACCGACTGCGCCACCCAGGCGCCCCTAAATTCTTTAAACCATTTCAAAAGATAGTCAGTTTCTCTTTTACCCTAATGATATGCTTTTTGCTTTTACTTTTTAAAAATCTTTTCTCCAAATGGTCAGTGATATAGGTGGAGTTAATCAAGTCAGACCAAGGTAAGTGCTCTGCTTGGCATGATCTAGGAAATAGCTATAGACCCAAGAGTCTGGAGATTTAAGTTTTGTTCTTGGATCTGTCACTGGTAGTGGTATGCTAGAACAAATTGCTTTGCCGCGTTGTACTTCAGTTTTCCCCATCTTTAAAGTGAGAAAAGTGTGCCTTAACAGGCTCAAATAAGGAAAAGCAGATAACATGGAGGGAAGAAATCTGCTTCCAGTGAGGACAGAGCGTGTGGGTGCATGAATTTGGGAGGTGGGCAGTGCCCCAGGTGTCTTGTGGCATGACAAGGAACAGGTTGTGAATTTGACCCAGAAACTCACCTGTTATCACACTGCATCTCCTTGCTGTCTCTCTTCCCATCCAAAACAATACTGTACTGGGTTGCCTATAGAAATAGCATTCATAAGTAGGCCAGCAAGGAACCTTGCATGAAAAGGTGCCAGTTCAACAAGCAAACAAAAGCCTTTCACAGCTGAAGGAATCAAATTAACAACAAATAGAAGTACATTGTATAAGTATTATTAATATTCTTGTCAGGACAAGATAATATTCTCATTAGGGCATTTACAAAATAAAAAAATCTGTTAGGTAATGAACAATATAGAAAATAAAAATATGGTAAAAATTAATAAATCTTCAAGTATGAATATTTATATTGGCAATCCCATTCAAAGTAAAACCGAATGAATAAAAAACACAACTTAGGCACATCAAAGTTCAGAAAGAAAATTACTTCGAACTCCAAATTCTAAACACAGCCAAACTATCATTAATAGATATGCAAGGACTCCTGGAAAGAGAAGGGTATATTTCAACAAAATGAAAAATGAATCAAAAAGAATGGTAGATATGATACAGTAAACAGTGATAGGCAAAGAAATAAACAAAATGTGGAGTTGTGTAAGAGTTAGTTGTAAAAATAATATAGAATGAAAAATCTCAACATGGGTGTTGCTGTGGGTAAAGTGGGCTATTCAGAGGAGGATGTGGGAATAGAGAACTCAAAATGCACCAGGATTCTAAGTGTTTATAGAAAAATATTTAAAATATGTGTTAAAACTTCAGTGTAACATGTAGACAATTTTATTTTGTTTTGTTTTTAATGTTTATTTGTTGAGAGAGAGAAAGAGCACGAGCAGTGGAGGGTCAGAAAGAGAGAGGGAGACACAGAATCTGAAGCAGGATTCAGGCTCCAAGCTGTCAGCACAGAGCTCGATGCAGGGCTTGAACTCAGGAATCGCAAGATCATGAGCTAGACCAAAGTCAGATGCTTAACCGACTGAGCCACCCAGG
This sequence comes from Prionailurus viverrinus, assembly GCF_022837055.1. Lineage (NCBI taxonomy): Eukaryota > Metazoa > Chordata > Mammalia > Carnivora > Felidae > Prionailurus > Prionailurus viverrinus. The sequence goes on from NC_062564.1 coordinate 80,450,069, forward strand.
TGCCCCACAAGTAGACAATTTTCAATAAAACATAACTTTCAAACCAAGAGAAGAAAAAAAATTTAAAAATCCCTCTATCAATAACAAATATAAGAACTGGAAAAAATAAAAGTAAAGGATAATAGATGACAGAAAGTAAGAAATAGGAAGAAATCCAAAGATGTTATTAATTCAATAAATGTCATCCTGTTAATAAATATCTTTCTATATTCTGTCTATTGGAGACATGACAGCAAGGTGGTCAATAAAAGAATAAAAAGGATATATATCATACAAATATTTCAAAATGGAAATGTAGTATAGTTATTATCAAGCAAGTTATTATCAAGCAAGTTTACTCAAGGCAAAGCAATAAAATAATAATAATAAATTCATAGTAAAAAGCATACAGTCCCCTCAGACAATAAGATAATTACAGACTTTTTTAAACAAAATTGTTTAAAATATAGAAAGCAAAATTTTGTGGAAAAATAACAAATTCATAATCATAATGGAAGTCTAACGTAAGCCTCTCAGAATGCAACAGATCAGAAAGACCTAAAATGTCAAGGCTACAGAAGATTTGAATGACATAATAAATGAGTTTGGCCTAATAGATACATGTAGAATTTTGTATTCCAAAGCTTACTACATAATCTTTTTACATGTACAAAGAAGGGTTACCATAGTTGAATAAAATACTAAGGCACAAAAATATTTCAAATAAATTCCTGAAAGTTAATTGTCTCTCCCACCCATTTAAATACCTATATTCTTGATGGAATAAAAAAGAGGAAAAGCTTTTGCAAATAGCTTTTCTTTAATACATCACACTAAATTCCAATTTAGCTTCAAATTTTATTAGAAATAAGTGATAAGCCAGATATCAAAAATGAGAGCTGGGCAAAGTAGTACTTTTGGGTTAATTTATAGACTTAGATGCATTTATTAGACAGCAAAAAAAAAAAAAATTAACATTCAGTTCAAGAAACTAGAAAATTAACTCCCCTCCAAAAAAGTAATTAGTAAAGGTGAAATAGGAAGGTAGTGAAATAAAAATTTGTTCACCCTAAAGCAAAATTTTGCTCTTTTTAAAGGCACGTATGTGAGTTCACACATACACACACATAAACACACACACCAAAATTAACCTTTAGTGACTTCAACTTTAGGAAAGATAAATGGGCAGGCACTAAGTACAAATATACATGTCCTTGGAAGTGTCTGTACAAATATGTGAGACTTATGGCTAATGACAGTAGCTTAATAACATATGTCTGTCAGTTCTCCCTCCCTGATTCCCCAATAAAATGGTAGAAAAGAAAGAAAAGTCTATAAGAGCACATAAATAAAGAGAATAGGAATGAGGTCATTAGGAAAAACACAGACTTTACCTATATTTAAAAGTTGAGAGCAGATAGAAGAGTGGAGGTTACTATCCCAGAGCAGAGAAACCCAGAGTACAGAGAGAAGATCTGTTCTTCAGAGGAACTAATCTGCTCCAAACCTATGGTTCCCAAATGCCAATGTGCATCAGAATTGCCTGGCATAATTGTTGAAACACAGATTGCCAGATCCCATCCCCATAGTTTCTGGTTCAGTAGATCTGGGGTAGAGCCTCAGAATGTGGGGTAGAGTTCTCAGGTAATGCAGATGTTGTTGGTTTCAGGACCACATCAGGGAGCTGCTTATCTGGATAATAATTTAGGATAGGCTCAGGACTTTGAATCATCAGATGTAATGGAAGGCAAGAATGAGACATGGACCAGAAAACAGGTTACTTACCAAAAGTCTGTGTATAGAACAATTGTCCAGTCTGCCCTTCAAACACATGCAGAATGCTCTACAATCAGTTATCTTTACTCAAGCAAGAAATCAGATGTTTTTTGGTTAGATCCTTAATGAAAAGGCCTGATGGGAATTTGTATTGTTTGAATTTCCTGCAATGGTAATGTGCTTCTGCAGTTAAAAACTAGGTACAGATTCTACATAGTGGTGGGATTTCATTCCCATCTCAATCTAAAGCATCTTCGTCTTCAAGAACAGGCTCTCAAAAAAATGTGCTTTTTTTTTTTTGTCTCTAGAAGAAAACTGAAAGAAAAGAAAGTATCTTCACTAACATTTAGAGGAGTTCATTTTTCTGTTCTGTCAAGAATTAGATTAGAGCATGTACATATAGGAATGATGAACCTCTTAATATCCATATTTATAATGAAAACTTCTGCTAGCAAGGACTAGAGTAATATAACTGCTATATTTGTAACTGTTTGTAATGTGTCTCAGAGCCCTGATTTTCTCAGTAAGGTTGCATTATTTAGTGCCAGACAAGAAAGCTACAATTCATGAGACAATAATCATTTTCTCACTAAAAGATGAATGAGCACCAGTATATATGCCTGCTGGTTTATTATTTAAAAATGGTTGAAGTCAAATCTTTGTACCTTCAAATGCTATTTTTTGTTTCTAAAAATCCTATGACATAACAAATGTTACTTTAAAAATTTAATAAGAGTCCAAAATCAGATCCACTCTAAACTGTAGCCACCTTCCTTTTACTTGTGTGAACCTGAGTCTCTATTATAAATTTCAACTGAAACCAAATGTGAATGTTTATTTTGAAGTAAGTCCCAGGAAAGACTTTTGCTTTGCTCCTCAGTAGTATGGCATCCTAGAAGATCATGTTTATTGCTATACAAATTGACATCCAGAAGAACTATTTTCCTTCCAACTCTTTCTATCCCAAGAATTTGTGACTAGGTCCATTTGCACTTTAAGCTTTCATGCTTTTCCCATACAACTTCTTTCTGTCAGCCCATTACCAGCAGGGATGCCAAGATACTGTGTTGCCAAAATATCATCACTGAGGTAGCCAATGTGTAGTCTTTGCTGCCTCATTTAGTTAGATGACTCCTGTAAGGGTGCAAAGGCTATTGGGGATCTAACCTGGTATATGCTCTAGGAGAAAAGAGGTCCTCAGCATGTGAGTACTTTGGCATAATACAAAAGGGAGAGAATGAAAAACCTGTTCAAAAAAAAGAGGGGGAGAGGAGAGAGATTCCCCCCCTCCCAAACACTCAGGGAGAATGTAATTCTGATTATCATAATCATTTTTGTCTTTTTTTTCAACTTGTGTGAACTCTGTACTTCAGAATCAGATTAATGATACTGAAAATAGGAATATATAGACAGTATATGTTATTCCTCAGACTCTATTCAAAGCTTTTCATGCATCCCCTCCTTTAATTCTGACCACAACTCTTGAAGGGAATATTATTGTAAGTCCTCATTTACAGATGATGACACTGAAGATGGGAGAGGTGAACTGACTTGCTCAAAGTTATGTACCTAATAATGGTGGGACTGTAACTCAATTTCAGGTCTATATGACTCTGTAGCCCACGATCTTAATGTAGAGCTCTATGAAAATCAAACAATAGGATGCTAGAATTATGAAAAGTTCAAAACTATTTTAAACAACTATCTTGATGTTTGGTGTGATACAGCCCAAATTGAAAATAAGCTGCAGTATGATCAATCATTCCTTATTGGAATAGCATGCCCCCATTTTGTCTCTTCAACGGTCTGGCTTGACATGAGATGATTTGTGGAGGACTGATGTCCAACGTTAGCTAATATTATCAGTGACCAACTTGTAGCAAGGCATCACCTATCCAAACCTCTCAAACAAATACAAATATTTCTCCTGTCTAGTGGTACTTCATTTTTATAAAAGGAGAAACTAAGGAGTTTACAGAACCAGATTCGTTCAAGGATCACTTAAAGGATTTTGCTTCCTGTAGACTTCTTTTTCCTTAAGAGAAATATTTTATAGCCTAATAGGCATTTTGTATAGGGGTACTTCCTCAAGAAGAGTGATATCAGTAGTCGTGTGTGAAAAAATAACTACATAAATAATACATGAGGGGAATAAATAAATGAGACACAAAAAGTTTGATGTAGGCTTACAATTAACATGGCAGGACAGTAGCAAAGTCCTGTTTAAGTTATTCTGACCAGAACAATTCCCAACTTTGAAAAATGACTTCTAAGTTTTAGAGAGAAAAATATTTTTCAGAATAAAAAAAATACAAAATTGAAATGGGTTAGCAACCAATTCCTATCTTGCTACCTTGGTTTTTTGGTTTTTGGTTTTAAATTTTTTACTCTTTATATGAAAATCTCTATACTTACCATTCTTTAGAAAATTCCTCTTCACTAATTCTATAGTTCAGCTTCCTACTCTCTCCTCTCCTCTTTCCCAGGCCTGCTGTGGTTTTGGGCCCCATCTTGCTCTTCGTGGGCCTGGATAGGTAACCTCCCTCAAAGAGCTCCTACGGCTCCCTGAGCCCTTTACCTACTTGGCTGGTAGTGAGGAGAATTGAACACATTTGTTGTGAAATACTTCTAGCGAAAGTATATTTACCACTTTAGAGGAGATTTTATTTTATTTTATTTTTTTCTTTTTTTTCTTTTTTAATTTTTTTTCAATATATGAAATTTATTGTCAAATTGGTTTCCATACAACACCCAGTGCTCATCCCAAAAGGTGCCCTCCTCAATACCCATCACCCACCGCCCCCTCCCTCCCACCCCCCATCAACTAGAGGAGATTTTAAGAGATTGAAATAGTGGTTTCTTTAGTGGTCAGTTAATTTTTCATTGGGAACCTACTTTGTATCACATCGCATGACACAGAGGCCTACCACCCCAATATGTCCAATTTTACCTGTCTACTGACCAAGTTCCCAGCTTCCTGATAAATATCCCCACTGATTTGTCTTGCAGACATTTCAAATTTGACATTTTCAGAATTTAAATGGTGATCATTTCTAATTACATACAGCTTGCTCTTTTGTTTTAAAGAAAAATCTGAATGCTGTATTAGAATCACCTGTTTTGTGCCCTTAGCACACAATTTTGCCCTTACTAGGTACCCATATTTGTTGAATTAAAGTAAACATTAAAGTAAAAAATGTTTTCTACCTAAAACTTGTAACTAATGGTATTGCCCATAGCAACATGCATGTGGGGAAGTGTGTACAGAGAATTGCCAGAGGTGTAAATAACATACTTTCTAGCTAAGGGACATGAAAGCTGTGTCTTTTCATTTTTTTCCTTCGGTGTGTTCAAACTTATTTTTTTGTCACTCATAACTCAAAAACAGTTTAATGGAAAAACTTCAAGTGTTATATATATATTAGTCCTTGATGAGAACTACAATGTAAGAATAATTTTACCAACATGGAATTTAAAGATTTTTTATTCATTGAAGGTTAATTTTTCTTTTCATGAGAGAGCACCATGAAGCCCCTACAGACTAAATAATTTCCACCAGGCATCTGGCAATAGTTCCACTAATCTAAGGTTTCATTTCAAAAAATAAAATGACTAGTCTTTTCTTTGAAAGGACACAATCTTTGCCATAAAACAGTTTCCTGTGGGTCTAAGTTTGTCATATTTACTTCTACTAAGTGTCAGGCTATCCCACAGGTTCTATTTTCATTTGCTCCATATAGTTTGGCTTCACCTTTGCTTGTAGATCTTTCCGGTAGAAGTCAGCAGAATGTCTCTGTCTGTAGAAATGTGTGTTTACCAAAGGGAAAGATTGGACCAAGTGAAAATGAGGAAGGTGATTGGCATCAGCTCCCCAGACATCTTCAAAGCAAGACTAGCCACTATTTAAGGAGCCAGAAGTATTTTTCCTAAACTTTTGCCATTCAGGTTATATCCCTATACCTCAGCAATTGAGTGAACAGGAAACTTCAGGCTTTCCCCCCAAGAATGCCAAAGTTGCCTGTTCTATGAATGAGTGTGGTCTAGAGATAACTTTTAAAATGCTTTCTCCAAAGAGGCATCGGGTTTAAAGGAGACTGCCAAGTCCTGGGCAGCAAATAGGAAGGAAAACTGAAGTCATAGTTTTTCGGACAAGTGCTTTCTCTTCCCACACATGCCACGGATTGCTTAATGCTCCCGTGAAGGCTGTGACCATAAAATTCTTCTAGAAGGTCCCTTCGAGGAAACAGAATAAACCACAACCTGCCCATAATGGAAGGCTAGCAGGCTACATTATCCTGTAGGGACAAAGGACCTTTGGCTCTGAAAAGTCTCAGGTTTTTTTCAGCTTGATTTGTAGAACTGCTGAACCATCGTCTCTAGGAAGCAGGAGATAATAATAAACAGGTTAAGGAATCGTTAAGGCAAACCTTGCTCCTTGATGACGTTTCCTCCACGTTCCTTTTATTAAATGCTTTTAAAGCCTGCCAACAAATAGGTTTACAATGCATTAAAACTCCTGTTGAAAGGATCAGTCTAATATAATATGGAAAAAGATGAAGAACCATGAAATACTGCCATGAACTTATTGGCTTAGATAGAGAGTAAACATCATCTTTGTGGTTTACACTGCCGTTATAAGCTCTTCTTGTGGTATATGGTTCTTACCACAGTCAATGCAGCTAGCAGACAAGATGTGAACGATTAAGCTACATTACATTTGAAAGAGGGTTTTTCCTTCGCTGGGAAGCATACCTTTCCATAGCACTTTAATGATATGCAGACCTTCGTCAGCTGGGATGCACAGTTTTGTTGAACTATCACCGTGAACATTTCCATTAGCATCAGTTAATCCTTGACTCTCTTCTTGTGTTGCTATTTGGGTTTCTTCCAGAGGGTGAATTGATGCTATGGAGTTTAGCTGCATTCTCTAGTCATCATGGAAAAGGATTCCAAATAGGTTCTGTCATAAGTGCTGCTGGTGGGGGTTGTGGATTGGTTGGCGGTTCACTCCTAGCATTTTTGCACCCTGAATGTGATCAGGGAGTAGCCAAAAGTTGGTGAAAGAAGGGGGAAAAAGGTTGTTGACAGCACAGCAGTAATAGAATCTTGAAGCCCCAACTGGGGAATTACACTGCGCTAGAAGAACAGCAAGGCTGAAGAGGTCAAGAAGCAATGAACCTTAAAACAGCTTTAAAAGGAAACAGATGAAAAGAATGAAGAATTCAGCAGGACACACACAGGCCTAAAAGCAGACACAGAGGAATCCTAGCAATACTAACAAAAAGCACGAACTACTGCCAGAAGAGGAAATTCAAGCTGGCTGTGGACATTTGGGAAGGAATACATTTTCTCAGGCACTGGGGTTCAGAAGATACAACATTCTATGCTATGTATTTCACTTAATGAGGATGAACTTGGGTAAATAACAAGAACTTAACATTATTCAGTTTTGTAAAAAAAAAAGCAAATAGTAAAAATTAAACATCTCTGAAAAGAGACAGTTCTGATCTCTGAACTGCTTTCCATCACAGTCTCCTCTTTGTTGCTCTTACTGCCCTTTATAGACACATTTATTTCTTCTCCTAGCCCTCCCCTTTTGAAAAAGTACATTGCACACTTCAGTTTGCAGATATATACATTTTTATGAGTTTTGCATATAGTTTTGTAATAGACTATGGTCAAGCCTACTCTGGGTACAATATTGCAATAAAAACACAGTACATTAGTGACACAAAATTGTGTTATTGTCGTGTAGACAGACATTGCTTTATATAGTAGTAGATAAACTCTCGACTTTATGATGGGGCCCTCTCCCCTTTCTAATGCATAAATGGATACGAGCTAGTGACTGGGGCTCCTTTGAGGCAGTAGGTTTTCTCATCCTGCCCTCTGTTTGAAAACAAAATTTGGGAAGTGACTTTCTGAGAAACTTGGCAAGGACAGGGAAGCTGTATATACTCTATGTGTCTTTATCTTATATATTTTGTGTTTTACTTGTTTACAGGGTTCAAAAGGAAAGTGAAATGAAGGTCACCATGAACTAGATTTTAGCCATCATTCTTGGCAGTCTTTAAATTTAAATCAAACATTTCTGGTGTAGCCTCACTATACTGACAGTGGAATTGGCTTACAATTGTTTCTTGTGCTATTCTTTACCAATTTTTTACTCAAACTTGTGTTAATCTTATAAAATTACTTGAGATGATTTTCTTCCTTCTTTTCTTTGTCTTTTTTGAAAGTTTGGTATAAATTTCCAAGAGAATTACTTGTTCTTTGTGGGTTGGAAGACAGATTTCTTAATCTACTGATTCAATTTCTTAGTGATCATAGGTGTTTTGGGGATTCTTCTCATCCTTATTAAGTTAGTTTTGGTAAATTACATCTTCCTAGAAGATAATTTCTTTGTGTTTTCAAATTTATTGGCTAAAATTTATTTACAGGCTCTTCTTTCTTCTACCTTCTTGAATGATTAAAGATGCTATATTAGTTGGGATTCCTCTGTTTATAAATAATCAAAACATAACTATTTTATGAAAGGTGGAAATTTGTTGGTTCCCAAGACTAGTGTTCAAGAACATGAGTTCCAGACTGATGACTGGATCCAGGTGCTCAAAAAATGTTATCAGGTATCAAACGTAGTTTTTAACAGATTTTAAAATTTCTTGATTCTGCTTTTCTATGTAGGCTCCATTCTACTGATTTTCCCTAAATGGTAAACAAATGCCCACCCATTGCTCCAGGCTTATATTCTGTATGCTTAGCTGCCCCGGAAAAAAGGGGAGACACTCTTTTCCCCAACTTTTTAAGTAAAATCTATCCCACATGAATCACTTTATTACTGATTAAGTTGTCTATCCCTGAATCAGTTACTATGATCAGTATGCAGGACAGGTGGAGACATGCCAATTTTTGATTGGCCAGTACTAGGAAAATATGTTATGCTACTCTCACAGGATGGAGTAGGCTAAAGTAATGGATTTTTCACTTCATATACTCAGCAGCCAGAAACTTTTTTCCATCATTGACTTCCATTGCTTGACTAAGGTGATGTTTTAAAAAATGCAAGGCCTCCTGGGAACCACTTGTTTGCTTTAGAAGAATACATGGGAAACTGATAGTAGACTTTACTCCACTGAATTAATTTATTAAAGAAGTTCACATTGAATTTGTGCAATGGAGATTGTGTGAGGTGCGGTGGAAGTTGACTAACTGCTTTGGGAAGTGGGAGAAGTTAATGGAAGACACGTGAACAATTTACAAGTGGAGTCGAGATAAGGTTGGGAAGCATAGATTTAGATTTATTCCAACTTAATGTGATTTGTGATTTTTCCCTTGTTCTAAGTGAAGAAAATCAATGTTAGAATTAGGTCATGTTGGAAATCTTTATTATGGCTACCATGGAGTAGAGAAGGGACAGGGTGACTGAGGGAGAGAGCCAGAAAGTACAGGACCATTATGGAGAAGAGAGCAGGAGGACACTCACTGATGGCAGAATAGTCTCTTCCACATTACATGGCCACTGAACACTGCCATACCCAATACACCACAAATACCCCCAAAAGGGGTCAACACATGCCCTTGACACCATTTGTCTTCACACGGTTAGTGACACATCATCACTCAGCTACCAGGATTTTTAAGGAATGCAAAAGCACTTTGTCAGATGATGCTCAGTGCACAGTGTTGGATAAAAAGTCCCAGTGTAAACAGTACATCATTTTAGTGACCTTTACAAGCTGTTGAAAGGGTGGAAGGTACCTTGCATTTTTTTACTTAAATTCCTTTTGGGCCTATGTGGTGAGAAATGAGAGGAGGAAAGAAAATGTGGCCTGAGGGGGTGATCAACTGGGAGAAAAGAGAAGGGGTCAAAGCTAAAGTTTCCGTGAAGTCAGAGTATTACAGTGGGAGGACATTGATAGGTCTGGAGTGTTGGGAACCTGTGGTCAGAGTGAGGAATTCAGATTTAATATTTTTTTTTTACTTTTTTATTTTAGAGAGAGAGAGTACAAGTGGGGGGAGAGGAGCAGAGGGAGAGAGTGGGAGAGAGAGAGAGAATCCCAAGCAGGTTCCATGCTCAGCACAGAACCAGATGCAGGGTTCGATCCCACGACCCAGGGATCATGACCCAAACTGAAATCAAGAGTCAGCTGCTCAACTGACTGAGCCACCCAGGTGCCCCTCAGATTTAATATTTTAAAGGTGGCTCAGTGTTGGGTATGAAAAGTGATGCAAGAGTTTCTGACAAAGAACTACTAGAATAATCAGTGGTGATAGGATGGCCATCTTCTGGCTGTAGGTATCAAGGAGAACTCCATAGGGAGGATGGCATTTAAAAGAGTGTAGAAGAAAATTGGGGATTGTGATATGTGCACAGAAGTGGTTTCAGAAGCAAAACCTGCCATCAAAGAATACTCTTTTTTCTGAAGAATCATAAATACCAAGGATCTAGAGTTTCTGTTACCTAAAGATCCCAAGACACTATTATCATTAAATTTAAGTTTAGGGGTGCCTGGGTGTCTCAGTCGGGTGAGCATCTGACTTTGGCTCAGGTCACGATCTCATGGTTCGTGAGTTCGAGCCCTATGTGGGGCTCCGTGCTGACAGCTCAGAGCCTGGAGCCTGCTTTTGATTCTGTGTCTCCCTCTCTTTCTCTGCCCCTCTCCCACTCACACTCTGTCTCTCTGTCAAAAATAAAAATAAACGTTAAGAAAGTCAAGTTTAATCTTCTCCTATTCTACTCAGATTATATTGTTTGGAAATTTCCTTTCTGTAACAGATGCTCATCTTTATGAACATCTACTTGGGTCAGGCCTTGCAGGAGACCTGATAAGACCAGGATGGCAGGACTCAGAGCCCTGCCCTCAAATGGTCTGTCCACTGCTGTTGGAGACCAACATACACAGACCACAATATGATTAGAGATATGCAAAAGGTCTAGAGAAAGCTTAAGAAAAGATTTCTCTAAGAGAGGCATTTACAGAAGTGGTAGTAACGAATTTGTCTTAAAGAAGAAGATAATAGTAACAATAACAACAACAACATATATTTATGTGGTACTATGTGCTAGCCACTGTTGTAAGTGCTTTACATATGTAAACTCTCATTTATTCTTTAAGGCAACGTTTTGAGGTAGGTTCCATTATTATCCCCAATTTACAGATGGGGTAACTATTTAATCACAGAAAGTTTAATTAACTCAACCAAGTCCAGAAAATTAGTAAGCATTAGTGCGTGGGTTCAGACCTCGGCCATCTGGCTCTAGATGGTATCTGGCTCTAGATACCATGTTCATAACCACTACCTCACATAGGATAAGTGGTTGTTTACCTAGAGACAAATATGAGAAGGCATGAGAGGTATGGAATGTTCTGGAAATCACAAGCAGTTCAGTATGGCTTGATGCAAATGTACATAATTGAAGGTGAAGAGGTGATTAGGGTCAGGGATGTAAACTGAGGGAGTTTAGATATTAGTCTGTTGACCATGGGGATACATTGAAGAAGCCAGGGCCAGAGAGGGCCCTCCAGTCAGATTTTCCTGTTAGAAGAACTTTTCTGGCCAAAGTATAGAGGAATTGGGAGGAGGCAAGACTCAGGACAAAAACATTCATACGGGATTTCTTGATGCATATTAGGTAAAAAGTGATGAAGTGAACGAGGGCATTTGCTGCAGGCACTTCAGTTACTGGACTGGCTTGGAAATATTCTTGCCATTTGTGTACTCAGATCTGTTCCCTGCACTGATTGTTTTTATCCTCTCTTCTTACCATTGAGAATTACATTTCTGTGATTTCCTTTCTTCTGGCTTCCAGGTTGCCATAGAACGACAATGGTTGAGGGTGAAGAAGGGGAAAATTCAGAGTATTTCTTCTTTCTTATCATTCAGCCTCTTCAGCAATAGCTACATCTCTTCAATGGCTCTGACTTTAGCAGGACAACCTCTTCCTCCATGACCCCAGCACCTGTTGGGTGGCCTCCACCATGTTATGATTCTTGCTCAGTGGCCTCCGCTTTTGGGCTCTAGCAGCACTGTCTCCTCTTTTTGTCCTTTCATCCCCAAAGAGGGGGGTGATAGCTTACTGCTGTTGCTAATCTCTGAGTTGTCTTATAATTACATTTGGCTTCTTTCCATCACCTGTGTAATCAATGTCTTGTAGTAAATCTTCCACTGGAAATGGCTGGAGTGATTTCTGTCTCCCTGGCTGTTCCCTGATTGGTGAATACATCAAAGAACCCAACCACAAGACACGGATGCCTCTCTAGGCTTCTTTGCAAATGAAGTAACAGAAGAAACCATGCTTGACAGGCAGAGGGGGAAAGAGTAACATCCTAAAGAGGGCCAGCACTGCCCTGTAGTGGAGCTTGAACAACTCCTAAGTGGAGGGACATGTTTACAATAGAATTATTATTTTTTCCAGTTTTAATGAGATATAAATGGCATAAGACCTTGTATGAGTTTTTAGGTTTACAGCATAATGCTTGGATATAGGTAAATATCGTGAAATGATTATCACAATAAGTTAGTTAACACTGATCACCTCACGTAGTTCCAAAAATGTTTTTTTTTCTTGTGATGAGGATTCTTTTTTTAAAAAAAATCTTTTTAGATAAGTTTTGACCTTTATTTGAGTAATTTAGGTAATCTGAAATCAGACATCACATGCCTTTTACATCAGCATGAAAATGTTGAAATTAGCTAAAGAAAAATACAAGTTGCAGTCAAGAGAATGAACTCTGAACTCTTGCCATTTTCTTAGCTCTCCTATAGGCCTCTGAAGTTTTAATTAGTTATTTATCTGTCACTTGTGTTTCATTCTGAATATCCCCAGAGATGATGCTCATGTTCATTTCAAGAAAACCGTGAAAAGACCCACATAAATATTATTGTAGTAGTCAGTTATTTTGGAAATGTCAGTTAGAAGTATATCATTAGATACTGTACAATTGGTAATCCTCAGTATGTGACCTATTCAAAGAACTATTTTTTTAGATTTTCAAAACATTATCCTCCTAATGCTTAATGTAGTATGATATATAATTATATAGTCATAATGCTTCATATAGCACAATGCCTTCAATTATTAAATAAGAGCAGATAAAATGTAGAGACTGAGAATTTTGTTACAGTTGGCATCGTCCTCTCTCAGCTCTGCTGGTAGCTTTCATTTTTAATAACGTTTGTAACTATTCAATCAATGAATCCATTCATATAACAAGTATTTTTATTAATAATAAGAAAACCCATGTATTATATTCTTCCAAGTTCAAGTTGCACATTTCTTATAACTAGCATCTTACTATTATTATACAGGAGCCTGGAAATTAAAAAAAAAACAAAACGTAACTAAACTCAACTTAGATGTGCACACAAAGAATATAGCTTAGAACAGGATTCTTTGAGAGTCACTACTTTTTTATGTGACTAGAGATGTGGTAGTAAAGCAGCTTATTGAAATTCTAGCTCTAGGGAAAGCCATTAAGGTTAACATACTTCTTGAGGGGAAAAAAATGTTCTCGAGGCAAGGGAATGCTTCCTTGGAAATTTCATATGGTATTTTTTTAAAGAATCTTGGTACTACTACTTTTTACCCAGTGGTCTATAGAACATCAGCCCATTTTCTTTAACATTGCTTGAATATGATTGCTTTTTATGTCTCCTTATTCCATTTTCCTTAGAAATGTTACATCTACATGCATGTTTAGATCAGACAGATGGACACATGCCTTCAGGAAGTGCTGCTGAGGGGACAAAGTCCATCCAATAAACAAAAACAAGTCTGTTCAGGCAAGAACTTCCATAGTTTTCTCTTCTTCACATGACTTTACTTTTCTTGATTAAAAACCCTTTGGGAATGAGACTTTATGAAGTTACTCATTACATTTTTCATATATTTCCTATGAGTGGACTTCCCTACCTCCCAAGAATTTTATTTTTTTGTGAATGTCTTTGCAACTGTACCACTATTTTACATGTCACTTTCAAAATACTGTAAGTCAACACAGTCCATAGACCCCAAACTACCGACTTTCTTAATCTCAGAATCCTAAATGTGATCATATTGGCTCTACTTAGCAGCAAAATTTAGAATCTGATGCTTTTTCCATTTATCCCACTAATTCAGACCACCTGGTGTTCTCCATCACCCTATACTTCAAGCAAAACCCATAATATTTTATTTTAAAATTGAATAAAGAAAAAGACAGAGTTTAAGTTAAGGTATAAAGATTACCAAAGTCACAGAAAAATTTTGTGTGCTCTTTCATCAGGATCACCCATATTTTTTCACATCTCGTTTTGGTGTTTTACGCTGAACATACTGAAATCGTAGCAAGTTCTTCCTGTGAACAGTGCTCTATGCACTCCCTCTAGTGATACCACCATGTATAAACATTATTTCTGTGTGTGAGAGATAGAATTTCCCCAGGGGCCCACAAAACATTTAATGAAGTGTGAAGCACAAACATTTCATTACAACATATTGTGTACTTTTGCCTTTAATAACTACATTCTTCATCCAAGAAGTCTCAATAGCTTTCAAAAATGAATTATAGTAGTATTATTTTCCCCAGAATATAGTTTTTCCATGACAGAAACAGCACTTTCCTAAACTATTGTATTTATTAGCAACCTGTTGCCCTTCGACACTAGTGCCGTTTTCATCGACCCTGATCGAGTGTGTATCATTTAAACTTCCCTTAAAAAATTATTAAAATAGTTTTATGTTATTGGATTCTTTTTTCTCAACTGTACACAACCACCCCTAGAAATGATGCACAGAAAGAGAAAGTGTGAAGTTGTTGAACGTTACATTTAGTGGAGAATTACATTCTCCATTGCAAAAGTGCAAGCATTTGATAGAGGAATTTAGAGGTAGGGGGGAGATTTTTACCTCTACTGAGCACAAAGGAGGCAGGTAAACTCTGGATTCCTGCATTTTCTTACTCCCCACTTTGGTGCACTCCACAGAAACTCTCCATCTCCTGCCCTCACTCCCTTCCTCCCTCCACATGGCAGCCTCCCATTGACTCTTAGACACATGAGGGAATTGGGAAGTAACTTGCCTTAATGACTCTGGCCTTGTGCCAGTTTACAGAAGACCTTCGCTGTCCAACTCCATAATTCTAAATGGACATTTTAGAACAATCTTAAATGTTCACACAGTGTATGTACCTGTGTACTGTATCCCAGATGCCAACTTTTCCACCAAACTAAAACAACAAAAGCAAACCATACAAGAAACTGGCATATAAAGAGAAAGCTGGTTCTTTGTAATGGGCACATTCTTAACTTCAAATGACTTAGGGCTCCTCAGATCATGTGTTATGTAATATAACTTCCCTCTCTCTCTCTCTCTTTTTTTTTTTTTTTTTTTTTTTTTTTTTTAGAATCATAGCTGCATCTCACTACCTCCCTGATTACTGGTTTCTACTGATAATCTCTTCAATCAGAGTTATGGGGAAACTAAAAGGAAAATTATGAAGATAATCGAGTTTTGAGTGGTTTGGGAAAATGGCATGTTTGTGGAAGCAGATAAAAAGCTAGCTTCCTTTCTTCCAGAATCTTTTGTACTATGGCGAATTACCACAGAGCTTGTAAAAACAGCCAGCTTACCTCTCTCCCTTCCCTACAAAACAATATTTCACTAAGCAAGAAAATATTTTATGGCTTCTTGACATATTTTATTTGTGTTCATTAAATTGGGAAGTTTTTACCCACCATTATTTCTATTGGATATTACCCCAGAAGTGATTTTTGAATCCCTCAATATTTCTGGTGTTTAAGTGATGGTCTATCACTTATTCATTAGGGAAGGTGAAGGGACTAAAACTTGTTGGTAGCCATGGAGTTAGGGACAGCAATATTCAATGGCTAATGTTATGAATATATAAAATACTTAACCTTGGTCAGTAATGGCCTTCATGGTTTTATCAGTGTTCTCTAAATGTGTTTAGAATTTTTGACTTTTAATTTACTTTTAATTATCAATAGTTTATGTTTAAATGATCACTAATGTAAAACATCCATTGCTTTGCCTTCTTGGATCTTTTTGTTTTTGGAAAATAACCTGTTAAGGATGTTATCAAAATCTGTGTTTCTAACCTGCAAATGAAGTTAAATTGGCACTTCAGAAGGTTCTCATAGATAGATTTTTGAATAGGAGGAATAAGAAAAGTTATTTCAATAATTTGTGAATCTGTGGGATATGCATATCATCAGTTGTGTAAGGTTTAATTCTTGGTCTATAAACTTTCTGAAGAAACACCTATCTTTTTTTTTAACTTATATCCAAATTAGCATATAATGCAATAATAATTTCAGGAGTAGATTCTAGTGATTCATCCCCTACATATAACACCCAGTGCTCATCCCAACAAGTGTCCTCCTTAATGCCCTTTGCCCATTTAGCCCATCCTCTGAACCCAAAAGACTACCAGTGCCCTCAGTTTGTTCTTTATATTAAGAGTCTCTTATGTTTTGCCTCCTCCCTGTTTTTACATTATTTTTGCTTCCCTTCCCTTATGTTCATCTGTTTAATATCTTAAATTCCACATGAGTGAAATCATATGATATTTGTCTTTCTCCGACTAATTCCGCTTAGCATAATACACTCTAGTTTAATCCATGTAGCTGCAAATGGCAAAATTTCATTCTTTTTGATTGCTGAGCAATACTCCATTGTATGTGTATACATATACATATATATGTATATATATACCACAGCTTCATTATCCATTTATCCGTCGATCAACATTTGGGCTCTTTTCATACTTTGGCTGTTGTTGATAGTGCTGCTATAAACATTGGGGTGCATGTGTCTCTTTGAAACAGCATACCTGCATCCTTTGGGTAAATACCTAGTAGTGCAATTGCTGGGTCATAGGGTAGTTCTATTTTTAATTTTTTGAGGAACCTCCATGCTGTTTTCCAGAGTGGCTGCACTAGTTTGCATTCCCACCAGCTGTGCAAAAGTGTTCCTCTTTCTCCGCATCCTTGCCAACATCTGTTGTTGCCTGGGTTGTTAATTTTAGCCATTCTGACTGATGTGAGGTGGTATATCTCATTGTGGTTTTGATTTGTATTTCCCTGATGATGAGTGATGCGGAGCATTTTTTCATGTGTCTGTCAGCCATCTGGATGTCTTCTTTAGAAAAGTGTCTATTGATGTCTTTTGCCCATTTCTTCACTGGATTATTTGTATTTTGGGTGTTGAGCTTGATAAGATCTTTATAGATTTTGGATACTAACCCTTTATCTGATATGTCATTTGCAAATATCTTCTCCCATTCCATCGGTTGCCTTTTAGTTTTGCTGATTGTTTCCTTTACTGTGCAGAAGCTTTTTATCTTGATGAGGTCCCAGTCATTCATTTTGCTTTTGTTTCCCTTGCCTCCAAAGACATGTTGAATAAGAAGTTGCTGCTGCTAAGGTCAAAGAGGTTTTTGCCTGCTTTCTCCTCCAGAATTGTGATGGCTTCCTATCTTATGTTTAGATCTTTCATCTATTTTGAGTTTATTTTTGTGTATGGTGTAAGAAAGAGGTCTAGGTTCATTCTTCATATAGAAGAATGCAACATGTAGCTGCTGTCTAGTTTTCCCAACACCATTTGCTGAAGACACTGTCTTTTATTCCACTGGATATTCTTTCCTGCTTTGTCAAAGATTAATTGGCCGTATGTTTGTGGGTCCAGTTCTGAGTTCTCTATTCTGTTCCATTGATCTAAGTGTCTGTTTCCACACTGTCTTGATGATTACAGTTTTGTAATACATATTGAAGCCTGGAATTGTGAGGTTCCAGCTTGGTTTTCTTTTTCAGGGTTGCTTTGGTTATTCAGGGTCTTTTTTGGTTCCATACAAATTTTAGGATCATTTATGGTAGCTCTGTGAAGAATGCTGGTGTTATTTTGATAGGGATTGCATTGAATATGTAGATTGCTTTGGGTAGTACTGACATTTTAACAATATGTGTTCTTCCAATCCATGAGCATGGAATATTTTCCCATTTTTTTGTGTCTTTTCGATATCTTTCATAAGCTTTCTGTAGTTTCCCTGTATAGATATAGGTTTATTCCTAGGTATTTTATAGTTTTTGGTGCAGTTGTAAATGGGATCAATTCTTTGATTTCTCTTTCTGTTGCTTCATTATTGGTGTATGGAAATGCAACTGATTCTGTGCATTGATTTTATATCCTGTGACGTTGATGAATTCATGGATCAGTTCTTGCAGTTTTTTGGTGGAATCTTTTGGGTTTTCCATAGAGAGTATCTTGTCATCTGCAAAGAGTGCAAGTTTTACTTCCTCCTTGGGAACACCTATCTTTTTATTTGTTTAATTATTTGGGCTGGTGGGGGGGACAATTTTACTTGTGGTACAAGGGCTTCCAAGCAACGTTTCATTAGTGGTGAAAGAAAAAAGAAGCAGCTGGTATTTATGATCCTGTTTCTCTGACACCTGCTTCTTCTTCGTAGTGTGGTAGATTGAGGAACTTATTTTATTTTATTTTTATTTTTTTAAATTAAATTCCTGTTTCTTTTTTTTTTTAACATTTATTTATTTTTGAGACAGAGAGAGACAGCATGAACAGGGGAGGGGCAGAGAGAGAGGGAGACACAGAATCAGAAGCAGGCTCCAGGCTCTGAGCCATCAACCCAGAGCCCGACACGGGGCTCGAACTCACAGACCGCGAGATTGTGACCTGAGCTGAAGTCAGACGCTTAACCGACTGAGCCACCCAGGCACCCCGAGGAACTTATTTTAAAGGATGGTAGTTTGGTGATTTAAATAAAAAAGGTCTGAAAAGGCAACATGAAAGTTTTTGCCAGTGCCAGTTCCCCTTCCTCCTTTGCCTTGCATACTGTACGTGTAATATATGTTTACCCATGCATTCATTTATTTGACACATAGTCATTGAGCGCTGCCTGTAGGCAAATGGGAACTACAAAGATGATCGGACATGAATTATGCTCTCAGTCTGCCAACTGAATGTGGTAGATACTGCAGATTGGACCAGTCTGCTCTGACCCACTTCTGTCATGCCTTTCGATATCATAGAGGGTGGGAACCTAGAAATAACATCTCTCAGATTCCCTTGTAGCTACAATTGCATGTGGGCGCTAGGTTTAACTAAACAAATGTACTACATAAGACTTTGAAAATAGAAGTGAGCAACATGTGCTTTAGGTGACTGTATGGGAGATTGAGTGTAGTGGAAGCATTTGGTTTTCCAAGGCATCCGAAATTTTAGACTTTTTTAAAGAAAGTTTTGTGTCTGGTGGTATAGGTACCATGAACTGAGAGGAGGCAGTAAAAATGGAATCTTTGGGCAAACATTTCTCTTCATGAAGCCAAATGGTTCTTTTGGTTGCATTGTTTTTGGATGTGAATGACCTAAGCTTGATTCCTTGGCCCTCCCAGTAACTCCATAAATTATGCAGTAACCTTTAGTAAATATCATTTTGTATAAGCTAACTGGAGTAGATTCTGTCGTCTGTACCAAAGTACCCTGAACTTTGTACTGTACAATGGGCAGATATTTGGGCACAGATTACTGTAATATCCAGTAAACAATAACTAGTGTGATAGGAAGTGAAGGTAAACTTATGTGGAAGATGGGAGGAAAGTTATTATTTTCTGATGAGGTGTTCAGAGAGAAAGAGCTATTGATACTTGGAAGGGCTTTGAAGGATGGATAGAGCAAACTTCTGGAATGGGAGGAAAGGGCATATCAGATGAAGGAAGAGCATAGAATAAGAGATAAGAATGGGAGCAGGGCTGGAACATAGAAGCATAATAAGCAGTAATGAGGTATAATGAGATATAGTATTAGAAAGATAAATAGGAAATAATGAGACCCTGAAATTTGTGTGGAGGATGGAAAAGAATCCCCGATTGATTTGTTCATTTAACAAGTGTTTCTCGAAACCCTATCCTGTGCCAGGCATTGTGCCAGGAAGAACTCTCTCTCATTATGATTAATTTAATAGTAGCAAAGTAAATAATAACTTTTAGTGATGAGAGCACTGAAGACAGGGAGCCAAGAGGCTTTTAACTATAGTCTAATGAGTGATAATGAGCAGTGGCAATGGGAACAGAGTTTACTATAGTTTCTACTGCCCACTTCTTTACGTGCCCATTTTAATGGCAGAGCACAATTTTTGACTTCACTATATTAGTTACAAATTCTAATGTATAGATTTATACACACAGGATGACTTGTGGTTTTGCTTATAATTTCATGTATGCACGGCTTGTCACCTTCTGTGAGACTGCAAGTTCCCAATGAGTAAATGACTCTCGTACTTAAAGCATATAATGGGCACTTAATAAATATCTTAATAGAAACCCCCCAATCTACAGAAATGATCATAGAACACTATTATCCTGTAAAACCAAATAAAAGCCAGATATCAGCACAGGCCATTCAGGCTTTTGTGATGCAAGGAAAATTGGCTTTAACTCCCATCCAGCCAGCACTTGGAAGACCTGGCCTCCCTGGGAACCTCTGAGTGTCCTAGTGGTTGGGTTCCGGTGAGGACAGCTGGTATGAGCCAGCTCTCTGTGGTCCCAAGTTCCTGGATCATCCAGCTTTCCCAGTTGTACCATTCTTTACCATGGTGAGCAACACCCTGACTCCTCTGCTCACCAGAGTATGACTGCCAGCCTTGGGGCGGAGCAGATCTGCTGATGGGCTAGAGCCACGGAGAGGGTTTATAAGGAAGCAAGCAAACATCTTTCAATTGGTTATTAGCAAATCCTGCTCCTAGTCATCTTTATGAGCATCCAGGCCCTTTAATTGTTCCCCAGTTATTTCTCTGCCAGATTCAGCTTCTCAACATACTGCTTATCCTATTCTGTCTTTTGCTTCTCTTTTCTTCCCCTTGCTCTCCATTTTACTCCCATCTCCAAGCCTCATTAACTTTGTGAATAGAGCAATCCAGTCATTTGTTGGTTTACTATTCTCTTCTCCCGGCCATTCTCTTGGATTAAGTTAAGACCCAATTTCCTCACTCAAGGCGCCATCCATCTTGGAATTTTCCTAAACAGGGAAACTGTAGTGTCATCTGCTAAGATATATTCATTCTACTATGTAAATAGTGGCAAAGAGCATGTGTGCCAGGTGGTTCCCCTGTCAGAGGAGGACTGGTATTCCTGTCAGGAAAAAAGAGGTAAAATGGACAGATAAATAGATGTCAGTTTATGAAAAATCACATAGACAGAATTAAAATTTCAATTTTTAAATTCTGTTAAATTCTTAAGTTCAGTTCCCTATTGAAAAAAGTAAGACGTTATTAAAGTTTTCTTTCTACCTTTTGTAAAAAATTTGTCTAAAACTGTAAAAAGTGAACCTAATTTACTAGCCAATTTCACCATGGCAGTACTAAAATACCACTTTTAAAAGAGTTGTTATGCTTGATAAATAAATTTATTTTAATGCCTTTGGAAATTTAAATTCCAAATATTTTGCTTTCCGGATCAACCAAAACTTTGGAAAAATGTATATGTAATATAGTTACGCAGTCATATACATATATATATATATATATATATATACCCACACACACACACATATATATATAACTGTAATTATATATAGTTATAAATACTTACATATAGTTATATACATAGCTATATATTTACAATATATATGTATATTCTAAAATCCTCCCCAGTCTATTTTAATATATTAATATATTAGATGCCTTTAAGTGGATAAAAACTTTATTCTCATCTGTGAGCCAGAGATATATTGGCTGGATTATGAAATCACAAATCAATTAACAAAGGCATCAGAGGCTTCTAAAGCAAAGGAAAGCATTCAGTTACGCCAGAAAAGTTCTTTCTTCCGTCTGATGGGTATTCTGTAGCTGGTTCACATTGATACTCCACAAAACCTTAAAAGAGAACATCAGACAGTGCCAAACAAACAATTCTTTGAGCTACCCATTGGCTCCAAACATCCTGCTTTGCCTCATGAACAAACAACCCTCAGGCATCTTTCCTATTTGGGGTTAAATTTGGGCTGGCAGTAGTTGATGGCATATGACCCATCTGAATTCACTTCTGTACACATATACAACACTTTCAACTCAGAATTCTCACTACTTAATAATCATTCATTTGGGGGCACTGGATATGAGTGCCTCACAAGGAAAATTGTCTCAATCTCCCCTAGCAAAGAATTTTTAAGGATGTACCAATGTACATGCAATTTGAATTCTACCTTTACATTGTCTCTGTGAAAGGGTGTGTGTGTGTGTGTGTGTGTGTGTGATATTTTGTGTGCATATTATACTTCTATATGTATGGCTGTATAAGAAAATTCTTTAACTTCCTTCTATATAATTTCTCCATTAAAAATGGGACTCTGACACTAACTCTATCAGTTTCACTTGGGTAACTATATGTTTTGATAAGAAGCAATGCTAACATGAGCTTTATAAAGGAAATCTTGAGAAATCATCATTGTGAAAAGATATATTTCACTCTCCAGCATTGGAAAAAATAATGTTTTAATTGTTCTTGCGTGGCTTTTCTTTCTACCATTGATGCCTTACAGGATTTCAGAGTGTCTTCATTACTTTTGGCATTGCTTTTTGGCAAGGTACAAACAGGTTGCAAACAAATGGGTAGACTGAACTTTGCAGAAGCCTTTCTAGTGGATATTTATTCAAATCCAAAGTTCCAGAAGATGCATTGTTTCTTCTGTGACTGTAAGTGATCTAAAAATGATTGTGTGAGTTTCCATGCACAGGATACGTGTTCACAGAGTTCAGTTCTACCGTGCTGTACTGAAACATACAGGACCAGAGCAGGGTACAAGTGAGAAGCAGCCCAAGTTAACAGAGTGTGAGGAACCACCCATAATAAGGTTTCAAGTGAAGTGATTGGAAATAATTTTTCCTTTAGCATACACTTGAAAGGAAGGGCAGAAATGGGCAAAGGCCAACCACCGTGACTTAGCTTTATCAAGAAGCACTCCAGAGCAAGAGAGATCAGCCCAGACAGTTTTAGCACCTTTGGTTTTCAGAACACAGTTGGATATAATGTCAACATCAAGGAACTGACAGAATGAAGCTAACTGGTGTGAAAAAAAAATCCATCCCACTCCTTCTGAAGAAGCTTCTAAATACCAGTTGTCTAAACCTATTGATAAGTATGGATGCATTATTAATGAAGCCAGCAGCCTGCCCGGTGCTACTCAGATGTTTCAAGCATTTAGTAGGAAATATTTCTGTGAAGTTTTGCACAAAATAATGACAGTGTCTGTCTTAAATGAAACAAATGGCTGTTGTAAGCTCCGGGGAAGCTGGGAGTACACAGCTGCTTTCTAGAGAAAGGCAGAGGGGCACCACCTGCTGAAGACAGGCAGGCAGGCATGCAGTGGCCCACTGAATATTGACTACTTAATAATTCAGGACAACAGGAACCCTGGCTCTTCAAACATGGCACTGTCCCTTCATCATGGGCTTTTTATCACCCTAATGAGCTACTTGAAGAATTAGATGCTAAAATGTCTTCTAGCAGTTCTCAAAAGACTAGGACTCAAACTGTCACAATGAAAAGTTCTCTGCAACATAAGGGTCCGTTTTCTTATTTTATCTTTCTCTCTCTTTTTTCTCTTCCTCCTCCTCCTCTCTCTCCCTCTCTCTCTCTCTCTCTCTCTCTCTCTCTCTCTCTCTCTCGCACGCCTTCTCTTTCCTCATTTCTTCAATCCTTCCATTTATGTTATAAGAATGCCAGGTAAAATACTAAGTTAGAAAGAATCTTTAGAATCACTTTGTCCATAAACTTCTGATACATTAAAAAGACAAGATACATGAATGTTCTGATTAGGCTCCTGATTAGGCTTCAGTGGTCACACAAAACAAAAAAAATGTTGGCAAAGTGATATTTTCATTTACTAGTTGAATAAAAGTTTCCTTGGTATTTTTCCTCATCTATTTAACAAGGATTTATTGAACTCCACAATATATCAGGCACGAGATTAGGTTCTAGGGATACAACAGTGATCAAGACTGACCCCTGCTTTGATGAGGTTTACACCCCCTTTGGGCATTTACATGTAATAAACTAATACACAAATATTTAAAGGCACTAATTGCTCATTGTGTTAGGTGCTCTGTAAGATATAATAGGGCATCAAGGCAGTAATGGGATTGGGAAAGGAGACTCCTCTACAAATCAGAGTTGTGAGGATGGTCTTGTGAGTGGTATTTTAGCTGAGAAGAAACCTGCAAAGTGAGAAGGAGCCAGCCAATGTAACAAGTCAGATGGCAGGCTTTCCATGAAGGAGGAAAGCAATTCTAGGGATTCTGTCATGTCCTGGGCCCTACCATGAAGCTCTGTTGGTTGGGGCATAGTGAGTCAGCAGGAGAGAGCAGAAGATAAGGTCAGAAATGTTCATCTTCAAGTACATAACATCATTTCAGCATTACAGTATGTAACTGTTCCAATATTCATTCTTCCTTTGCTCCTTACTAAAAAGTTGTGATTTTATTCCAAACTGTAATGTGCCCAGATAAGAGGCTATATTTCCTGGCTTTTTTTCTCCTTTGTCCTTTTTTTTTTCTTTTTTTTTTTTTGGCCGGTAAGGGTGGTTATTGAGATATAATTAAAAGACATTAAGAGGTTTGGTAGGTGCAGCTAATCTGAAAAACAGAGTGGAGGTTCCTCAAAAAATTAAAATAGAATTACCCTATGACCCACCAATAGCACTACTAGGAATTTGTCTAAAGGATACAGGAGTACCCCAATGTTTATAGCGGCACTATCAACAATAGCCAAATTATGGAAAGTGCCCAAATGTCCATTAACTGATGAATGGATAAAGAAGATGAAAAAGAATGAAATCTTGCCATTTGCAACAACATGGATGGAACTGGAGGGTACTGTGCTAAGTGAAATAAGTCAGAGAAAGACAGATATCATATGTTTTTACTCATATGTGGAAGTTGAGAAACTTAACAGAAGATCATGGGAGAAGGGAAGGAAAAAAAATAGTTACAGAGAGGGAAGCAAAGCATAAGAGACTCTTAAATACTGAGAACAAACAGGGTGGAAAGGGGGGGATGGGGAAATGGGAGATGGGCATTGAGGAGGGCACTTGTTGGGATGAGCTCTAGGTGCTGTATGTAAATGATAAATCACAGGAATCTACTCCCAAAGTCAAGAGCACATTGTATACACTGTATGTTAGTTAACTTGACAATAAATTATATTAAAAAGCAATAGAAAAAAAAGAGGTTGGGTAGATTTCTGGGAAATCTCTTTAAGGGCACTGACCTCGGACAAATGACCTTTTGCCCTACCTCTCCTTTTTTTTTTTTTTTTCCTTGCCTGAATTGTGGTTGTTAGGCAAGAGCTCCAGCAACCATGTTGGGCCATGTGTCAATCCTGAAAATAAAAGCTGTAAGAATGGTGCACAAAGCTAGACAAAGTAGAGTCTTGGTTGACTAGGGTGCATCCAGAATAGCCTGAATGCCTAGCCCCCAACTCTTTTCACATGGGAGAGAAATAAACCGTTATCTTTTCCCAGCCAATTCAACTTGTACAACTCTCAGAAACACCGTATCTGGTGTTATTTTAGATTTTTGTCTTTTAGATTCAAATGCTAGTTATCAAAAGAGAATAAATATGAAATAGTTTACTGGTAAAGGAGACATAGGTAAGATTTGAAAAAAAAAAGAAATAGAAGTATTTTGAGAGGGATTCTCCAGTACTAATAATGTTCTTTAAAAAATATTTCCAGAGATGATTCCTATATACATTTTTTCTCATCCTTTTTAACATTTAAAATGCAACAACTTGAAATATCTTACAAGTAGAGAAATGAAAACCTCAAAATGTCCAAAAACCCAAGAGGGACTTCGTCAATTCTGAAATCTCACTCTTTTGAGTTTAATATATCATCGTTGCTTGTTATACCTATCCTTTTGAGTGGGAATTAAAGTAGATCAGTTATTAGTCACTCATATTTACCTTTTACCAAATAATTCCAAAAATTATTTGCATAATTTTTTTTTTTAAATCAATGGGTGTTCTTGGCTGTGTCTTCCTTCTGTTAATATTAAGCACTGTGTTCCCTTTTGGGATTCATGAATCCATGTTGTCATATTTGAGACATCATCATATTTACATTCTTACAATAGCATCCACATTAGACATGGAATGGTTTTCCATTTCCATTTGGATAAAAGTAAAAGTATAAAGGAGGAAACATTGTTCTCCAGTTGCCATTATTTGCCAAATAGGCATTTTAATTATTTTACAGTTAACTTGCTTCTTGTTAAGGTCTAACAAATAACAATGATTTTAGAGATTTTTATGAAAATTCTGACATGCAAAGTCATTAGATTATGTAGTAGTTTTGTTTAAAGTGTAATTATCCTTTGTTAAGTTATACAATTTATTTGCTGAAAGTAGGTAAAGGGAAGGTATCGATTAAATGTCGTTTAAAAGTTGAAAAACTCATATTAGGAGAAATACCCCAAACAGTCAGAAGTACGGTTGCTAGTGTGACACACTTGTATACAACCAACCTTGGTGCAAACCATGATGGGATTCATACTATAAATAAAGTGGTGTTGGGGCGCCTGGGTGGCGCAGTCGGTTAAGCGTCCGACTTCAGCCAGGTCACGATCTCGCAGCCCGTGAGTTCGAGCCCCGCGTCGGGCTCTGGGCTGATGGCTCAGAGCCTGGAGCCTGTTTCCGATTCTGTGTCTCCCTCTCTCTCTGCCCCTCCCTCGTTCATGCTCTGTCTCTCTCTGTCCCAAAAATAAAATAAATGTTGAAAAAAAAAAATTTAAAAGTGGTGTTGAGTCACAAGGGTAAGTTAATTCTAATAAGGGAATCAAAGAAGGCTTCTGGGAGGAGGCAGCATTTGGGTGGAAAAGACAAGAAAGGTTTTGAAAGTCTCCAGATTGTTCCACATAGAGGAGAGGATATGAACAGAGGCCTGGGTGGTGTAGATATGTCTGGTAAACTTGGGAGAACAAGGAGGCTTAGATTCTGGGAGGCAAGAGATGGGAGAGTGGATGTGGTTTGGGACGGTGCATGCGTCTTGTTCATCAAAGCCACATCTTATGAAGGGGACAGAAGTGAAACAAATGCCTAAATGAGTGACAGGGAGTGTAGAGCGAAAGAGGAAACAGGATAGTGGGAGAGAAAACCACCAAATTTGGGCCCTGCTCAGACAGGCTGCCAGGCCCTTCAGTGGCATTGAAACTGAGATGTGAAAAGAGTCCAGCCATGTAACATTTGGAAAGAGCACTTTGGGCAGAGGCAGCAGGGTGTGGTTTGTTTAAGGGTCTGCCGGTGTGTCTGAGAGCAGTGGAGAGTGTGAAGGGGAGTGGCAGGAGGTAAAGTAGGAGGGGTATGTAGATCTTTACCATGTAAGGAACTTGGATTTTATTCTGAGTGCACCTGGAAACCGTGGAAAGGATTTATGCAGGGAAGTGGCATGGCGTAGTGTACAATTTACAAGATCCTTAACTGACACCTGGAGAATAGATTGGGGAGGAAGCCAAGAGACCAGAAGGCCATTGCAGGAATCCAAGTGAGATGTGGCAGTGGTTTAGACTGGGAGGTGAGGGATGGGGTACAATGGATTTGAGAGATACACAGGAGGTAGAGTCAAAAGGATTCATTATAGACTGAATGTTAGGTTGGGAGAGTGGAGAGGGAGTCAAATATAACTCCTTTAAAGTTTCATAACTAAAGTTGCAGTGACATTCCTACAGTTACTCTATTCAGGAAGAGGTTATAAAAGAAGTTGGAATTCTCTAGAATTTTCAAGATTCCTATTCTGCTCACAGATTATAGGACAATAAATGGAGGTAGTGATTCTGACTTTGTAAAAGACCTATTTAAATCAGTCTCACTTCTAAGGACCCACCACTCTAAAAAGAAATTACTTTTTAAATAAATTAATCTTTCTAAATTTTTTTAGTGTTTATTTTTGAGAGAGAGAGAGAGGAGAAAGAGAGAAAGACTAGAATGTGAGCAGGGGAGGGGCAGAGAGAGAGGGAGACAGAATCTGAAGCAGGCTCCAGGCTCTGAGCTGTCAGCACAGAGCCCAACAACGGGCTCGAACTCACAAGCCGCGAGATCATGACCTGAGCCGAAGTTGGACGCTTAACTGACTGAACCACCCAGGTGCCCCAATAAGTTAATCTTTCTTAAAATCTGAAAGTGGATGCCTTAAAATAAAAATAATACTCTGTGGTAGTTGTACGTTAATTTTTGGATTTTTCTTGCAATACTGTTGAAAGTTTTTGTTTATATTAAATTTTCTTGTTGATTTTGAGAGTTTATAGCTTAATCTCTTTCTTTTTTCTAGTGTTAATGACGCAATATTCATCCCCTGTGATAGTGATAGATTCAGCTGAGTAACTAAATACCTCAAAACTAATTTTAACCATATAATTATTTTTCCTAATAAGACTCTGACCAGATTTGTTAGGGCAAAGGGCAAAGAAGATGGATTTGTTGTGCCTCTCAGTTTTGCACTTTATTTGGTGAAATCATGCTTTGAGCCATCCCAAAATGAGTAGAAAAGAAACCATATTGTTTGAATGCCGTGAAGTTGCCTATATAATTGATTATTGGCTAAACCCTATTTTTAAATAGCCTATATACTACCGTCTTATGCACAACAGATTTTTAACTATCCAAGAAGCCATATGGATTTTTTGTTTCCAAATTTCAAAACAAAAGTTTTCAGAGCTCAAGTAAATGAGAAGATCAGTGATATTTTTCTTGACTACTGCTGTTCCACCACATAGAAAGAAGAATTCCTTTTGAAAGATGTATTTTTAAGTGTCTTTCAAAGAAGTTTGGATTTGGGCTCCTGGTGGTGCCCAGGAAGTGAAATGAACCATAAATGAGACACATCAAAAGTAACTTACAAAGAATTTTTTTTAATATTAAAATGATGAATCAGAGCTCAAATTAACAAGTAAAGGAGTCTGCCTATAATGAAAATCTTTTTCCAACATAACACTTCATTATAAAGGGAGTTTTTCTATAATAGAAGCAAGTGTAATTACATTTTTATATATAATTAGGACATTATTATCATTTCACCATATCAAAGTTCATTATGAGACATCTCCGATACATTTTTCATAGAGCAAAAATAAAAAAAGAACAGGAGTCCTTCAATTAGACTCATATAAGGACATCCACAGAGACTGAGAGAAGCTGATCAAACAGCTTCCTTAGCCCAAAAGGGACCAGGTAGAACCCACATTGCTTTTATGACACAGAAGTTGCTTTTCTTTTTGTATCCCGCATTATTTCTAATTATAGTTTTTCACCCCATCCTATTCAACCACAAGAAATTAAGGGTGCATCATTCCCAGCTGGAACCCAACTTCCCCCAACCTTCCAAGCTAACGTGCCACATCTCCTTGGTGTTTACCTGGCTTGGCGTGATTCTTACCCTGCCTAACACAAACACCTGTCACACTGGAGGGGATCTACAAACAGCTCTGTTTACCAGTTTTAGAAAAAATAACCAAAGTCCCCTTCTTCCTCTGCCCCCAGCACCTTTTAACATCTTCGGAAGATAACTGAGGTAGCTTCTAAAGCATGAAAAAATGACATGTTATGTATTGTTATAAAACAGATTGTATAACATGAAAACTTTGTCATGTGTCAGGATTTGTAAGTGTGTTTGCAATTAAATTTTGACTTGTTGAAGTTCGTATGTTTAATATGTTCAAATTTAATTAAAACAAAATGCATTTTATGCATGATTTTTCAGTCAGTGTTGCTGTTGTTGTAGATGAAAGGATGATGATAGCATGATTTCAGGAATTGACTTAGTATTCCAACCTCAGAATTTCAGAATGTCTTCTTTTCAGGTTAAAAGCCCGCATTAAGCAATGCCCTCAGGAATTCATCATGGATGTTTAACTTGCTTTTAACATCTTTAGCCTCTACTCTACCTCCAGGATATGTGGGATGTGTCAGAGAAGGGGTTCTTTCAGACCCGCGTAATGAGAATACTGGAAAGTCAGCAGTGGGAGCTGAGGTGTAGGAGTGGCAAACAGACTCAGATTGCCCTCCCAGGGCATGGCACTGGGGTCCTGGACTCCATGGCCAGAGACTTTTCTGCTCTACCTCTTTCCAGTGGCATTTGTCATATTTCTCTATAATTCCCACAGTTCCAAGATTTTTTTTTTCTTTTGTGGGGGAAGAGAGAGATTCCCAAGCAGGCTGCATGTTATCATGGGGGAGCCTGTCGGAGGGGCTCCATCCCGTGACTGTGAGATCATGACCTGAGCTGAAATCAAGAGTTGGGTGCTTAACTGGCTGAGCTACCCTGGGGCCCCATGGTTTTTTGTTTGTTTTTGTTTTTGTTTTTGTTTTTCCAAAAAAGAAATTTAAAAATGTAAATTATCTCTACTGTACTAAGTAAATTATCTTTTTTTTAAGGACTGTGTGTGTGTGTATGTGTGTGTGTCTGGGGTGGGGGCCATGATATACCATCAAACTCCCCACCCTTTTTTTTCAGACAGCAGTTTGGTGTGAATCAATATATGTAAGCAAATAAAATACATGTAAGCGATATCTAAAATGAGGACTCAGAAGGTGCTTCAAGAGTTTCAAGTTTATAATTTTATATACCAATTATTTTTATTATTATATTACATAAATATCACAATTCAATTTTATAATTAATAGAATTTATATAAATAGGCACTTTACATATAGCAGTTTCACCTGGGCTCTGTAGATCCTTTCATTCCTTGTGTTTTGGGCTCTTACAGGTCTGTATTATTTCTCACAAAATCCCCTTAGATGCTTATCAAAGTGTTAAGACTCCAAAGAACCAAGTCATATAGGGTACAGATGGATTTGAAATAATGCTTTTGTCACTTAAATCAACCACACTGCTTCTCAAAGTAGTGATAACTCATAGATACCAAAAATGTGATGAACTTATTTGACCATTCACTTGTATAGCTGTTAGTATAGTTGTTTAGACAGAGAGGATCCTGTTAAAAATTCACTTAACTCCCTAATTTCTTAAATCAAATTTAGTGATCAGTAGCTTTTTACTGTACTCATGTCCCTTCCTGTAATCCTGCCATGTTTATGATTGTATCATCACTGTTTTATGGATTAAAATAGCAGCCAGTATTTCTATACTCAGGTAGACCTTCTGCTTATTCCTTTTAAATAATCATGAATTTGGTTGTAAATGTTATAATTTTCTATGAGAAATTATTTCTCATAATGAGATGCTTTTTCCTAATATTAAAATGCTAAATATTAAGATGATAGTAAAATTAGGATGATAGTTTCTGTTAGTAATTCTTAAAGTAAGGGGGGGGGGGGAAGGAAATCTGTTAAAATGCCTTCTCATTTTATACCTTCTAAATTTAAAATCCCTAAGTTTTATCATAGAGATGTGTCACATTTCCCTCTAATTAAGCTTAAAAAAATCATCTTTCAGGTACATTATTTAAATGTTGCAAGTTAGGGGCGCCTGAGTGGCTCAGTCAATTAAGTGTTTGACTCTTGGTTTTGGCTCAGGTCGTGATCTCAGTGTTTGTGGGAGCTGGGCTGTGTGCTGGTAGCACAGAGCCTGCTTAGGATTCTCTCTCTCCATCTCTCTCTCTCTCTTCCTCCACCCCCCAATCATGTGCATACACTCTCTCTCCCTCTCTCAAAATAAATATTTTTTTAAAAACTTAAAAAAAAATATTGCAGGGAAAAGTCTACAAACTACCTCCTTTTCTTTTTAGCTAAAACAAAATTCAGTCCTAAGGGTGAATACATCAATCATTGCATTAATTTTATTAAACCTTTATCCTATGATCAAACTTGTAACTACTGTCCTATCTCATAATTAATAAAAGCTTTGACAGAAAATGAACAAGCTTATGTTGTGGACAGTATTGTCATCCAGCTGTTTGTGTGGCTGGCAGTCCAAGATTTGAGGCTGTCTCAAAGGAAATCAGCCTGTCAGGGAGGGACTTCTGCGCGAACTCATGTGTGTTTGGTTGTAATTGGTTTTGCATGCTCTGATTGTTTAAGATTCGTGTGCTGTTTATACATTCACATGCATTTGTTTATACAAAGACAAAATATGTATTTGACTGCAGACCCTTTGAGGGAAGGATATCTATTGGCCATTTTATTTACACCTCTTCATGGTACCTGGTAAAGAGCTTTGCCTACCACAGGTCTTCAGTAAATATTATATCAATTCATTATCTAACTGCCAATCACCATTACATTTTGGGGTATTTTTTTTTGTTTTGCTTGTTTTATTTTAGTTCCATGGTGCTGCTGTCTCCCCAATAAGCTGAAAATTTCTTTCTTTTCAGAACACATGAGTGCTAGTGGGGAAACGTGGGACTGAAGGACTATAACGTATTACAATGTCCCCACTGCATTTGTGATAAATACATTCTGAGGTTTCAGATGTCTTCCTAAGGTAATGTCAAGTACATGCTCCTTATTTACAGCAGAAGCATCTTTTCACAAATCAAAGAAAGTACAGGTTTTTCCACTTTGCTTTCGGAATACAGGGCTGGGTGAAGCACCTCTTTTAGCCTATCAAAGGACTGATCACACGTTCAGAGTCTGAAGTTATGCGGATTCATATTTAATTATGTTGGCCAATTATTTTGCTACACTCACAGAAGGGGGAGGATGGTGACATAGAAGAGAATTCCCAGACCACATAAACTATTGCTATCCCTCCTAGCCATCACTCCCATACTATCTACATATTCCTGTATCCTTTTTTTTTTTTAATGAAACTTTCATCTGTGAAAAGAATAGCATTAAAATAAAGTGCAACAGAAGGAAGCTGTGTTCGGCATCGAGCAATATGCTGGAAGTGCTTGCAATTTAGAAATGCATTTTTTTGCTTCTCCAGAGGGAACCATTCTTGATCTCATTGTGTTTACAGTAAAGAGCTCTAGACATGTTTTTACAACCTTGACTCCAAACTGGACTGATTTATACTTGAGAATGGGAACTCTGCTCTTTTTTAACCTTTAACTCCTTGAGGTTAATATTAATAGTTATTTTTCACAAAGAATGCATATATTATATTTGTGTTTCATTCTATACATGGTGGCTTTCATTGGGACAGTATCAAGGTGAAATTAAAAGGGGACTTTGAGGGACGCCTGGTGGCTCAGTTGATTAAGCATCCGACTTTGGCTCAGGTCATGATCTCGTGGTTTGTGAATTTGAGCTCCGCATGGGGCTGTGTGCTGACAGCTCAGAGCCTGGAGCCCACTTCGGGTTCTGTGTCTCCCTCTCTCTCTGCCCCTCCCCTGCTTAGTCTCTCTCTCTCTCTCTCTCTCTCTCTCTCTCTCTCTCTCTCTCTCTCTCAAAAATAAATAAACATTTAAAAAAATTATAAATAAAAGGGGGCTTTGAAACACTTAATGAAGTGACTAATTATGAATCTAATATACTATTTTCTTATGCAAGAAGATAGAAACTTTATAAGTGATAAAATTAAGTATCTAAATTTATTCTCTGTGTTAATATTTCTGGTCCTAGGTAAGGGGCAGCTTATAAAAGACTGAAATGATATCGTTTTAAGACTTTGTATGTATCAAGATAGAATAAATCCTGTTACAGGGTGACTGGGTGGCTCAGGCAGTTAAGTGTCTGACTTTGGCTTGAGTCATGATCTCATGGTTTGTGGGTTCGAGTTCTGCGTTAGGCTCTGTGCTAACAGCTCGGAACCTGGAGCCTGCTTTGGATTCTGGTCTCCCTCTCTCTCTCTCTCTCTCTCTCTCTCTCTCTGCTCTGCCCCTCCCCCGCTTGTGCTCTGTCTTTCTCTCAAAAATAAGTAAACATTAAAAAAAAAAGAATAAGGGGCGCCTGGGTGGCGCAGTCGGTTAAGCGTCCGACTTCAGCCAGGTCACGATCTCGCGGTCCGTGAGTTCGAGCCCCGCGTCAGGCTCTGGGCTGATGGCTTGGAGCCTGGAGCCTGTTTCCGATTCTGTGTCTCCCTCTCTCTCTGCCCCTCCCCCGTTCATGCTCTGTCTCTCTCTGTCCCAAAAAAATAAATAAAAAAACGTTGAAAAAAAAATAAAAAAAAAAAGAATAAATCCTGTTATGAGTCTCCAAGTGAACCTCTTCACTTGATGCCTCTCCAGAAAATTAGGCAGACAGTGGTGAACTATCATTCACAGGAGTGGACCTTTTTATGTGACTGTGCAATCGAACCTTTATACTTAAAACTTTTCTTCCATGACACCTGTTCGTAAAAAGCTATCTCCCAACTCTCTACATCAGCCTCTACCTCCTTCCCAGTCCTCCAGCCGCCCACTCACTCATGCCTGTATGCATGCTTTCATTCGGTTAGAGGCTTGCAGACTGACCACAATGCTAATAGCTGCCCCTGCGGAGTGCTCACTCTGGCAGCCAAGCTCCCAAAAAGAGCACAGACATGAGGGGAAGGCTATCGTGATTTCCAAAGCCGTCCATGCTTGTTTTTCCTGCATCTTCCTCCAGGAGCGTGGCTCTATCTGCCTGGGTTTGAAATGCTACAGCAGCAATGCTTCTGGTGAACAGAGCCCCTTGGCTATGAGAAGATGCAGTCCCAGCTCTGATGTGGTGATGACGCGTCTCAGGGGCAGCATGGACAGCTGTCATGGCCAGCTCCTCTCTTGTCTCTTCTGACCTCTTTTGACCTCATGTCATCCATAAGTAATGTCTGCAGTTTCATCCAGTGGACGATGCTTCCACTTCGATAACGTCATTATTCGGGTCCCACACTCCACCAGTTGGCCAGATGAGCATGGAGTGCCATCTCTTCCAGACGCCCCTGGTGCCTGACAGATGGTTGCGTCAATCATGTTTAAGACACAGTGTGTGCCTGTTCCCTTTTAGGCTCCTTTAAACCTGTATCAACCAAGTAGAGTGTGAGCAGGAAGGTCCAAACAGCAAGACTAGATATGATGCTCGAAAACCAATGAGAGGAAACAAAGAGAAGATAGTATAAAAGGACACAATGCACACGGTGGGGGGTAGGGTGGATATGTTTGGGGAATGGTCCATGAAACTGCTCTCAGCAGTATCTTTTTCCATTCCTTCTGGTCCTTTTACCTTAAATCCAGGATCCCATTCTCCCATCTAGCATTTAGGTGTGATTAAGGAAAAGCCTCCCTCAAGTCAGGTATAATTTCTGGATTCCAGTTGCCACTCACCCCTCAGCTGGGTATCCTTGTTCAGGGCACAAACTGCTCAACTCTCCCTGTCAGCCATGTTTACCTATTGCCTTTTTAGTAACATCAGCAGAAGGTAACAGATCTCTTCTCTTGCAGCATCAGGACCTCACCACCTCCCAAAAAGCATAAGGCCTAGACAGCCACTCTCTGAAGCAGATCTGCCATGTGGCCACATAGATGTGCTGTGTGTTATCACTTAGGATGCCAAGATATCAGCATTATAGCCCACTTCCTAAACCTGTTTCCATGAAGGGATGGTGAGCACTCGTTTCCAAATAGCATTAGAGGGGAACTTTGTTATTGTTTATAATAAACTGGCTACTTCTTAAAAAAATTTTTTTTTCTTAATGTTTATTTTTGAGAGGGAGAGAGAGAGAGAGAGAGAGAGAGAGAGAGAGCGCACAAGCAGGGGAGGAACAGACAGAGAGGGAGACACAGAATCCAAAGCAGGCTCCAGGCTCTCTGAGCTTTCGGCACAGAGCCTGACATGGGGCTCAAACCCACGAACTGCAATATCATGAGATGAGCTGATGTCAGACGCTTAACTGACTGAGCCTCCCAGGTGCCCCAAAACTGGCCACTTCTCTTAAAATGAAAAAAAGTAGAAGTTGTCTTTACATTCTTGTAATAATTTTAAACAAATACAATGGGTTTTTACAATCTGTGAGGGTACACACACACACACACACACACACATATTTTGCACTCCAGTTTTGTCTCTCAGTTTGATTCATTCATTCAAGAGAAAATTATGAAGTGGGTATTTTCTTCAGTGTTCTATTTAGGTGTAGTGAAAGGTAACACTGTGCGTAAGGGCATGGCTCCTGTCTGTGTTCACAAAACACACTGTGTACGGCAGAAGAACAATGTTTCTTCCGTATGTCTTATAAGACCCTTATGAACGGAGTTCCCTTTCCCCAGAAAGAAGCCTGGGATTCTCAGCAAGTTACCTCAGAACTGCCCACATCAGATTAGGTAGTACTTGAGACGTAGGGTAACAAACGAGATGGCCACTGGCAGAAAGTTCTTGCTGAAGCTCAATTCTGCTTGTCGAAGTCCTTCAAAGTGTCTCTTGAATCCAGGCTCTTGTCTTCAGCTGACTATTGCCATCACCATCTTGGGAATTGTATGTGCTCCAAATCATCTCCTTACACCAGTCTCTTCTGGAGGGGTTTCCAGCTATCACAGCTATCATAAAAAGGATGTCAGATCGTGTTACCCTTCCCTTTTGCTGGAAGTTTCTAGTTGGCCTCCTATTGCCTGTATGGTAGATACTGAATGCCTTAGCTTGGCATATGAGTCCTTGTAGGGGATGCTTCAAAGCTACTTCCTTAGTCTCATCACCTGTCATTCTGTCCCCAGTGCCACACACACACACACACACACATACACGGGCTAAGCTCTGGCATTCTCACCGTTTTCCAATGTTGCTGCTCATCTGTGAGTCCAGGCCTCAACACGTGCCATTCATCGCCTGGTAAGCTTCTCCTCATGCATTAAAGATACAGACCTCAGATGCAGTCTTAACCACATTTGGCCTGGAAGACAGTGCTATTCCTTCCTTAAAGATCCCACAGCACTTTCCATTCCTTTAAAAGATGACATTATACGTTTTCTGCCCACACATGCACTCTGCCGAGGAGATCTTTGAGGAAAGGTGTGTATCTCACTCATCCGCGTATCCTAGGGACCCAGCAAGACCCCTGGCACAGAGTGGTATGCTAATAAATGTTCCTTGAATGAATGGATACATGAAAGAGAAATTGATGGTGAGTGCCCCAAGGCCTTGTGCCATTATTGCCCCCTTTTATTCATTGTTTAAAAGAGCTAAATGAAAGAGTCATTCCATGGATGTTTCCATAGTGAGTACAGGGCTACCTCTGGCACACACCATATTCAATATCTGCAAGAAGCTATTGGTGCTTTGAATGTAGATACAAAAAGCGAAGTTCAGTATACAAGGAGATGAGTTCTTAAGCACAGAAGCCTGCTTCCTGACTTCTCACGGCTGCCCCCTTATTAGCAGTTGGGTCAGGCCTATTTGGATGGAGCCACTGGCAGTCTTTATTTTCCCTATTGTGACTTTCTTCTCGTTTCGAAGAAGTACGGCATTGCTGTTTGGGTGATTGTTGCTCTGCAATGCCAAGATGTTTTAGAACAATGTTATGATGCCTGGTCGCACCTACTACCACTGAGACAAGCCCAGAAGTTAAATTATGAAGCAAACGTAAGCTTTGAAGAAATTTTTATTTAATCTGTATTCCCCTGTTTCATCTGTACATCCATCCAGCACAATCTGCATCATTATTAGCCACATCAACTTGCTTAAAAAAAAAAAAGAGTAAAAAGTAAGACATCTGTGTTATAGCATTAATATATTCAAAGGTTTTTACTTTCATCTTGCAGGCATTAACAGTGTGTAAATGCAATGTAAGCGCAACTTACAACAGCACTGAGTTAGCGGAAGAAAAATGTACTTAGGAGCTTAGAAAAGAAGGAGGGCTTGCCAAAAAAAAAAAAGAAAGAAAGAAAGAAAGAAAGAAAGAAAGAAAGAAAGAAAGAAAAAAGAAAGAAAGAAAAGAAAGAAAAAAAGAGAGAGAGAAAGGAAGAAAAGGTAAGTTTGTGAGGAGGGGGACAACCAGGTTAGGAATTATGTGAAAAGCAAAATTTTATCTATAGATAGAGTATTTTGCCTATTGCTTTTCCATAGCTTTATTTCTAATTGCCAGCACAATTTCTAAGGCACTGAGGCAACCCTCAAGCAGTGTGCTGAAGGTGTGTTTGTGCTGCTATGCCCTCTGGCTTGGCTGCCAGCCTATTCCCTTAGATCAGAGCCAGAAGGCAGACTGTTTTCGAATACCGATCACCTCACCCGGACCTAATCCTTTGAGTTCTCTTTGGCATCTATTCCTTCTGCCAGTTTCCTCTTCTGTTCCTCTCTTTTCTTCTGAAGTTGACAACAAAGACATCCTCAGGGCCCTCCTTGATGTAAGACCACTCTTGATGTTTTTACAGTGTGTTTTTTTTGTGCCCTAAAGTTGTGCTACTTTTATATTCAGCTAGCACAATATTTGCACACCAGAAGATAAAGAAAATGTGAATATGTTATACAGAGTGATAGTTTCTTTTTAATTTGTACCCCTCAGTGTTTTTTTGATGTAAACCCTTTCCTTTCCCTGTCACTCATCTACATACCTGATCAAGAACCTGAAGGTCTTTCTTTATAGACGATGTTACTTCTATACCTTAAATTGGCCTGACCTGCCACTTTTAATTTTAAAAATATGGCTGTATGAGATATGGATGAATATGGAATTTCTATGAAACACAAAACT
Organism: Prionailurus viverrinus; assembly: GCF_022837055.1. Classification (NCBI taxonomy): domain Eukaryota; kingdom Metazoa; phylum Chordata; class Mammalia; order Carnivora; family Felidae; genus Prionailurus; species Prionailurus viverrinus. The sequence goes on from NC_062564.1 coordinate 80,488,371, forward strand.
TTTGAACGGTTCCTGTCCTCTGTGATAGTGAGTTTTAAAAGGGAAATCTCCAAAGAGCTAATTAGTAGACAAGTAGAGCTCAGCCTGAACAAAGCTGAAAAGATTGCAGATAACTAAAAGGACCTGGCCATAGCTGACAAAAATCAAAGCCCTGACAGAGAGCTGGCAGTAACCTTGGGCTGCTAACTGACAGGGACAATAAAAAAAAGCCCTTCTGAACCTGGCAGAGAGTGACAGCCCCACTCTAGGCTCTGGGAAGAGCACAATATCTCCACCACAAGGAAGCAGTAATCTTCCAGCAGGCAAAACCAAAGGCTTTTGCTGCCCACCTCAACTCCAGAAGATGTGACCTGGCTTCGACCACCACTCGTGGAGGAAAGAGAAAGTGGGGATGGGGGGGAAGGGGAGGAGAGAGAGAGAGAGAGAGAGAAGACCCAGGGGCTTTGAAAAGTTCCTTGAAAAGTTCTAGGAGAGAGTGAAAGAGACAGGGAGGGAGAGAGAGATGAGACCCAGGGGCTTTGAAAAGTTCCAGGCTAGCAGTTAAGTTGAGAATAGGAAATCTCCTTCTTGAGTGGCGGAGAAAATGTGGGGCGGCCCAAGATAGAGAAGGCTCCAGGCTGTGGCCAGAGACTCAGGCAGATGAGCAGGAAGAAAAGCTGAAGGTGCCATCTGGAAAAAAGCCTATGCAGACCAGGAGTTGATGAGCCCAGCAGCCAACGTGGTTGCAAACGAAAGGCATAGCACTGCAAGGGAGCTTGAGGCATGTAAGGACAAAAGGAAAGTAGAAATCAAGGAAAAGAGTAACAGAAGAGCCAATAGCAATTTCTTACTTGAAAACATAATTTGCAAACAGGGGTGTGGCAGAGAGCCTCATTTTTAATCTACTAGAAGGGAGAGAAAACACAGACATTATAATCTTTAAAAACCCTCTTGAATTCACTAAGAAGTGTGAGGAAGTTCTGGTAGGTTTATGTTAAGTTTAGGCAGTAAGGAGCCCTATTCCAAAATCCCAACGGTGCAGAATTCGTGAGAGGTAAGAAAGGCTGCTTCCGGTTAATGCTGAGTGATCTTAAAATTTCTCTCTGTGTTTATGAGATTCCATTATATATTTCTAGACATACAAACAATTATATTTAGGAAAGAAGCCAAGCCCTAACAAAGTGCTACAAGGATGAGGAGGGTATTTGAGAGCAAGCACTTAAAAAGCATTTTGCTCTGAAACTCAAATGCTAATAACATACATTAGGTGGTTTCCATTATCCCTAAACAAGGTCTTAGTTCCAGACAAATTCTTCTGCTTCTATATTTATTCCTCCCCAAGATACTGAAATCTAAATCCTCACTGACATGGTAGGACTTGAAGACGTAATCAGTGATTGCAGACTCCAGGGATGTTATCTCAGAGGGAGATAAGTGGCAAGACCACGTGAAAACTTTATAAGCGTAAACCTGAGGGACTTTTTAAGAAGAAGGGCATATAAATGTACTTAAGTTCAGTAAGAATGAATCTCAGTTTTCTTGCTCAGACTCCAATATCTGCAGTCATACACCTCCAAATTGCTATTATGTCTATATAATTAAGTTATGATGCTAAATACTATTACATTGACCATCCACCAGAAGAGTGTCACCAACTCCTCCCTGTACTACAATCCTGTTTCCACAAAGAACACGTCTGGCAAGTTAAAAAGCTTGGCTTGGCTCGGAATGAGTCTGATCTCATCCATCTGTCTGAGTCTGAGCAGGTATGTCAGGAAGGTCGAACCGAGTCAAGCAAGTATTTGAACACTTGGATCATGGAATATCTGCCCCATATTAAACTTGGGGGTAAAGGAATAATTTTATCTTTTGCTTTGGGTTTGAGATTCAACATACAGTTTAGAAAAGTAAGTGTGTATCAGAACAGTGTGTTTTTTAAATATATCTGGTCATATTTATAGCTGAGTACATAATCTAAAGCAAGCTTTTTTTCCCCTCGTTAAAAGAAGTAACCTAGAAGCTATTGTAAAGCACAGCCTAGCAAATAATTTGGTTTTTGGTTCTCTTTATTTCACATTTACAGGAGAAACTAAGGGTTTTCTGTTTCCTATTTTTAAATGATGCTACTGCTGCGCCTGGGTGGCTCAGTCAGTTAAGCAGCTGACTTCAGCTCAGGTCATGATCTCACAGTTTGTGGGTTTGAGCCCCACATCGGGCTCTGTGCTGACAGCTCAGAGCCTGGAGCCTGCTTCAGATTTCTGTGTCTCCCTCTCTCTCTCTGCCCCTCCCATGCTCATGCTCTCTCTCTCTCTCTCTTAAAAATGAGTAAACATTAAAAAAATTGTAATAATAAAAATGATGCTACTGATTCACTTATAGTGGAACATATTATGTTATTTTCTTTAGGAACGGCAATAGATTTTTGGTCAACCATTTGGCCAAGCCAAACATCTTCATCCCAGAACACTGGTATATATTTGTCTGACAAAGATTCAGAATAGTAATAGGGGAAATCTGGGAAGGTTTTAGTCCTTTGTTGTACAGGTGAGTTTCCCAAGGCCCACAAAGCTTGAAGCTGCACAGGGACCCAACAGAAAGTAGAGCCCAGGCCTGACTCTCCACCAGAACTTTCACTGTTAAGAGGCACATGCACCACGCTGGGTTAGTTCTGACTAGATTACTGGTCTGCTTCGGGCTTAATCAATTGCTGCTTTGACTCTAGGTAAAAATAAATTGTCCAGATATAAAGGCCTAATGATCATCTTCAGGTAGCGTATCTTCTTGCCACAGTCATCTCCTCCCCTAGCCTACCTGAAAGTATCTTCTCTTGCTCTGTTAGTCTGCTTGGGCTGCCCTAACAAAATACCATAGACCGGTGGCTTAACAACAGACATTTATTTCTCCGAGTTCTGGAAGCTGGAAGTTCGCAAGATCAGGGTGTCAGCATGGTCAGGTTCTTGGTGAGGACCCTCTTCCTGGCTGCTGTCTTGCTGCATCCTCATATGGTGAACAGAGAAAGAGCAACAGACTCTCAAGAAGCTCTCCAGTCTCTTCATATCAGGGCACTAATCCCATCACGAGGGCTTTATTCTTATGACCTCATCTAATCCCAATTACCTCCCCAAAGCCCCACCTCCAATATCACACTGGGAGTTAGAGCTTTAACATATGAGTTTGGGGGAAGATATAAGCATTTGCTTGTAACATTTGCTATCATTTGTGCTTCTTTTTCACTCACCTTCTGAAGATCAGTTTGAGAAAAGAAAACAAAAGTTGGTTATCAGTTTTTCCCCTCCAGCATCTCAAATGGTATCTGGCATACAGATACGATATCTAACATGCAATGAGTGTTCAAAAATATTTTTTGAATAAGTGGAAGAACCAGTTTTCACTTCTTAGTTGAAAACTTGGTTCTCAGACAGTGGTTCACCTGATTAAAATTTTTTTTTTCCATATGAATCTTAATTACAACTCACAAAGATGATCCTAATAGCCTGCTTCCTCTTTCAACTTTTACTGGTGGTTACACCTTTGTGACTGGCCCATCTAGAACTTACTGATTGAAACCTCTCCTAAGATTGGTTTATTAACGCAAATGCAGAAAATTCTTCCTCTTTGCACATATGCATCTGTTTGTGTGCCTAAGTGATTTTTCCTTGGTGGTTCTCTGTGACAACACCTTGAGGTACATCATAACAAAATGGAAGAGACAGTTGAAACACTGTCATATAGACACAGATTATATATGCTTCATTTACATAATGTCAGACAGATTTTTTTTTTCTGAATTTCTTCAATGAGAACTCTTTGATGAATTCTTCAAATTCTTCCGTGACTTTGAATAAGTGCTTTCCATTCTTTTCAGTTACCTAACTTAGCTTTTTTAACAGACCTCTCTGGGGCAGTACCCAATACAAAGCTATCAACTTAAAATCATAGAAACATTGCATTTTTCCCAGTCTCTGCACACGGCCCTTAACTCATCCCAACACTGACTTTCTTTTTATTTTCCTTTTAGACTAGAAAACAAAAGCATTTTCTAAAGGACAATATGGATTTTACCTTAAAAAGAAAAAAAAAAGATAAATTGGCCTGGACAGTAAAAGATATGCACCTTTCTTGTGATAATTGCAATATACTTTTGGAAAATGGCCAAAAGATATCAATGCTAAATGCCAAACATCTCTAAGAAATGACAGAAAGAACATTCAATATCATTATGTTGGCATGAAATGTCAGTCTGGATCAGTCTTTGCCCTAAGTAGTCAATAAACCTTCTTTCCATTATTTTCATCGTAGAAGCAAAGATAATTTGTTTCTTTCTCTTTTTTCCTCCTTCCTTCCTTCTTCCCTCCCTCCCTAACTTCCTTTCTTCATTCCCTCCTTCCTTCAAGTCTTAATACATAATTTGAAAGTATGGAAAATTATGTTTGAGATCTTTTGAATACCTTTTGTTAATATGATTTCCTTTGTGTTTTTAAAAATTTGCTCACAGTGTTGTTTTTTTTTTAAGTCCATGTACTTCAGTGGAGATTAAATTCTACAAATCATTAAAGTGAATTTAGAGAATCCTTATAGGCTAAAATTTCTTGTCACTTAGGTTGGAATAAAGATTCTTGATTGGAAATTTTCTTTATGTATTTTTTCTTGGAGGCTCCTACATTTCTACAAATGGAATAAGTCACAAGGAAATTATCTATAGAGTTAATGCCTATAGGAATACTAACACCTATGATGGCAGGATAACTTTTGCTAACCATACTTTAAAAAATGGTTTAGGGCTTTTGTTTTGTTTTGTTTTGTTTTTATGATGAATGGTATGGTTCTTTCTAGATGTAGGTGATAGATGTAGAGAATCCTTTATGATTATGTTCTTATTTAATTTTACAGGGCTTTGTCTTATGAAACAGTATATAAAGATCTTGAATATAAAGTGAATCTACTCTATCAAATTAACTTGAAAAAACTAGTTGAATTCAGTTAAATAGTTATGCTGAGAACAAGTAGTTTAATTAAATCTAATGCTGTTTATAAAAGAGTTTTCTAATTATTTTTATCTCCAAATAATTGTTGGTTAAATTACTCCTTTTATCCTAGCTCAGCCTGTGTGAACACCACTGAAATAGGATAAAAGACAATGTACATAAAAGTGGTATAGAAAAATTTGTCCACCAAAGTCACAAAAGATGAAAATTTAGAATATTTAAAAAAAAAGATTTAATTCCAATATAGTTAGTATACAGTGTTATTTTAGTTTCAAGTGTACAATATAGTGATTCAACAATTCTATGTATTACTCAGTGCTCATCATGATAAGTGTACTCTTTTTTTTTTTAATGTTCTTATTTATTTTTGAGACAGAGAGAGACAGAGCATGAGCAGGGGAGGGGCAGAGAGAGAGGGAGACACAGAATTCGAAGCAGGCTCCAGGCTCTGAGCTATCAGCACAGAGCCTGATGTGGGGCTTGAACTCACGGACTGTGAGATCATGACCTGAGTTGAAGTCGGATGCTTCACTGACTGAGCCACCCAGGCGCCCCTGATAAGTGTACTTGTAATCCCCTTCACCTATTTCACCCATCTCCCACCCCCAACCCTCAAAACCAGAAAACAGATTCTTTACTATAGAGAACAAACTGATGGTTGCCAGAGGGAGGTAGAATACTTATCTTGTTAAAAAAATCCTATTTAAAGTATTTGTGGAAAATGTGGTGTATATTAGAGTATATTTGATTAATTGCTTTAAAAAGCCAGTGACTTTTTTTTTCTTTATAATCAATGTGAAGAGAGGGAGAATGGGAGAGAGGGATACAGAGAGACAGACAGAGACATAGAGAAAGACACAGAGACTTCATCTATGTAGTCCAACAATGTTAAAAAATATTCCCATCTTGTGAAGATTTCTTAAAGCAATTTAAGTGAATAATTCTCTTGCCAGAGGGTGGAATTTTCATCTTGTGTATTCCTTGACCACTGTTACAATCATAGATGCAACTGTGTTGACCTCCTTCACTACATGGTTTCTAGTTTAACCTGAACTTAAGAATATTTCTGTTTATTTCCTCCTATTTGCCAACTTCATCGCTCAACAATGTGCAGTAAAGAAGCTTCCACAAATACTTGTCTTGCTATTATTACTTGACTAATTATTGTCAATGGTTTATAAGGAATTCTATAGAATACATTAAAATATATGCATCTAGAGTGATTAACATATAGGCACCTAGAGTGGTAATAAAAATATTCAATAACCATTATGATACACACATTAGTCAACCCAGGTGAGTACCTGCTGGATAAAGCAGAAGGAATGCCAGCCAGTAAACAGTCGCTTGAGCCAGTCTGGTTTTGTACCATTTGAGTATCAGTCTTGTATACACCCTCACCCAAAGGTGAACCTGTTAAGGAAAACATAAGGTGTATCAACAATATTTGTTGAACTCTGTTTAGTGAAATTTGTTTCGTGTGTTTGTGTGCATGTGTACACCTACATACAAATATGTGTATATGAATAGGTAGGTAATCTCTTAATTTCTAAAACACTTTTTCAAAGCACATCACTTTTATTTATTTATTTTTTTTCCAACGTTTATTTATTTTTGGGACAGAGAGAGACAGAGCATGAACGGGGGAGGGGCAGAGAGAGAGGGAGACACAGAATCGGAAACAGGCTCCAGGCTCCGAGCCATCAGCCCAGAGCCTGACGCGGGGCTCGAACTCACGGACTGCGAGATCGTGACCTGAAAGCACATCACTTTTAAACACATTACTCCAATATCATAAATGACATTTAGCTGATTTAACAGAAATACTGAACATTGGCAGTAAAAATTTGAATATACTCCCTTAGCCAAATTTTACCTTTATAATTTGAAAAAGGAAAATTGTGCTCATGACATAGCTTTTTATTACCCGAAATAGGATATGTTAAATTTCTACTTCTCTTTTTAGCTGGGTGTGATTAGGAGAAAAATTTATAAACTGGGGAACTGTAGTAACAATATCTCCTTATCTCACTCACTGTGACTTTGCAGGATTCCCTTTTCTCAGTTATCTTATTTATAAAACTACGATTCCATTAGAGATGAAAAATACACACACTTAAAAAATAGAAGTGGCAGCCGGCAGTTGCTTGTAATGATTACCTTAGCTGTCCCTCAAGCTTTCCCCACTTCTCTAATGCAGAAACCATCGGTAACAGAACCCACGGCAACATCTCCGATTTGCGTCCAATACAAATCATTATGGTGTTTACATTTAGAACTATACTCTGGAATTACATTTTGTACATCTGTGGTAACAATTTCCATCTTGAAGTGCTTCACATAAACACTTGTTGATGATTACTTTCCAGTTTTACAGATGGCAAAAGTAGGAAGTAAGGGTATTGTAAAGTTTCAGAGTTAAGTTGATTTTCTGATGCCCAGTTTATCCACGAGACCCATCCTGATGATTCAGTTGCTTTTTATTCCTTTGAACACACTGGTGCGAAACGCACAGTTGCCTCTTTTTCATAAACAGTCACAGAATTATAGTTAATAATAAAAGAATTTTTAATTTTCAAAAAAATTAAAATGGTTTTCCAATATAATAGCTTAGTGCCTTTTAATATAATTACTTCAAAGTTAACTTTTCTAGGTGAAGATAAACATACCGTGCTTTTCTCTAGGCAGTTCTTTTCTATATTTTATCATCAAATCAAGTGTGTATATATCACAGATTTGATTAAATAATACAGTAAACACCCGACGATGGGTGCACTCAGCACTGGGTTGAAAGCCTTGTAAAAGCCAGCAGCTGTTCTATGTAAGGGGCTAATTATGCATGATGAGTGCCTAATTTGAGAGCAGCACAAAGCTCATTTCATCTAAACAACAAAGTAATTGATGTGACACACTCAGTGTATCACTTATGGATTTTTTTTTTATTAACGTTACTAAGTATAAAAATGAAGAATGAGTGAATGCCACTTTCTGCTCTTGACTCAGGAAACAGGGAAGGGGGTACATTTTCCTTGGGGAAGGACTTCTGACTTGTGCATGTTGCTGAATGATTCTGAATACGTCACAACTTAAATAGTAATTTCTGGGTTCACTCTCTAGGTGCTGTGCATTGTAATAGAAGGCTGATTGTGCCTTTCCTCTATATACCTGCAAAATATAAAGGTACTCAGTGGTGTAAACATGTTGAAAATTCAGAAAATCAACCACAAAATTCTCCTTTAACAACTTGTCTCATATTGATGACAAATCATGATTGAAGTATACCTGATACAATACGTATTTAAAGCCTGACTAAATATAAAGCATTACTGATCCTGATTCCTTCTTTAAATTTCATAAATTATGATACAGAAGCAGCATCTGTGTGTACTTGGTTTCTCACCTTCTCAGGCAGGTCGCATTGAGCCCGTTCCACCTCAGAATCCACAGAGGCCAGTCTGCACTGCACTGTGCTCTGTATATACTCAGCTCTGTGATAACAGAGAGCATCTCCATCTTGCTTATCATTCTATCCAAAATGTATGTTCCAGTGCCTGGCACATAGTTGGCCATCAGAACAATATGTTTTGTGTAAAAGAATGAATGGATGGAAATAGAGCATTTATCCAATGGCTTTGAGCTCTAAATGATGTCATATCTAGGTAGTTCAATGGACAAGTACTTATGATTTCCATTTATTCCTAATAAATTTTTTTGGTCTTCTACAGGGAAGTAGCATAATAAATCACACTTGGTTAGGTGAGACCCTTAGAGGGTTGAATCATCTAGACTGATGTACTATCACGAGATAAATGATATGACCACTCAGAGGAAAGAAAACATAGTTAGAAAACAAATAGACCTAGGCACCTGTTCCATGATACTTAAACTGTCTGAGCCCCAGGTCTTTTGTTTTAATACTCACCTTGAAGAGCTGTTTTATTAGATGAGAAAGTAACTATAAACTTTCTAGCATCACACCCAATAACATATAGTAGGTCTGGATTACACATTAGCTCCTTCCCTTTCCTTTAGATCTATATATAGACTACTGTTATATGGAGAATTTGAGGGAAAGAATTCTTAAGAATGCATTAAAACATTAACCTTCTCTTTTAATTTCACTGTAAACTGGGAATTGTGCATCATTTTGCTGTTTTCATCTGCGTATTTGATCTAGTGCCTACAAAACATATAAACTGCCTCTTGCCTTAGATGCACTCATTATCCAAATTAAGCGTAGACACATAGACATAGATTTATAGCAAGAACAGAAACAGTTACTTAAAGGAAATCAACATTGAACTCGATGGGCCATATTAAACCCACATTAAATCCACCTGAGCTGCACTTTGCTCTTGACAGGGTAATTGTAGGAGTGAGTAGTGAAGCTGAAGGGTGAAGTGATTGCACAGATGGTGAGAGGGTGGGAGACAGGTGTTTGAATAGGCGCAACCTTCCCACTAGGTTTGTCCAACTCAATGATTCTCAATATATTTTTCTTGCCCCACAAGTTCTATTTTTATTCATATTGGTTCTGCAGATGTCCACGGAATAAACACATACAAATGACAGTAGAGTATGCTTAAATATTAAACATGACATTGACATGGGCTGATCTCACCGTTGGAAGATAATTGCGGACATGGTGTTCTTTTGTGATGAGAGACTCTAAGTGTTTCATGCCATCAGTGGGCATGAATTCTGAAAGCTATAAGCAAGTTTGGCTACCAGAAGAGAATCACCAAATCCTAAAATTTTTATCTGATCACTTATGTTAGAGTTAACAGTGCATTGTCTTCCCTAGTCCCTATTACCACCAGAAAGGAATAAGCACTTGTAATAGGTCATCTTATTTGGGAATATGGGAAGACAACTGGAAGCTTCACTAGATTGATTCTGGCCTTGCCAGAAACCCCTCCAACGTAACTGACAACATTTGGCCAAAAGTCCTTGAGGCAGTCATCCTGGGGTGTTTGAAACAAGTCATTACACTAAGAAGTGCAGATTTTGGATGCCATTGTTTCAGAATGAAGCATGAGGAACTGGCAGCTAATCTGAAGAAGATGGTGATTGCACAGCAGGAGACGGTAATGAGACTTGCTGTGAAGGAAGTAGAGAACCAAAGATTTTAATTGTCTCCTTTATTTTATAGAAAGTTCATTGCTATTAATGCTGCTCTCTCTCTTTATTTTTATTTATTTTTGAGAGACAGAGAGTATGTGTGCACGGGAGGGGCAGAGAGAGAGAGAGAGACAGACAGACAGACAAACAGAGGATCCAAAGCAGGCTCCACACTGACAACACAGAGCCTGATGTGGGGCTCGAACTCATGAACCGTGAAATCATGACCTGAGAGCTGAAGTCGGATGCTCAACCTGCTGAGCCACCCAGTGCCCCAATGCTTCTCTTTACTACAACTACATTCTTCCCTTCAGAGAGATTCCATCTTAACTAAAAAGGCCTGCAAATCCTCTGCTTAAGGCAGCTGCAAGGGTTTGAATACTGAGCATCACATTGCTTTCATGTGGGACAATGGCAGGTGCTGTTCTACACATGAAAGACTCATAAGCGTGCTTTCTCCATCCCTACCGTCCTGCTGCAATACTGAGCCCATTCAGGATGATTCTACTCAGGGGGAGCAGAAGGGATTCTCTCTTCCTCTCTGCAAACAAATGCATAGAAAACACTGTGCTCTACCAGAAGCAGCCTCCTTGGGATTATAAACAAATCTAGAACGTTGGAAATTCAAATCTCAATTACTCCTTCACCCAATATATTGAGTTTTTGTGAAGTAATAAGAACCATGGCAGGTACTGGGAAAAGAGTAATGAGCAAGATACACCTGGCCTCCATTTTCATAAAATTACAACCAACTGGCAGTCACAGCAAACAGATAAGTATACAAATAAGTATTAAAGAATAATGATGTGAACTGATATATAGATGAAGTAAAATATGCAATGAACACATGTAACAGAGTGACCTGACCTAGGCTGGGGGTCAAGCAAAGCTTCTCTGAAGAAAACACCATTTATCTGGACAGTAAGCCTGAGTACTGGCTAAACAGATGAAGACTAGGGAAGAGCAGTCCAGTTTTAGGACAGAACATATGTGAAGGCTCTGGGTCAGGAAAGAGTATGGCACAGTTGAACATGAAGATGAGATACACAAAGGCAAGATCATCTAGGTCTTTATGGGAACTTAAGTTTGTCCATTGTGCAGTGCGACACCAATGAAAAATCGAATAGAGGCTGAGGGGTAATATTTTTAAAAGTTCACTTTGGATGTGTTACAGATAAATGGGAAGAGAAAACATGGAAGCAGGGAAAGGGGCTAAGAGACTTGGATAATATTTCCAGTGAACAATTTTGGCTGCAACTATGATGGGGCAGCGGGAATGGAGAGAGAAGAGCATCCTTATGTAAACTGGCTTTTCTGAAGAATACTTGGACCATGTCCTTTCTCACAGCTAATTAGGCCAAAGTATTTAAATCCTGTATCATTTTCTAAGAAATAATTGCTTCCTTTTCTGTAAATATAAATACTATTGTATTTGACAATATAAAGCAATACTTACATTGTCAAGAATAGTGTTTAGTAGCACTAGGCACCACCAGGAAGATTCCAACAATGTAAGGTTAATTCATGTATGTACAATTATAGATTTGAGGTGAAGTTATATTACTTCTACCCCTTGATTAAGGGGTCTTCTATGCATGATACTTTGGAAACAATCAGTTGTGTGTAATGATAAAATTATAACTTGATAATGATTAAATGAAACACCTAGATGTATCATCAATAAACCACCAGAATTATAAATACTCAATATGCCTTTTATTTAGACCACCAATCCTTCCTTACCTAGATAACTGACAATGGCTACTCAATGTCCATTTGTATCCTGTCCCTTTGTCTTACTTCAGTCTTCCCTGCTGGGCTGTCATGGTTGTCTGGCAGACTTCTCTGCATTTCACTACCTTCTTTTGTGCTAAGTTCTCCCTATCTTCTCCCTTGCATTTTCTCCTTTTCCCTGTTTGCTTACTAGCACTCTCTTTTGCTCTTCCACCTCCCTTCCACCTGTACTTTCTCCTCTCTTACTGCACTCTACACCGATTTCTTGCCCTTTCCTCATTCTTTGCTCTTTCTTCACTTCTACCCTCACTCCTGATTTCCCTTGGGAAGCTCTGCTACTTTTCATAGGAGAGAAGGAAGTTAAATTCCAAACCTACCCAGTTGGGAATGACACTTATGTCTCTGATGAAGTCAGGAGAAGCTGACTGGATGAATCAAAGAGCTCTAGCCCTACTTCTGGGAAATAAAACCCTGTGATGTAATGAAGAATTTCCCCAGGCTCCATCAGCACCGATGTTTTTTCCTGTGAGGTCAGCTTTCACGCTGAGTTCTATCATTAAAACTATTCCATTGGATGAAGGCATTCATTACCAGATAGAGGGCAAATATTAGCACATTTTCCACATATGAATATCATCACACATACAGCAAATGGTGAAATAACCATCATCACACACTATCAGTTTGTAGAAGTTTAGAATTGTAAGGGACATTAAACAGATTTGAAGAGCATGTTAGTTTGCAAGAGTAATTAGGTATCATCTACCAGAGAGAAGGCTTTATGAAGATACAGTTAAGGGCAGTTTCATTTTTATGGGATGGAGAGGGAAGGACCTTGTAGAGGGAATGGAGAGTGACTTGGCCATCCGGGAGGCCCCTGGGAAGAAGATGTCAGGAAAGAAGGCCTTCAGAATGAGGCACGGCAAACAACATAAGTGATGCCCACTCTGTGTCTCGGCGTATGGGGATGCTGGACCACGTATATACAGCTTTGACATTGGAGACTATGCTCATCACTTGTGGATTTTAGTTGCCCAAATCTCAGAAGTCATAGAAAAAGGAATATGAAGGCTTGCAGATTTTTAATGTAGTCATTCAACAAATAATTATTAAGCTTTTACTGCATGTTAGGCACTGTTCTTGGCAATGAGAATACAGTAGTGAATGAAACAAAGTTTCTATCCTTAAAGAGATTATATTCTCCTGTAGAAGGCGAATAATAAGCCCCAAACAAATCGGTGCTAATACTACTCTTACTGTGATAACTATTATCTCTACTACCATTTCTATACTACTACTCCTAGTGATAATTAACACTTAATGTAGTGCTTAAAGAATTGGCCAAGTATTGTTCTTATTCGCCCTTAATCTTCACAACCTTTTTTGAGATAGATACTATCATAATTACCCTTATACAGATGGGACACAAATAGTTTAGCCCATCTTGGTCACACAACACAGGCTAACAGTGAAAGGGCTGGGCCAGTCTAAAGCCTTCTTCCTGAAGGACACCTCACCTGGCAAGGTACAGGTGGCTCTTTATACAGATCTAAGAGGAGAACTGGACCCGAAGCAGTGACGTCCATTTTCATTTGTCATCTATAACCTCATAATCTTTCATTTTGCCTTCCCTAGGCTTGCTGTGTTTGGCAGAACTCCTGATGGTATTTCCCATTATCGTGGTATGAAAAAATAAATGCTAGTTGCCTCTAATATGCTCCTCAGTTTCTTTCTCCTCCAAGTAGTCATGTTCTTTGCTTTTTAGACAGCTCTGTTTCATTATTAACAATCCAAGATGTGACTAAATTCATTCAAAGGATTTCTCTGAGAGACAGGTTATTTTTGTTTGGTTGTTTGGTATACTGAAAAAAAAAGATAGGCCTTGTGATCCTGGAGTGATTTTCTTGTCAATCAAAAAGACTTTAGGAACCATGACCTCTGCCCAAAGTCAAAATAAGAAATGTTTAGGACCAGTGTTAAAATGTACATCGGCATTGCAGTCAATGCTCATGGCTCCAAAGTAAAGATTAATGGATTTTATGCTGGATTTTGCAAATACTATCTTCTAACATTTTTGGACATCGATTTAGTCTGTTCATGTCATCCTTTTTTAGTGTATTAGACCACAGTATGGCTTTAATACGACTTGTGTATAATTTGTATTGAGACATTCAGTCATGAGAGAATAATTTAGTGCAATAACTTTATGGAGATAAGAGGCAAGGAGAGTACAATGTAAACTTTATTACATTATAGAGCATGAAGTTTTAACCCACACAATGTCCTTAATGAAAACAACATGGATGGACCTAGAGAGCATTACACTAAGTAAAATAAGTTAGAAAAAGACAAATGCCCTGTGATTTAGCTTATATCTGGATTCTAAAAAGAAAACAAGTGAACAAACAAAAGCAGAAACAGTCCCATAAATACAGAGAATAAACAGGTTATTGCAAGAGGGAAGGGGGGTGGGGAAAGGCAAAATAAATGAGGGGGAGAGGGAGACACAGGCTTCTACTTATGGAATTAGTAAGTCACAGGGATGAAAGGTACAGCATAGGGAATATAGTCAATGATATTGTAACAGCTATAGTAACTACACTTGTGAGCGAGACATAACATATAGCATTGTGACATCACTATGTTGTACACCTGAAACTAATGTGACATTGTCAACTATATTTCAATTTAAAAAGTACACTTATTTTAAAAAATAAGCATGCTTTTTTCAAACCACTCTTGATATTATTTAGTACATTTGAGAAGTATTTGAGGTAGAAAGTACTAGTGGGAACAATTTCCACATATTTATCTCTATCAATGCTTCAATTAAATGCTTAAATATGTATGACCCTTTGTTGAATACCTGAAAAATGCTGGCTGGTGCCATATATTGGTGAGGGTAACCTTGCTTTTCTTGGTCTACCAGATAATCACTTTTGAGCCTTTCTAAACGAGTCAGGGTTAGTGCTCCCAATTGCCCTTTTGGCCTGCATTTTTATTATTATTGCTATTAATTTTGTATTATTTGTAAATTTTTTTCCAGCTTTGGCCTTTACATATTCTCTAGACTTGATTCAAATGCCTTGTTTTTTTAAGTTAAATTTCCTGTCACAACTTGGAATGACTATCACCTCTGAAATTTAAAGTTGTGTTCTTTAACCTCTGTTCTTACATGCAGGCCTAAGTAGGCACTCAGTGAATATGTGTAAGTCTATTAATAGTCATCCCCAGTGTGAGTAATTAGCACTTTCTTCTTTTATTTGAAAGACTCTGTCCTTTGAGTGTGAAGTCATGTGGACATACATTAATGGAGAATCATCATTTGTTAGAGTGTCGTGATCTAAGGGCCCTTCAGAGAAGTTACATTAAGAGATTCAAAATGGTGAACAAAAAGAACAAGGTAAAAAAAACTTCTGGGAAACCATCCTGTAAACCTATAGAATGCTTCGGGTGGTCTTTTTGAAAATACACATATTAGCAGCTCTAGCCTGCATTGATGGACTTGTAGTCTGTCATCTGTAAGTAACAGTCTTACATCTGTAAGTATAAAAAAGTCAATTTCCCATTAACTTTTCAAACATCTGTTGCTGAGTTTCTAGCAAATCAAAAGCATCATTCTCTATTTTTGAAAAATTTTAAATATTAAAAGCAACAAATCTTCATAGCACAGGATGATATGGGGTGGATATTTGACAAGCAAGTATTGCTCTTTGAAAGAATTGTATAAATGCTGAAAAAAACCGCAACATTTATATAGCTTGGTAGGTTCATCTCAGCCATAAATTATTTCAGCATCTGGTACAGTGGGCTCTGAATAAATACTTGTTGAATTAATGAAAGAATGTACTAACCCATGAAAAGAAGAATCTGCAAAATATTTTGAGCTTTGGGGATAGCCACACAGGGATACTCACTTTTCGTTTTTTCCCTAAGTGTATTAGAGCCCACTCTTTATAGCTTCAGTGTTATCCAAGCTGACTCTGCCTCGCTCCCCAACTGTGACCAACAGTGTGCAGTGAAAGGCCTGGGGTGGCATCCCACAGCTCAGGGAATGTCTTCAGATTCTCCTTCTTGCTCTGGCTTAGAACACCAGGCTTCTCTTGTGCTGTTTGACCTAAGTTATGCCCCTTGTTCAACCATTGCTGTCCACCTGGTTTTAAATTTAGGTCTCAGCTTTGACTCCCTTCTTTGATCACCACAAACCATAATCTGTGGAGTTGCCGTATCCCACCCTTTTGCCTTACCCAAGCCCTGGGTCTCAGCCTACTGGGTATCCACTAATGGAAGGGTTGTTTGAATGTCAGTCTCTGAGTATCTTCCTACCCCTACCATGTCTATGATAGTGGCTAGGCATGCCAGGATTCTTTTCATTGCCAGCATAACTGAGTGACTTATTTCTTCTGGAACCTTCATACCTTGACCAGGATGCACCCAGAGCTTGAAGTTCCAGTCCTTCAGACTCCAGATAGTCAGCTAGAGATAAAGATGGAGCCCTGATTTCAACAGAGTTCCAAAGACCAGCTCTGTCCTGAGGTTCAGTAGTGCCCTCCACAGTGAGTGATCTGAGTTCAGCCGGTAGGACTGGGATCCAAGCATTTTAACCAGAGCATTCCAGGACCCAGACTGCTGCACAGAAATTTGCCAGCCAACAGAGACCCTGCCATCCTTTCCGCATCAGTAAGATTATTGCTGATATCCAGGATTTCAGAGCAGCTTAGCCCAACTTCCTGCTCTCATGGTCAGGAGGAGAGGGAGAGAGGTAGATGGAGGCTGCCCTCCAACCTGGAGCCCCAGGGCCTCCCAGCAGCATGTGCGGAGGCCCAGGCTAGAAGGGAGAATCAAGGAGGCCAGATGTGGGTGTCCACCCTTTCTCGTCCTTGTTTATGGACAGTAGTGTTCCACATGCTGCTCTCCTGCTTGCAGTACATCCCTTTCTCCTTCATGACTGAGGTGATTATGTAACGAAGTACTCATGAGGCAATAGAAAGTAGAGGTCAAGAGCTGGGGTCTTGAAGCCCCACTCCCTGGATTCCAAGCTTGAGTCTGTATAAATCACTCTGAGAACTTAGGCAATTTGCTTAAACTCCCTGGAATTCATAATCTTCCTTTTAAAGTGAAGCTTCATCATTTAGCAGTGATTTATTGTGCTACTTCTCTGGGATGGGCACTATTTTGGGGTCTGAGGACAAATCCATAAGCAAACTAGGTAAGTTACCTGCCACCGTGGAACTTAAGTTCTAGAGGGGAAATAGATAATGTGAAAATGAATGTATTCTGTCAAAGAGATAAGAGCTATGCAGAAAAATAAAGCATAGTAAGAGAATAAAGAATGACGTGGATTATTTTAGATGGAGTAATTAGAATAGTTCTCTCTTAGGAGATAACATTTGACCAGATGTCTGAATGCAGTGGAGAATAAGCCATGAAGGTAACTAGTGTTCCTTTCAGAGAAAACTCTTAAGTGCAAAGGCCCTGAGGCTAAAATGTGCATGGGATAATGATATTACCTGTTAAATACGGTCACCGTGAGATTAAATGGTTAATTCATTTGCTGTACATAAATATTTCTTGATAAATGCTGGTTGTTAGGATTATCAGACTGCTTCATATACTCTGGCCCAGCTAGTCTAATTGTAGCTGAGGTAGGTAGTCTAGGTAGGCCAGGGTAACAGGCCACCCTGTTGGTTGGGCACACTGCCACCTGCTGCTTCCTGCTGGTAAAACTGGTGGGTATGGGTAGCATGTTGAGAAGCTGATGTTGTTTCTTATCTGCTGTCCATCCTTCCTCCTGTATCTGGGTTTCTACTGGCTAGACTTCCATTCAGTTCCTCAAGTTAACTCTGCCTACTGCTTCATATGAGATCTCTATCACCAGAACTGTCTATGTCACCTGCTGAGCCCCAGCCCACTCTCCATCACAGTGCCAGGGACCCAGGACAATTGTATATCATATAAGGAGATGCCTTTAGTCACAGAAGATTGCTCCCAACACATATTTCACTGGGGCTTGTGTTTTGTCAAATGGCTACTTCCTTCTTTGAGCTTAAGTGAAAGAATAAAGACAACAAATTATGGTGGAATTTATTAGATCACCTACCTGCTCAGTGGGGGTCTGGTGATCTTATGAAAGAAACTGACAAACTCCCACAGAGCTTCCACTGCCTCAATGCATTCACCATTGGAAGCTTGCACCTGCTCCCACAGACTCATGACCTTAAACTGCTCTCTTGAATTATTGGTAATTTGTTACTTTTTTTTTTTAAAGAAAAGTACACTTCTGGATGCCCACAACATTGTCCATATTTAGAAAAGTGACAAGTAGTGAATGGTCTTCTAGTCATTCCTTGGTCTGGCTGTGTACATGGTGGTGCCATTTAGTGTTCGCAGATGTAAGAATCTGGCTACCTACAAGACTTGCTCAAAGAATATATCCTATATGATCCTCTGTGCCAGTACCCTTAGATAATCCCCTAACATGGCATCCATAGTCAATAATAATGTCAACTTCCAACAGGTATTGTGAGCCTATTAAAAGCAAGATGTTATGCTAAGACTTTAATTTTTTTTAAATCTCATTTCAGCCTCACAACAATACTGTATAACCCAGATACTCCGTACATCAGTAGACTAGAAGATCATACCTCCCATTAATAACTAATCACAATAACGTGGGTCTCTATCTCTTGTCACTATTAGATGTCCAGCATCTTTACCATTTTCCCTTCCATGAATTTCTTGGAACTATAGGAAATTCTTCTCGTCCCCAGACCTGGCTGTCTATCTATGTCATACTGGTCTGGGTTCGGGCCACTCCTGGGCTTTTCTGCAGGTCTCCTTTTCTTGCCCCAAGACTTATTTCATTCAAGCACCTGCTGCTGCTATCCCTGGCACAACTTTGTCTCAAGCATAGGCTCAATGCCTCCCATAGTTCCCTACTGTCATAGGGAAGATTGAAATGTATTGTTTTAGTGAGACTCTTATGATAGCTTTGGGGAACAAAATAGAATAATACACAGGAGTTAAGATTGATTATTAGATATGATTGCTCTCAGAAATCTCTGGCTTAGGCCCTTCTGAGGCCCTAGCCCCTGCAATGTACCGATGTTCCAGTGCCTATTTTCTGACATGTTGTGGAGGCCAATTCATGTCAACGAGACCTCCTTGCCAATGTGTTTTGTACTGATTCCAAACATCTTTTTTCTCCAGTTCTGAACATAAAGACAGTTATTCCGATATCACCTAAAACCTAACCCTTGGGCACTCATTTTCTACTGCAGGATGAAGAACAACCTCATCCCTATCCACAAAGGTTTTCCCCAAGGTCACTAAAGGCAATGCATAAAAACACAACAAACCAACGTTAAGAAGTTCCGCAATTCCTGAGTTACTCCCTGTTAACTTACTTTGTATATGAGATATAAATAAGCTGTCCAAATTCAGCTTCAGCTTTTCCAAACCAGTCCCTTATAAACACAAGGCTGAGACCAGCTGCCATAGCCTGATGCCTTCCTGACACCTTCCTGTCTCTGCTTCCAACCTCCACCATGTTTTCTATGTACAGTAGTCCCCTCTCGTCTGCGGTTTTGCTTTCTGCAATTCAGTCAACTGTGATCCTGAATGGGGATGGTACTGCTTCTGATGTATTGTCAGAATGACCATCATGGCCTGACACTACATCATAAAACCTACATCATTCACCTCACTGCATCTCAGCATGTAGACATTTTATCATCTCATGTCATCACAAGAAGGGTGAGTGCAGTACAGTAAGATATTTTGGGAGGGAGACCATAGTCACATAACTTTTATTACAGTATATTGGTATAATTGTTCTATTTTATTATTAGTGATTATTGTTAGTCTCTTACTGTGACTGATTTGTAAATTAAATTTTATCATGGGAATGTATGCATAGGAAAGAGCATAGTGCATACAGGGTTTGGTTCTATCCATGGTTTCAGGCATCCACTGGGGGTCTTGGAATGTATCCCCAGGGGATATGGGGAGATGACTATATTATCCTATTCCATTTTCACGACAGCCCTATGGAATAGGTATTATTGGTGTGTGTGTGTGTGTGTGTGTGTGTGTGTGTGTGTGTGTGTATGTGATCTCTTACAAACAAAAATTCGATGAGATTAGAACTATTATTAAGTCCATGTAACAGATAAGGAAACCCAGGTTTAGAAAGTTTAAATAACTTGCCTAACATGACAGCTATTTGTACACGGAGGGCACCGTGTGTACTAAACATCTCCTCATCCAACATTATCTTCTTGTCAAAGATAACTTACTACCCCTGTGAACTCCTTAGCGATTCCATGAACTACCACTGGGTCTAATTTGCTTTCTAGCTTTGGATCAGGCTGTTCAGATGTGTAAGCACCTGCCTCCAGGTCTGTCCCAGCAAATTAATCACCAAATAAGGCAAATATCATTTTTACAAAACATGCCACCCCTAATTTATCGCTTGTGGACAGCACAACCCTCACCCTTCAACCTTCAGGTCTCCACACAGACCTTCTCTGACTCCTCCAGCCACAGAGATCTTCCTTCTCTGCACTGCTGTAAACATGTCTTTTTATTTTTCTTCAGCCACATACCGTGGCATTTTATTATTTGTTACAAGAGGTCTTTATTCATCACAACATACCATCTTATATTGTTGCCCTATGCTTTTTATTCCTATATGTGTTTAACTCATCTTCCATATAAAATTAGAACTCCCTTGAAGGTAAGGGCCTTGTCTTAAACTTCTTTTATATTCTTTCCAGAGAATCTAATGTTATGCCAACTTCATACAGAATACCAAATGAATATTAGCTCGATATATTGTTTACAAGAATTAACCAAAAAAGAAGGAACTGGTATAAATAATTTGATAATGTTTCTTAAAATATGTTTTGAATAATTTTTCATATGGCCAGTAAATCTATAAGTGCTACAGATGGTCCGTGGCAATTCTAGAAGCAAATAGTAAAGCCTTTCTATGTTTATTAAAAATTTTTAAAAAGAATCTGCTTAGTTCATAAATAGGTGTTGAAAAAGGAAACATACACATACAGTTTTTAATAACTTGAACACAAAGTTAAAGTAGTTTCTTAGGGCTTTCAAGTAACAGTGTCCACACATTAATTGTTAGGTCTTAGCTCAACATTTTCTGTAGTGTCTCTGGATGTCTTTATCATCAATTTATATAAATAAATTGAAAATGTGAGCCTTGCAGTTATTAAAAAAAAAAAAAGGAGAGTAGTGTTTTGGTGTGATTTGGGTGAGAACTGTTTGAGGGAGGCAAACGCCAGCACCTCTTTTTGATTTCAGTTTAATGAAGTTTCTTTTAACTTACCTTTAACAAAATAGTGAATAAAAAGCTGTGTGCTTTGTGAGCAGTACTTTCTCTGTGCCTTTTTGGGAAACTGTGCAGCTTTCTGATTATAAATAGTATGTCTTTTGTCTTGTTTCTTGATGTTTCTGGAGTTTAAAAAATACCTTATGGTAAAGTTCAGCCTACTTCAGGAACATTAACATATGAAGCCAAAGATTATCTTGCCATGGGCCATTGCTATGCCCTTAAATAATATAAATTTGATCAAAATCAGATATTGAAGTAGACAACATTCACGGGAAAGTTTTCATTTTCCTATTTTCTTAAAATCCCTGGAAACTTGTTTATTTCAGTAAAGAGCCCACCCTCTTCCAAACACATCAGCTTTTCGAAAGCTTTATTTAAATGCCTCTGCCAAATGAAAGGCTCCTTTCATGCCATTTCAAGCCCTGAAGTACCAAAAGGGTAAATAACTTGAAGTATCATTTTTGACTGACTTGACTTTGAAACAGGCACAGCCAGCGTAAACAGCTGCTCGGCTGCGAGAAGCTTCCCTGCCTCTCTAAACAGTTGCCCCCGTTATCTGCTAATATCGGTAACAATGATAAACACCTTAATTCCCTGGATTAATGAGTTAGAGCCAATAGGAAAGGACAAAAACCCATAACTTTTCCACAAACTTAGTTAAATGTCAAGGTTTTTAAAGGCCTAGTTAGCAAGTATATTAGATGAGATATGTCAGTTTCCCAATTTACGACTCTGACTTGTCTCTTGTGATTCCTTATAGCCTCTAGCCATTCTCCTCTTACCTGAGGCATTCTCTGGCAAAAACCTGATGCTTCCAGTCATTCTGCATTCTTGTGTTTCTTCAAAAATAATTGGACAGGCACCTTTCCATAAACAATCATCATTAGTTATATACGGTACACAGATACGAATACCACACAAATAAGTTTCAATGGAATGTCTTGAGCCAAATAGTAGTAATTTGGCCTGCATGTTACAGATGTGATTGACAGAGAGTTAATGCACTTAGCACTTTTCCAGGAGGCTCTGAGTATTATCTCCTTGATGCTCAGAAAGTCCTGCTCCCAGAAAAGTGACATAGACATTGACCACTGAGTTTGTTGCTGTTCAATAGCCGGTTCCGTTTCCAGGCTCTATGATTAAAGTCATTATAGGAACTGTCAGCAGGGGGGAAGAAATGGAAACTGTCACAAGAAGCAACTGTCTGAAATGTTAAAGATTCCCATAATGTTTAACAGTTTTAAAGCAGGGGATTTTAACCTAATGAAGATCAACCTAAAGTGTAAAGCAGCAAGCTCCAAATCGTTTCTGCTAGGTTGATTAACCATCTCTATCTTTTTATCTTTTCTTTCAGCCTCCTTGGAAAAATTCTGAAATAACCAAAATAAAAATAAATCTTTGTACTTGTGGCCATGAACAAAATTTACCACAAAAATGAATTCATATCTTTCAAGGATCTTTTCTTAGAAGCAGGCATAGTCTGTGGAAAAGGTTGATGAAATGAACATTTAAACTGAGTGAGTTAGCACATACTCTGACAGTTTTTAGTAATTATTTTTGTATTCAAGGACCATGATAGTGCTAACATTCAGTAGTACACGGTATTTCCAATCTGCCGTGAGCATGACTATGTTCCCAAGCTGCTACGAGTTCTTTTCCCCCCTGATGTTATAAATAAAAATTCCTGATTTGTAGTAGGATTTATTATTATTGTACAATCTTATAGAGAGAGCATTGGATGTACAGACCATTAAGATGATTTAGAAGTTAAAGTTTCTTGGAAATTCATTAATGTAAAAAAACAGACTCTGAGTGCAGACATCAAGTGTTTATTAACACTAGTAGATTATCAATTAATATTTTATCTCATTTTGTACTCTATTTAAAAACAAATGAGAAGTCTGAGAGATGGTCACAGATCAAAGGAGCCTGTAGAGACATGATGAGTAAATGCAATGTGGTTTCCTGATTGGGATCCTAGAACAGAAAAGACACATTAGGAAAAGCCAGTAAAATTCTAATAAAGTATAGAGTTTAGTTAACGGATGTTGATTCCTTAGTTATGACGAGTGAATGATAGTTATTAGATTTCCCTTGGGACGTGTGTGTACTAAAAACCAATTTGTTCGTCGTCTGAAATTCAGATTTCACTGGGTGTCCCATACTATATAAGTTAAATATAAATAAATATCTGGCAACCCTTATAATAATGTAAGATTTTCATGGTAGAAAAGACAGGATGAGGGCTATGCAGAAACTCTCGGATATCTTTGCAACTTTTCTGTAGATCTAAAATTATTCTAAAATTAAAAAATGTATTTAAATTTTTAAAAAGCATATGGGAAAGCACAGAGCCCATGAAATACATTTTGCTTTAGTATTTTAGTTGGAACATTTTACACACCTAAGAAAGACTAAAATCTGACACCAGCCTAAACTTTTATTTTTTTTCAATATGTAAACAAGTTTGCCCCTTAAAAAATGTGTGTTTTAACCCCATTTGCCAGTGAGAAGAGAGCCTAATACAATAATACTAACAGCAATATTCTTCTATTTATTTTTCTTTCCTCACCTGCTATGCCCAGGTTTTGACATTAAGAATATTGTGTTTGATATTTTCTGCATTAAAAACCACTTTAGGCTTTGGTTCCATTTTACTCCCAGTCAGAAAGATCAGAAAAAGCTCAAGTCACACAGTAAGAAACTTTATCCACTGAATGAGACATTATCCATTCCACCAGACTGCAAATCAAAGAGTATCTCTTAGGCTGCTTAAAAATTCATTTTAAAATCTGATCCTGATTGTACTTTTATGGTAATTTCATACCATCAATCATCCTTTTACCTTTAGTCTCTGGGTCCACTGCTCTCCCCATAGATCTCATTCACTCTACCTCATTATAATTCTTTAGGTGAGAAAACAGGGGAAGAAATCTTAACAGAAAATGAGAGAAAGATGTAAATTTCTTGAGAAAAGTCAGGTTCACTAAGAAGCAGAGCTAATGATACGTTCTGATCTTCCCCTTTTTTGTAATTAAAAGATGGGAGGAAAAACGGACCCCAAAAAGGCAAAAGACCTGTCTCCCATGCAAATAACGTATTTGTAATCTGCATTCGGTGTCACTAATGTACCTTATAGTTTTAAGCTGTCAGGGTTCTGACTTGTTTCTGCCATTTGAAGTGAACAAAAGAAATATTTTTGAAACTCTCGAGAACTTTTCTTTCATTGTGTGATGTTTGCCTGTCCTTCTCTTGGACTGCCTCCTTTCTAATTCTGTTTTGAGGGAGTGGAATTATCAGAATGTAGAATTATCAGCAGGCAGCTATAAGCCACATAGAGCTGGCCCCTCTCCAGGTGTAGGGGTTCACCTAGAGTTGTGGGCAATCGACACTATAACTTTCGTTAGTATTCTTCATCTGGCAGTGCGTATATGCCTGCTCTGGCTAACAATTAATCACTGGAAGGGAAGAGCATGTGGCTGTGTGTCAGCCAGAAAGCGCTCGTGGCAAGTGGAATGATTTCTAACATCCAGTTTAAGTCAAGCCTTCGTTCAGCCTTTTCAGCATGATTCAATTTTACTAACAATAAATGTTATATTTTTGCTCCATTGATTTGAATGCTGACTCTGGTGTAAAGCATATTTCTTAGAGCAACAAGAAATGTAGCAGATAATAAACTCAGCGGCGCAGCTCAGCCTCGGTACATTTAGATTGGAATAAAAAAAAATGGCCATTAACCGCCAGGGAAGGGACGGGTTTCTCTCAAGTAGGAAGTCCAGCTGCACTATCGTTTCTAACATCTTCAACAAAATGTTGCCATAAACCACAGAATGCCAATAATAGCAATAATCCCTCAAAAATGGGTTGTTACCAGCAGTTAGTGACCAGTTTCTTAGTTAATGGCCTGAGGGGAAAGGCTTTAAGAAAGCTGTATTCACTATTTCCTCTCAGGCAATTTAACTGGATGCATTAAACTGCATTTTCATTGGGATTTCCAAATGTTTGTGCTCTGACAAGGCACTCATCATAAGGTCTTTTGATTAAATCTCCATCTCCATGGTCTTAGGGGGAGCAAATAAGCGACATATCTAAGCGTGGGCGAGCGATAATTTGAACAGTCTCTTTAATTAGTGACAAATGACAATCTGAAATATGTAAAAATATATATGCTGATGTCCTCCCTCGAAGGTTCTTTGTTCATGATTTAAGGCGCACTCTGCCATTGATGGGTTGTAAATTGGCCCTCCTTTCATCCATTTGCTCCTGGAGATAATAATCCTGCTGCTGTCTTTGCGGGGTTACTGTGAGGGTCACACGCGATTCTGTTTGTGAACAAGATGGAAAACCGCGTGGTGTTGTGGTGTTCTGTACCGGGGAGGCAGGGATCGCCAGCCCGCAGCCCGCCCGCATCAGTAGTAACCAGGTGTGCTGGTTGACAGAGCAAACTGGTTAATTCTCATTATGCCCAGGGGGCTAAATTTTAACCATTTCAAAGGTGGTTGAGGGTGGGAGTGGGGAGGTGACCAAAGAAATGAGTTTTCAGTAACTGCCTCTAGCCAGAGTCTGAACCCATTCAAATTTAGATTGAAAATTCAGGATTTAAGGGATTTGACTTTTGTTTTAGGGCTTATGAAACACCAGCCCCACTTCTTTTGAAAAATGTGAACTGTTTATCAGGTGTCGTGAAACATCTATTTGTTATGGGATAGTTTCTGTTAGAAATAAAGTGTACCTCACATGCAAAGTAACTCAGGCCCATAGATGGGGACTTTGAAGTGATCGCAAGGAGCTTTAAAATTCCACAAGAGAAATAATAAGAAACTAATAATAATTAATATTGGGACTAACTGCCGGATCCTGTTCTTTTTTGGCATCCTAATATATATGAACACAAAGGCATTTTACTAACATATGTGGGAATAGCTGACTTAAATATATGTCAGGTAATAATACGGTATACCGCAGCTGAAATGTTCATAAATAAATGATGATAATAGTAATAATAATGACAATTTTAACATCTGCTTCTCAGGAACTCCGAAATAATATTTCAAATGCCATCTTTATTGATGCATTGTTTTTCCTGATTATACCTAAAATAATTTCTTCTCGTGATTCATATTTTATACATGTAATTAACATATTAGAATGAGACATGGCCACCAAAACACTTTTCTTATTTTGATGCATTAATCATAGCAATTTACTTCTTCTAGATTTAAGCTAAAATGTTCTGACACTATTTATGTATCAATCATAAATCATTCAGAAACATGAATAGGTTACGTAGTATTATTTAATTCATCCACTTCCACAGTCTACAGGTTTTAAGTGAAACACTTAAATTGCTCATTAATCGCAACATTAACCTAAATTTATAAATAAAGGCAAAAATGACTGACGTTACAAAGAAAATGGCATGCGTCAGGCACGGGACTGCTCCTCTAACTCATTATATCCAGTGCTACCCAGATCACAAATACACACTTTTATGTGTGCACTGAGGGGACAAAGATATATAGTACATGCTGTCTCTATAGATCCATATTATATTACATGTTATATATTTTTTTCTGTGTGAAAAAAAATCAAAGCAATATAAATGAAACCTTACATAGTTAAGTTTATCAAATTGGAATTACATAAGGAAAATCAAATACACATTTGAAATCAGAAATTTTAATTTTCCTTATGACCCAAGTTCAAGGTGAGTCTAGCACCAATCCTTTTAATATTTTTAAAATTACTTTTAAAGTTTATTTATTTTGAGAGAGAGAGAGAGAGAGAGAGAGAGAGAGAGCGAGCAAACAGGGGAAGGGCAGAAAGAGGGAGAGACAGGATCCCAAGCAGGCTCTGTGCTGTCAGCACAAAGCCCAATGTGGGGCTCGAACTCACAAACTGTGAGATCATGACCTGAGCCAAGAGATCAAGATTCAGATGCTTAAGGGACTAAGCCACCTGGGCACCCCAGCGCCAATCCTTTTTAAAGGATAGTTGGAAAACGATGGAGGGTAAGGTTTGTCACCTGAAGTGGATGTGTTAAGACTTAATGGGTCTGTGAAGAGCTCTGTTGGAAATGAAGGTCCCCACGCTGAGGCACTATTTTAGGAGTGTGAGAAAGCAGCGTGGAGAGGGCCCTGTGGGGGGCAGGTGAATAGAAATCCTTGCCACACACTTGATTTCTGGCAGAGGAAGGAGGCCCTGAACTTGCTACTCCCAAATCTGCTCTCCCTCCTCCACCCCCTGAAAGTATTTTAGTGGAGACAAAGCTTTTTACCCCACAGTGCACCTCAGGAAAAGGTGATAGTGTAAAAGGTCTGTTTGAAGTGGGTAGAGTGTGAGGTCATGGCCCCTGAAGGGAAAGAGTGTAGCCATACTGTGTGGGCAAGGATGCGGTGAGGAGGGGCTGTGGGCCCAGGAAACCAGCTTTGCAACTCTTCAGTGTTTTTTCCTTTGGCCAGCTCTTTTGCCTATAAATTCATCTCTTAGGAATGTTTTACAGATTTTAAAACAGACAAGGAGTGCTGGGTTCCTGGGAGGGGAGATAAGCAATCATTCCAATATGGCCATATCTTGAAAGATTATGAAGAATGAGGGGAAGCACCATATCTTGCATATAAAACAGAACATTAACTGAGAGTTTTCACTAACTTTCTTTTATTTGACATGGTACTAATGTGTCTTATATTACAAGAGCAAACAAAAACGTGGAAGGAATGTTAAGAGTGCAAAATCTTTGGAGGACCTCAGTGTCTTGTGTTTAGTCACAGATGTTGCCTTTGGCCGGAGAGGGTGATCGGGGTCAGAGGGAAGAGAAAGGAAACAGACGGATCACAGTGGTAGGCGTTTTCTCCCATATTACTGCTTTTTACTTCTCTATTATGAGGTAGCTATTATGATCTCCAGTTTACAGTTGGGAAAGCCATAGAGAACTCAAGTAACACGCCCAAACTATTACTTTGCATAGTTCATTAACTGGCCCAGCGCCCAAATGCTAAACCAAATCTCCCAGATGCCAACACTCCAGTCCTTTTATAGCAATGGTTAAGGATCCCAGTACATGTGAAATCAGGCCTGGGGGGGCCACTCACTGCCTACAAACATGTTGATAACAATTACTCTCAGTGATTATAAAATATCTGTGTTGCACTTACATTTTTAAGTACCAATTTTAAAGTCTGCAAATTTAAAGTCTGTAGATTTCCTAAGTAAATTTTCTGCAAATATTGTTGATGCCTGACATAAGTTTCCATATTGTCCTAGCTGAAAAAGAGAGTCTGAAAAGGATGTTTTCACCTCCACTAGCGGCCGACCAGTTTTGCAGTTCTCGAAAGATTAAAAAGACCTTTCCTGAAAGATTTCTTAGGATTCTAGTATATAAAGTGTTTTTTTCACCCACTGCTCCCTAATCTGCTTTTATTTTCAAACTTTGAGAGGTCTCCTGGAGGCACAGTTTTCTAAAGAGTCCGACCCTCACCCGCAGGTTGCTTATGGAGATAGAATCTCAAACACGCAGCCCTTGCACCTACAGCTTATCAAAATGTGAAACATTTTTCAAACTACAAGGTTATTCAGTAACCTAAGCCACTGAATGTGGAATCAGAAAATTTCAGGACTAAAAGACACTACTGAGAACATAAGTCCAGTCCCTCAAGTACGTTTGAAATCAGTAAGACGAAGCACAGCGTACCTAGTGACGCTGATTTCTTCAAAACTCTTTACCTAAATATGCAACCCCTTTGCTGAGGACATTTTACTGCAAGCAGTTCTCAGCATTATAGCTGGGTAACAGCCCCTGAATGTGAGTGATTTAAATAAATCTGATTTGTGTCTCTGAACAATATAATAATAGGGCAATGATTTTCAGACTCTGCTCCCATTCTGTAAGCTGGACCATGAGGTTTCACAATTGAAACTTAATGGTAGTGATCTTTCTTCAAATGTGCAGGAAAAAACTAAACTATTAGAATTCTCCTAACTAAAAAAAAAATATTTAGTACTTTTGTCATTTTTTATTATTTGAGAGAGGGAAGAGTGTGAGAGAGAGAGAACCTTGAGCAGGCCGCGCACTCAGCGCAGGTCCCGACACGGGGCTCAATCCCACAACCCTGGAATCATGACCTGAGCCAGAATCAAGAACTGGACACTCAAAACCGACCGAGCCACCTAGGCACACCCCCACCCTGCCACCAAAATTTTTTAAAGCAGGCTCCACACACAGCATGGAACCCAATGTGGGGCTTGAACTCAGGACCCTGAGATCAAGACCTGAGCCGAGATCAAGAGTTGGACACTTAACTGACTGAGCCATCCAGGCACCCCTTCTTTTTACTTAAATTTTTGATGTCCCATATTTTTAAAGCCTTCTCTATATGAAATTTTAATATAAAATCTATCTTATTCAGACTAAATGAATTTGTATTTGTTGATTTAGTATTTCTTTTTTTTTTTAATTTTTTTAACGTTTTATTTTATTTTTTTTGAGACATAGGGAGACAGAGCATGAACGGGGGAAGGTCAGAGAGAGGGAGACACAGAATCTGAAACAGGCTCCAGGCTCTGAGCTGTCAGCACAGAGCCCGATGCGGGGCTCGAACTCACGGATCGCCAGATCATGACCTGAGCCGAGGTCGGCCGCTTAACCGACTGAGCCACCCGGGCGCCCCTGTTGATTTAGTATTTCATCATGTTTCACAGTATGACTTTTAGTTGTTCAGCTAGTTGAGTACATTTGGAACTCACAGTAAAAGGAGGCCACTTTCCTGACCCAGAACCTGGTGTGTAATTTTTTAACAGAACTGGCCATGAATGTGGTATTGAATCAACTTTTAGTAAGACACATTTACGTCACACAACATAAAATGTTCTAATCACATGTCTGTAAATAGTGAATTGTAAATAGCATGTTAGGGAAGCAAGAATAGAACCAATGAATCAAATTTATCCAGCAGATTCCCAGAGAAGCCTCAGGAAGCAGTCGAGGACTCCTGGGCTGGTGCTTTTCCCTGCGCTGATGGGTCAGGTCAGCAGATAAGGGAGTTGCGCCCTGGCCAAATGGTGTGGTGACTTTGCTCTCTTCACTAAGTGCTGTCAGTAAATAGCAGGGATATAATTTCCAAAATTTTGCCCATTAGAATCATAGTAAGTTGGACCATTGTGAGTCAAGAATGAATCCTATTACAAATGATGAAAGCACAAGATAGTAGAAAGGACTTTATTTAAGATACATGAAAGAAAGTGTGATAGAGAAAGGTTATTTCATAAAGTGGAGTAGAAATGGTCATGCTAATTCTTCAGAGAACTGATAAAGAAACTTTGAGACATATCTATATATATCTCTATCTCTATCTATATATCTATATCTATCTATGTCTATATATCTATATCTGTATCTATATGAAGGTCTTTAAATTGTGCCTGACCTGGAATTTAAAAAAATTCCCAAGGCTAAAAATGTCTGTGTTTGTTTGGGAAGCATTATGATTCTCATTTAGAATGTCCAAATTCAATGTAGGATTGCAGGATTAGCTCCTCTACCTCTAGTTATGAGAACAGAGGTTATGTGCTGAAAAGAGCCACCTAAGAAAATGGGGCAGAGAAGTGGTCGTGGCATATGTTAGGATTCAAGCCTACAAAACCAGATTTGCATGTCTCATTCAGCCTCACCAGCAGAGCAAGTCAGGTGAGCTGAGAAGAGGAACGATTCTTCTCCTAGCAAATACGTAAGGAAGTTCTCCTAGTTGGTCCTCTAATTGGCCATGAAGATGGATGAGAGGACATGAATGAGCTGAAATCAGCCAGTAGAATTCTGTTGAATAAAGGTATGCTTTAAGCAGAAAAATTAAACTAACGAGTAGCCTTTTCGTGGCTGTAAATTAATCCTCGACATTTTTCTCAGTGCCTGCTGTATGTGAGACCTCAGTGTAAAATATTAGCTCATTCAGAACTAGTTTCCTAGGGTTCCAGTGCATGTGAAATCAGACCTAGCAGGGCCATGGCCTACAAACATGGTAACAATTAATTAGAATGATTATAAAATACCTGTTATTGCAGTTACATTTTTAAATGTCAATTTAGGTGGTTTGGTCTTGATGACTAAGCAAAATGATTCGTTGGAAAATGAGCTGACATCTATCATTCATTGGTCCTTATTACCCTGCTCTGCATCTGGCACATGGTAAGCATGCAATAAACTATTGCTAAATGATAGAATAAATGAATGCACGCTACGTTGTGGGATTCTGAAGAGTGGAGAGGCAGTGGGTTGTAAGGTAGAATATTAGTGCTACTTTAAAAGTGTCGTAATTGTAAAAATTTCTATTTCTACTGCTGCCACATTAGTTCACATGTTATCCTCTCTCACATCAACTCCTGCGACAGCCTCTGACTTGGTCTTCATGCTCTTTGCTTCTTACATTCTATTCTCCAGAGAGAGGCCAAATTAATCTTTTAAAAATATGGATCAAATCATGTCACGTTTTTGCTTAAAATCCATCAGTGGCTTCCTGAAGCATTTAAAGTATAATCCGACCTCCTTACCTGGCCTACAAAGGCCCTGCCTCACCTGGCACCTGTCAATCTCTCTTGTATCTTATCCTTTACTACTGTCTTAATCAGTTTGCTCATGTTACACTTACCTTCTTCCATACCTGGAATGTGTCAAATTTGTCCTCACCGCAGGGCCTTTGCACTAGCTCTTCTCTCTACCTGGTAAACACAGATGCTCAAAAAACATGCTCCTTCTTATCATGAAGACCTCAGCTTACTTCTCCAGGTGCTCTAAAGAACATAACTCTGATCGTTTTCATCTTTTGGCACATATCACCATCTATTATTTTCTTGTCTACCTTATCACTGTAATTATCATGAGAGCTTATTGAAACGTGGATTCCCCAAGAACCAGAATGGTCTGGCATTTAATGAGAGTTCAGTAAAAGATTTTTGAAAAAAATGAGTAAACAAATAAGTTGTCTTGGTTTGTGAAGGATCCATGGTGGAGAATCTTGATGAAGAATGGATTGCTCCATGGGTTTATATGAACTTCTGTGCATGTCCCCAATGCCAAAATTACAAATTACCACAAGGGGAAAATCAGTTAAGCAGGAATATTTTTGATATCACATAGGCAACACACGGCTTCATGAATTGGATTCTTTTCAGCCTCCTGTTTGGAGGGCTCTTCCATTGGAACTATTTAAATTTCATTTGCACACATTTAAAACTTGAAGTTTTCAAGTGGCTATTTTCTTAAAACTTTTGAGTTGCTTCACAAAGTCTATAGTGTTTTTGTGTGATTCTTCCCCTCCAATGTCGGCAGGATGGTTTTCTGTGTTTCAGGTTTATAAAATTGTTGACAAATAAACGCCCACTGTGTCGAGAGCTAGCATATGCCTAGGCAGGGTGTTACAATAGGAATTTGCGATGGGCTGGGGGAAGGGGTGGGGGTGTTGAAGTGGGAATCTGTCCACCCACACTGGTTGAAAAGCCTACTTTAAAACTCACCCAGCACCAACCAAGCTTAATACGGTTGTTACAGGGAGTATGTGTGCTGTGATGGCAATGTGTCAGGCCTAATTGGGACCTTCTGAGAGCTAAGAGGACGTGCAATTCTAGCAGGGAAATGTTAATCCAGTCACAAACACCGTGTTCACAGGAAAACTTCCCTTCAGCCCTCCCTGCCTTCCTTACTTAGCTATTCAAGGGAAGTGATCGGTGCATGCAAACTTATAAAAATTTAAACTATTTGGGTGCTTTTGGAAATGAGTTATAGAGCTCAACTAAACAAAAAAAATTCCCCCATGAAAATGAGATACTTAATGGGTATTGTTGACTCCTCTCTCCTGCGTAAGGGCAAGTCCAGCCAGTCAGAAAACTACCTGGATTTACAGGAGTGACATTTGCAGGTGATTCAAATTTAAATCAAGTTTACCCCATGAATGTGAGCCCCAAGAAATTCACAGATTTCTGCATTAACCCTAATTTCCAACTTTAGGTAAATGTTCACCAAACCATTTCTGGAACAGTAAGTGGAAAGTAATATAAGAAAGAAATCTGTCATTCTCTGACTGAGAGGGAAGCTGAGGAGGGGTGGAGGGTTGTCTGTGTTAAGATCAATTCTAGTGACATTAACACCCAGGGAGGGCCAGTCCCTGTAAGGGGCTGTCCAAGCTTATGATTGACACTTGACTTCTGCTGGAGTGGAAGCGGGGGATCAAGGTATTTCTTGGAATCACATGGTCAGTGTACTTCCCAGATCATGAGATGACTCAAGGCATCATGACCTTCATATCACCTTGCTAGTTAACAATAAATGAACAAGAAAAGGAAGAACTCACAGAGCTAAAGAAGTAAGTCTCTACCCATCACTTGTGTGTTACACCACATGGCCTACCATGAAAAGAAGCTTTGACCGATAAACTATGATACCTAGAAAGCTAAATCTAAAAGAAATAAAGCAGGACACCTTAGAGAAATGTATTTTACCATATTTACCTTATTTGCTTGAAAACAAAACAAACTCACGTGGCTTTTGTTGGGTTTCTAGATTATTGGGAAGTTTGATGTAATTACTGAATGTTTTTTATCTTGGCTGGGTTTGTGCTCCCATTTACTGATCACATCCTATGTGCCAGGTACCGTCCAAGTATTTTACATATCCTAACTAATTTAATTCTCACAACTCCAAGAAGCATGTATATTATTATACTCATTTTCACAGATGAGGGAGTGCACAAGGTCATGTGGTTTTAAAATTTCAGCGTGTACTGAAAATAAACTACCACCTAAGTTATCATTTTCAAAGAAAGGACTTGAGCAGCACTGGAGAAAAGATTTTGACTCACAAGAATGTTTCAGATTAGATGAGACTTAGGAAAAACACTGGTAACTCTGAGTAGAAAGAGAGCAGCATCTGGACTTAAAGGAGACTTTCAGACATTGGGTATAAGCTCTGATTGGTCAGAACCTAGAGTTTTCATGGAGCAGGAACCTTGCAGTGACACCTCTTTTCCTGCTGTCTAAAGTGAAATAAGGCGCTGCTTAACTGTATTTGCCTCAACTGAATGCCACATATCCGGTTAGCTGTTTACATATGTGTTTGCTTTGTTTTGCATAAACATTAAAAACAATTTTTTAACATTTATTCATTTTTGAGAGACAGAGACAGAGCATGAGTAGGGGAGGGGCAGAGAGAGAGGGAGACACAGAATCCGAAGCAGGCTCCAGGCTCTGAGCTGTCAGCAGAGCCCGACATGAGGCTCAAACTCATGAACCACGAGATCATGACCTGAGCCGAAGTCGGACGCTTAACCGACTGAGCCACCCAGGCGCCCCTGTTTTGCATGAACATTTTATCTCAAGGGCTGCAGAGAGAGCAATGTAGAATGTCTTCATAACAGGATCTCCTCTGTGAGATCATTTGTTTACCTGAATCTGGTACATAAACTGCGAGTAGCTTCCTTAGTGGTTACACTGAGGACAAGGTGGGGTGATGTGTCCTGCTAGGTTCCCCACAAGCAATTCTTTGTTTATCCTGATGTCTTCCAGATCATCTCCAAAGATCTGTCTACTTGTGTTTTAGTCCAGCAGTGTTTATTTACGGCATCCCACCAACACCGGGCGGTACAGATAGGGGCCCTGTGTTTTGTGATAGGTTCTCCTTTCAAAGCTTTATGCTCACAGAGAATTGACTTCAGGATGTCAGGCGACCTTAGCTGAGGCTTAACAAGCAAGGACAAAACTATGAACAGAAAATGGCTTTACTGGACATAGCACACCAAATCATGGACAGTGTTGTAAGTCTTTCCCAAGGACTCAAAGTTAGAATTATGCCTATTATGGCATATATTTTTAAAAATTTATTGGGAGGATTTGATTCTGACCCCTATCGTATTTTTCTTCCCCGATGAAAAGTATATAGATATAGCAGACATTATTTTTCATTTCTGCCATATTCAGCTCGGTAGGAAATAATGTCAGCCAGAGATATTAACTTCTGCCTCATTGTGCGTGCTAGAGTGTTCTCATTATCTCCTTTACCAGCTCTAAACTTATTCAGGGAGAAGAAAAGGGAAAAAAAAAAAAGATCTCAGCATGAAACTCATTCTGACTGTAGGGGGCCCCATGAACTGTTTTTAAAAATTTACCAGAAAATGTCCATATCCCGTACATGAAGGTTTTTTGTTGTGGTGGTGGTAATGTCTAAGTCCTTGAATTTTAGGAGCCACTTTCATGATTGTTTTTCCGGGGAATCTATGAAATCAAGAGAAGATGCTACTCCAGGTGTCACTGAGAGCATGGTATTCTCCTGGTTAAAAGCATCACAGAGATGCTGGTGATTCTTCCTGGATTTCACCCAAATAATGAATTCTTTTATCATCGCTTTGAAATGCTTATTTCTGACACTGATGCACTAGCCACTGGTAAAATGGAGAACATTGCAAAATAGTTCCAGACACTGAAAAGCCTGGCTCGATGAGTGTGCAAGTTATCCCTACACCCCCATTGACAACCACACACAACCCATGCCCCCCAGTGGAGTAGACGGCCTCTACTTTCTACTTCTCTAAGCAGGGACGTTAACATGCAGGGTAACACATTCAAGGACAGTGTGTCCGTGCTCCTGGATGTTCCATCATCAGTGGTAAATGTAGAATCTTCTCTCTTTTGGACTTTCTTTCCCCAATTCACCTCAGGCGTCTCTGCTTTGGTTCCTACACTTGAAGCACGTCTGCGTCAAGGCCTCTGAACGACAGTCCAGGAGAGAGTTCCCTCTTCCTTTGGGATGTGAGGCAGGCCACAATTCTCCATGACAGTATTAAGACCCTCAATAATGCATGCCATCCTATTTCCTCTCCTTAAGTTTCCTGTATAGTACTCAGAAGAAGCAGGGCCTCATAACTTACACGTACTGTCACCTCTCCACTTACCTGGCCATCAGAATGCTTACCCATGTAAAGGATTCCTCTACCTCTATAATAAAACATTTTGAAGTGTTAGAGATGTTTACCTGACTTCATTGTAGGAAAGAACGAGGTGCTTATTTTGAATTCCAGCATCTAACGGTGTCTGGCTCATAGTGGCACTCAATAAATTCTTATTGAATCGATTTTTAAATTTTTTATTGCTGAAATGAAACATGGGTGTCAGCCTTTTTACACAGCCTCTCGCATCCTCCCTCAAACGCTACAGTATGCGCCCTGGAACTACAATGGCCTCCTACTTTCACTTCCAAAAGGGACTTTATTTTTAAAAATTTTTTTTTCAATGTTTTTTATTTATTTTTGGGACAGAGAGAGACAGAGCATGAACGGGGGAGGGGCAGAGAGAGAGGGAGACACAGAATCGGAAACAGGCTCCAGGCTCTGAGCCATCAGCCCAGAGCCTGACGCAGGGCTCGAACTCACGGACTGCGAGATCGTGACCTGGCTGAAGTCGGACGCCCAACCAACTGCGCCGCCCAGGCGCCCCCAAAAGGGACTTTAAAATCAAAACAGAAACAACTTTATTGGGAATAAAATGAAGCTGTGCTGCAACAGTGAAACGTGTTTGAGAAGTTTGAGAAGATTTTTAAACAGTTCTCCGTGAAAAATGTCATTCATATATTCACCTTAATTCATCTTGTAGGAATAAGTTTTTCAATCAATTTTGTTTAATTTCAAGACATAACATAATATTTTTTTTATCTTTACAAACTACTATGAAAGAGCAAAGATTTACCTTATGAAGGAAAATGGCATTTGAGAGGGGTCTTCAGGAGAAGGCAGGCTTGTATATTGGAAGGGGACAAGGATGGGAAGCCAAGTAGCGGGTCAGTGTGAGATCAGGAATCATGTCTTATACATAATAGGGCCTCACACATAATAGATGCTCTACGATTGTTTAGTGGAGGAATAAATGAAAGAAAGATACAAAAATGAAACACACAGAGACTATTTAAGGAAG
Source organism: Prionailurus viverrinus (assembly GCF_022837055.1). Lineage (NCBI taxonomy): Eukaryota > Metazoa > Chordata > Mammalia > Carnivora > Felidae > Prionailurus > Prionailurus viverrinus. The sequence goes on from NC_062564.1 coordinate 80,525,487, forward strand.
CTCAAGTTGTTCAGTTAGGCTGCAAAATAGGGTAGGGCAGTGATTGCTGGGGCTATCAATAGCTATCAACCTATTGATAGCTTGGACCAGACAATTCTTGGTTGTGGGAAGGGATTGTCCTAGGCGGTTTAGGGTGTTTAGCATGATCACTGACTTCTACCTACTAGATGCTAGTAACATCTTCCAAGTTGTGACAACCAAAAATATCTCCAGATACTGCCACAGATCCCCTGGGGGAACAAAATCTCTTGTGGTTAAGGACCATGGAGTTAGGGAGTTGCTCAAAAACAGGGCTGGAGAAAGAAGTTAGGATCACAATTTGAGAGAGCTGGGATGTCAAGATAGAGTATCTACACTTAATTTGATAGAGGATATTTATGAAATATTTCTGAGCTAAGGAATTACAGAATCAGTCTCGTATTTTAGGGAGAATAATTTGGCAGTTCCTATAACTGTGTTTTTGCAAAATCTAAACATGTGTATATTTTATATATTTATCTCAAATAATTACCCAGCAGCTTCATGCTTCAGTTTTCTCTTATGTTAAAAGGGGATAACCATAGCATTGCAATGAGTACTAAATTAAGTAATTCATATAACGTGCTTGGAACAGTGCCTGGTACATTTTAAGTAAAAAATAAATGCGTTATGGTCGTTCATATTGCTTACGCAAAACAAGGCACTATGGTGGTGCAAACACCTTTGAAACATTTTTGAAGAACAGCTACCATTTCTAACATGAGTCAATTATCAATTGACTTATTAGAAGACGAAGTCCAGGTATAACCCAAATAATCATGAACCTAAGGGGAATGCTCTTTCTCTTCCTCCCTAAATCCTGATTCAAAGCTAATAAAATTGTGCTTCAAAACAAAATGGGAGAAAATGTTAAATGGAGAAAGAAAGCTGATTTTAAAGCTTCTGCTCAAATGTGTATTGTAGTGCCCTGAATCCATGTAAAGACAGATGGAAGGCAACTAAAAGTGCTCTACAGGGGCAACTTTGAATGGGTTGGCTTCCACACGTAATTGCTAACAAGCCACAGGTGCCAAGCCACATGAGCCGGCGATAGCCTGATTTTGAGAAGAGAAATGACAATTCTTTACCCATCATTCATCCCCAGGTGCGCTTGTCATCTCTCATAGCACATAGTGAGTTACCTTTTTATTAGTGGCTTTGGAAACCTTCTCCCAAGTGAGCAGCAGCATCCTTATCTGCGAAACTGCGTGTAAATGAGACTATGCGGGATGGAGGATATGCGATCCACCTGCCAGGAGGATGAAAGGTGTGCATTTGAGCTCCCCAGCAATCAGATTAGGGGCTCTTTCTTTCCCGCCTGTCTCTTCACACTGACCAAATTGACGGGCGAATGCAGTTCTCCCATCCTACCTGTTCTCTTCCTCTATTTTCCTGACCATCTAACCTCACCAGCTTGAAATAAAAAAATACCTTAATGGTTTAAAACAAAAGGTTAAGTTAATCTTCTAGGTTTGCTGAATAATACAGTCTTACATTTTTTTTTTTTTTTTTTTTTTTTTTTTTAAATTTTTTTTTCCAACGTTTATTTATTTTTGGGACAGAGAGAGACAGAGCATGAACGGGGGAGGGGCAGAGAGAGAGGGAGACACAGAATCGGAAACAGGCTCCAGGCTCTGAGCCATCAGCCCAGAGCCCAACGCGGGGCTCGAACTCACGGACCGCGAGATCGTGACCTGGCTGAAGTCGGACGCTTAACCGACTGCGCCACCCAGGCGCCCCCAGTCTTACATTTTTAAGTGTTCAAAATGTTTTCTCATAAGCCATCTTGTTTGGGCTCTACCAAAGCACCTAGCGTAAACAGCACAAATGTTACCTGCTCCTTCAGAAGGAAGATGGGGTTCAATGAGGTTAAATGCCTTGCCCATGGAAATGATGGAACTTGAGACTAGAAGGCAGGTTTTTTGACTCACAGTCCCAACCCTGTGACTGTGGACAATCTCTTAATCATTTCCGCACCACAGTGTCCAACAATATTCGCATACATCTTTCTTTTTTATTCCAGTCAGTGTCCTATTTCCAACTAACACATTTACAAGAATAATTAGGCCCTTATCATCCTTTGACTGATTTTATGAAGAAGAAGCTTCTTGCTTGGTCTTTATGCCTTCTGTCATGTCCTCCTTAAATCCCCCATCACCCACTGCTGTCAGAGTCAATCCTGCCTCCGTGACACCTTGGCAAGATTCCATCACTTTTCAGCTACTTTCAGCTACTTGTCCAGTTCCATTCTTGCATCTAAGATTTGTCCTTTTCATCTTATCTTTGATCTCAATCCAGTCCAAAGCTTTTCTTTCCTATTCCCAGTGTAGGCAAGATTTATGACCCTAGGCTTTAACATGGTGGTAAAAACATGGTCTGGGTCTTTCATACCTACTCCCCCTCCTCCTTCTAGGTTAGTTCTTCTAGTTTTGGGGTTGGAAAGGGGAGAAAAAAATGAAGGTCCCCTAACTTCCCTGGGTTGCAAAGACTCCGGATAGTAGAGGGGAAGGGAAATTGTAAAATGTTTCTATATTGTGGAGCTTTGACAATGCCATGTTGTTGCTGATTTACTGAATCACTTCAATGATGTGGAACAGCAGCTGGGCCTTCAATTACTCTCTCTTTGTGCCTGGATCATCCTTCAGTTTCTCCAATTCCTGGGATCAGGGGTGTGTTTTCATGAGTTCAAACCCCACGTTAGGCTCTGTGCTGACAGCTCAGAGCCTGAAGCCTACTTTGGATTCTGTGTCTCCCCCTCTCTCTGTCCCTCTCCCACTCATTCTCCCCCCCCTCTCAAAAATAAGCATTAAACAAAATTTTTTAGGGGCACCTGGGTGGCTCAATTGGTTAAGCGTCCCACTTTGACTCAGCTCATGATCTTGCAGTTCATGAATTTGAGCTCCATGTGAGGCTCTGTGCGGACAGCTCAGAGCCTGGAGCCTGCTTCAGATTCTCTCCCCCCCCCCCCACCCCGCTCGCTCTCTCTCTCCCTCTCAAAAGTAAATGAACATTAAAAACATTAACAAAATAAAAAAATAAATTTAAAAAATTTTAATAAAAAATAAAAAAATCTGAGTTACAAAAAGAAATGAGGAGCAAAGAAAATGATAGAGTGTGTGGGTAAAACTAGTGAGATAGGATAAAGAAAGCCCGTGCACTTGAAGTAAATCCACAAAGAACACTCCAGGCTGAGATGGCTTCACTGGCGAAATCTATCAAAAATACAAGAAAGAAAGAAAAATACTAATTTTAACCCAACTATTCTAGATAATAGACGAAGAGGAAAAGCTTCTCAACTCATTCTGTGCATCCAGCATTACACTAGTACTAACACCAGACAAAAATTCTTCACAAAATTTTAGCAAATCAAATCCAGAAATGTACCAAATGGATAATATATCATATAATGAATTAAACTCAGGAATACAAATTTGTCTTAATATACTAAAACAAATCAATATAATTCATAGTGTCAACAGAGAAGAAAAGCTAAACATCTGATAATATGTACCACCTGTGCATGATAAAAATTCTCAGCAGAGAAGACAGAAACTTCCTTAACTTGATGATTGACATTTACTAAACCATGCAGATCATATCATGTTAAATTGTGCAAGACTAAGGTCAGGACCAAGGCAACAAGGCAAGGCTATCCACCTTTCCAGGTTAGAAATGTTTAAGTAAAAAAAAAATGTTTAAGTAAATTTGTTTTTATTCAAAGACAACATGATGGTCTACATTGAAAATTCTAATGAATCTACAACAATAATAAAAACATGCCAGCATTAATAAATGAGTTAAGTAACACTGCAGCATGAAAACATTAATTGCATTTTTACATACTAATAACAAAATTAGAAATTGAAATTGATAAAAACAAAGCCATGTAGAGTAGCATTAAAAGTGTGAAATACATAAGAAAATATTTAACAAAATATGTGCAAGACCTGTACACTGAAAACTTCAATATATTACAAAAAAATATCAAAGAACACCTAAATAAGTGACAGTTATGCCCCTGTCCATGGGTCAGATGATTCAATAGCAAGATATCAACCATCCTAAAACTGATTTACAGGTTCAGTGCAATTCCAGTCAAAATCCCAGCAGAATTAGGAGTGGAGATTGACAAGTTAATTCCAGAAGTAAATGGAAAATCTAAGAACCTACAATAGTCAAAAAATTTAAAAAAAAAAACACAAAACACAGCTAAGTTGGAAGACTCACACTATTTGATTTTAAGACTTATTATTAAAGCTAATAAGAATACTATAAGGCTAGACACAGGAATCAATGGAACAGAATAGAGTTGAGAAATAGACTCATTCATAAATGGTTAATTGGTTTTCCATAAAGGACCAAGGACACTCAAAGAGGAAAGGATAGTTTCCCCCTAGCCCCTCAAAAAACACTTAAAGGTTTTTTTTAATGTTTATTTATTTTTGAGAGAGACAGAGGGAGGAGGAGGAGGAGGAAGAGGAGGAGGAAGAGAGAGAGAGAGAGAGAGAAGGAGAGAGAGAGAGAAACACAGAATCTGAAGTAGGCTCCAGGCTCTGAACTGTCAGCACAGAGCCCAACGCAGGGCTCAAACTCACAAGTTGTGAGATAATGACCTGAACTGAAGTCAGACACTTAACTGAATGAGCAACCCATGTGCCCCTAAAAAAAGTTCATAAGAAAAGAGATCTTAAGCAAAAAAAAAAAAAAAAAAAAGTGGTGGAACAATTGGATAATTATGTGTGTGTGTGTGAATATATATATATATATATATTCCATATATATATATTCCATATATATATATTCCATATATATATATTCCATATATATATATTCCATATATATATATTCCATATATATATATTCCATATATATATATTCCATATATATATATATTCCATATATATATATTCCATATATATACCATATATATATATATATTCCATATATATATTCCATATATATATATAAATAAACTCAAAATGGATCACAGTCCTAAATGCAAGAGTTGGATATGTAAAACATCTAGAAGAAAACAGAGGGAAGTTTTTGTGACCTTGAATTGGGCAAAGATTTCTTATTAGGACACACAAAAAAGCAGAGATTGTAAAAGAAAAAAAATTATTAAATTGACTTCAGCAAAATTAAAAACATTTGCTTTTGAAAGGCACAGTTAAAAAGATGAACAAATTAGGCACAGGCTGGGAGAATATACTCATCAAGCATAAATCTGGTAAAAGACTTGCTTATATAATATATAAAATACTTTAACATTTTAATAACAATTTAAAAATTAATTTTAAAAAATCAATTAAGAATTGATTTTAAAAATCAGTAAAAACCTCACACAGACTCTTTACCAAAGAATATATACAAAATGCATTATTTATAAAATAAATGGCAAATATGCAAGAAAAGATGCAATATTGTTAGTCACAAAGGAAGTGCAAATTACATACTGACTAGAAAAGTTACAGTAGAAAGACTAACAACAAATACTAAGTATTTCCAAGATCATGGAGCAATAGGAACTCCTGGATATTGCTGCTGGCAAAGTGAAATTATACACCCATTTGGAAAATAGTTTGTCATTCACGGAGTGCATCATAAGCTCACCATACAACCCAGTAATACTACTCCCAAGTATTTTTTTAGGATGAAAGAAAATATATGTACACACAAGGACTTGTGCTCAAATGATTACAAAAGTTCTATTCAGTATAAATTTAAAAATTGTAACAATCCAAAGATCTATCAACTCATAAGTTGATAAAAAAAATGTGGCATATTCATACAAGGGAACATTGTCCAACAATGAAAGCTATAAACTAGGATAAGCACAATAGGATGGATGAATCTTGAAAGCATTATGTTAAGTCAAAGTCAAATACAAAAGATTACATCCCATATTATTCCATTTCCATGAAATTCCAGAACATGCAAAATTTTAGTAACAGAAGCATATCTGTGGTTGCTAGATGAGGGGAGGGGACTTTTGGGGTCATGAAAAGCCTCGTGAGAGAACTTTGAGTGCTAGAAACGTTGCATACCAGGTATGATACTGGTTTCAAGATTCTATACATTGGTTCAAACTTGATGAATTATAGAGACTTATTAAAAATAGTTTAGCAACATTTTTGGCATGGCATGCTATTCTGAAAGGTTTTCTCTAGAATTTTAGATATTCCTGGAAATAGAAGTTGCTGTTTGTTTTTATTTTTTATGGGAATTTCTCAGCTGTGTACATATTGATAAAGGAACTATCCCAATAAATATATAAAACCCCACCCACAGGCATGCTCATACTTCGAGTTTCACTGAGAAGTTGATAGATGCCTACATTCAGGCATATGAGTTCTGCTTGAATGCAGTCACTGATTGCTTTAATGGGCAATAACAGATCCACTGAAAGTGCATGTACAACGTGGGTTGATGCTGACACAGTGTTAGTATCTGTATCCTTGCCGTAAAATGTCCTTTCCTTCTCAACCCTGGGGTGAGTTAGTATCTGTAACTCAGATTCATCTTGATGATCCAGCCAAGATTGTGACCTCACAGTCCCTCTCTTTTCTCATTTTAGGGACCACCATTCCCATATGAAAAATATAAATAAAAGTTCACTGAAGAGATGCTGAATATAGCACATGATTAATGTGTTGTAGACCATGTGGACAATAACTGCTGCTACAATTTAGAGGAGTTCGTTTATTTCGTGTCACTCTTCTGACCCATCAAATCTACCTTGTGGTCTCTAACCACTCACCCCTTATGTGTCTTCCCAATTCACTGGGCTTCTTATGGTTTTAACTCTTTTTGTGTAGGCAAAGATTCTTGGTGAGCCATTTCAGAGCTGCCTTCACTATTATCCAAGAATTATTTGCCCAACTGCTGATCTCCATGGTTCTCCTACACCAGTCTAATCATTCCACCTTTGTTCTAACCACACATTTTTAGCCCATTCCTTAAATCACCGCAAATAATATGAATTCATCTCATGGGCAAATCGTCTACACCCGAGATGTCACTGATTTGCCAATTTGTTCCTCTGGCCTTGCATGACTTGAGTTCCAGGCCCATACTGGCAACCCAGATGTTACTCATGAGCCCAAGATGAGCATGTGATCTTTTTTTTCTGCCCACCCCATTTCTCAGCCTGCTCCTCTACCTGTATTTCACATCTCAGTTAATGGCACAAACACTTACCCAATTGTCTTCAAAATAAGTTTTTTATATCTTTCTCTCTTTAAAGTCAGTCAGTTACCAGATCCAGATCCTATCAATTTTACCTCGTAACTGTCTCTATATTCTGTGTCTTCATCTCTGCTACTGCCTTAGTTCAGATCTTCATCATCTGTCTTCTACCTGGACTCTTGCAAAAGCATGTGATCCTTTGCTTCTTTTCATTTCCATGTAGTGATTCTCAACAAAAAAATCACATCTTTCTGTGATGGAGAAGGTGTTCTGGAGGGAGTAGATGACCCACAACTTGAGCTTTAATTCTGAGAGGTCATCTCTCATTCTTTACTATTCATCATCACTATCACCATCATCATTACCATCATCATCAAACAAATGCTTTTTAAAGTACATGTAATGTGCATTACTCTAAGCATTTACGTACATTTATTCTCACCAAGAGGCTAAGTAATGTGCCCAAGATCACAAAGGTAGCAAGTGGTGGCACTGATATCAAAATCAGGGACTCTACCTCTAGAGACTGCTCTTGACTAGAGCACTGTGCTGCCTTTTGGAATCCCACTAAGTTTCAAAATGTTTAAATTTACAAATCAAACAGGATCACACAAATTCTCTACCTCTACCACGTGTATCAATCCTTTCTTTTTTCATTTCTTACCACTCTGCCATTTTCACCTTATACTCCTGTGATAACCAATTACAAATCCTGTCCATATCCCATGCTCTCTTACCTCTCTGTACCTTTGCCATGCTATTTTTGCTGCCTTTATTCCTAGTGGGCACCTACCACATTACTTCTCAGCCACCTGGGTCCCCTCAAGAAACTGTGCCAAGAGAAACCTTCTCTGCTTTTCTCCAAACAACCTGCTGCATCTAGGTGTTCTGTGGTGATTTCCTAATGTGCATTTCCTGAGGCTGCTGTCCTTCTCATCCTAGGAGTGGAGGCCTGTTTGGGGGATTGGCAATGTAGAAATAGCTTTGTGATTTGGTAACAACTCCTTGAGTGGCTCAGTTCTGAAATGAGGTGTCCAAAGTTGTTTCTAAAAGCTCGATTTACCATCTATTCCCCCAGCCTTCCCAGTGAGCTGTAGGGCATTCAGTATTTCAAGATAAATTCATTTCTGCTTAAACTTGGTAGAGAAGTTCCTGTTTTCTGCAGCTGAACCCTGTTCATTACATTACAATTAATTGTCACATTTTCCATTAAGCCTATTCTGTTAAGCCCAGAATTCCAATACAGAGAAATCCCCCTTCTGTGAACATTTACCACTTATTTTCTATAGTAGTACTTCTTAATTTTTGCTGCACATGAAAATCACCTACAAGGCTTTATTTATAAAGCTCTAATGGCCAGACCACAACTCCTACCAATTAAATTTGAATCATTGGGGATGGGACCTAGACATTGGTATTTTTCTAAACCACCTAGAATAGTCCAGCATGCAGAAAGAATTGAAAAGCCAGTTGTCTGAGCACTTATCGGACATTGATATCACCATACTATACAGAAGAGCTGAGTATATAAGGAAAAATGCATTTGGTTTTGAAAATTTTTTTCTTCCACTTGGAACTTATTTCATCAACAGATTTGAGACAGAGAGAAGGAACTAAAACGTTAAATTCATAGGCTCATTTTAACATTGTCCAAATGATTTTCTAGATGAGAACATTTGCTCAAGCTTTTGGACAGTTTAAACAGTGACTTTTCTTAAATAATGTATTCAACATTTTAAGACAAAAAGTTATTTTCAACTTCTTGAAAATACTGTTCCTCAGGCATACATTTGTTCCTAGTGTCTGTAAACTGTGTCTTGCTGTTTTAAATAAAACTCCCTACTCATCCTGTGCCCTGTCATATCATAACTTCTAGGGTTATGTCCCCATGCTTTAAAACAAGTTTGAATGCTGACATACCATATTTACTGAAGTATATATTTATGAGCATAGATTCCTAATTTATACAAGGATGAAATTTTACTGATTGGATGAGTGTGTAGTTGTCTTGTGGCTACTCCATTAAAGCATTCCAAAATTAGTAAATAAAGCATTTTTCCAATTTACATAAAAACTAATAACACTTGGCATATACTTGTACTTGAACCATCTTCCTTTTCATTCAGTCATCGCTTCTGTGTTGTTTCAGGTTTGTTTCTTTGATAAGGCAAATTCATATGTATCTGTATGCACCAAGAAGCCACCGATGCAGAAGATATATATGTATTATCTCTCAGGATCTTTGAGTTAAAGTCACATTATGTAGGTTATAAGTCTTCAAAATTTAGAATGTAAGTAAATAAATATGTAGTTTTAAAATGTCTTGCTCACATAATAAAGTCTAGATAACAAATAGTTTAAAGTGAAAGCAAGTGAAACAAAAGGGGAAAAAACTTTTTAAAAAGGTTTATTTATTTTGAGAGAGAAAGCATGGGCAGGGAAGGAGCAGAGGGAGAAGAGAGAGAGAATCCCAAGCAGGCTACACACTGTTAGCACAGAGCCCTACGTGGGGCTCGATCTCACGAACCATGAGATCATGACCTGAGCCAAAGTCAAGAGTTCAATGATTAACTGACTGAGCCACCCAGGCGTCTCAAAAAGGAAAAAAAAAAAAATTTAAGTGAGGAAATATTGTCATGTATTTCATCAGTATAAATCAACTATCCACCACCTAACTGAATCAGAGTAAGGAGAGTGGTGTCAATAGAGACGCACAAACATTTGAAATCATGCATTGGTGATCCCAAAATAGCAACTTCGTGTCAGCGCGTATTTATAGGGTTGCAGACGGTGGGCCAAATGGAGTTCAAAAATATCCTAAATAAATTATCTAAGAAACTCACTAAATATAGTAGGGGGAAAATAGCTAGAATATGTCATTGAATTCATACGAAAACACAATAAATCAAAATTCTTACTTGTTCATGCCTGTAAAAAATAGCCTTGCTATTTTACTGGCTGAATAAAATATCAAATTAGCTTTCGTGAAACTTTCATTTTATTGACATAAGTTTATATATACTAAAATGTACAGACCTGCACTTTTCAGTGAGTTTTAACAAATGCATACATGTGTACAAGTCACACCTTTAAGGAGATGTGCAAAATTTCTGTTTCCTCAGAAAGTCCACTCATGCCCATCACCACTCAGTTCCTGCCCTTTCAGAGAAAACCACTGTATTCTGATTTCTATCTCCATAACTTGGCTTTGCCTGTAGAACTTCATATAAGTGGAATTATAGGGGCGCCTGGGTGGCTCAGTTGGTTAAGTGTCCAACTTTGGCTCAGGTCATGATCCCCCAGTCTGTGGGTTCAAGCCCCGTGTTGGGCTCTGTGCTGACAGCTCAGAGTCTGGAGCCTGCTTCAGATTTTGTGTCTCCCTCTCTCTCTGCACCTCCTCTGCTCACGCTCTCTCTCTCAAAAATAAATAAAGGTCTAAAAAAATAAATAAATAGAGTTATATAGTAAGCACTCTTTCATGTCCCTCATCTTTTGCTCCATATAATGCTTTTGAGATCATCTGTGTTATTGAGTGCTTCAGTAAGTTATTCATTCTTATCACTGCCTGGTATACAGTAGTTCTCCCTCATCTGTGATTTCCCTTAGTTTCCCATAGTTTCAGTTCCCTGAAGTCCTCCGGGGTCCAGAAGCAGATGTTCCTCCATCTGACGTATCTTCAGAAGGTCCGTACTAGCCTAACGCTACATCACAATGCCTGTCATTCACTTCACTTCATCTCAGCACACAAGCATTTTATCATCACACATTATCACGAAGAAGGGTGAGTGCAGTACAATAAAATATTTTAAGAGAAAGACCACATTCACATAACGTTTATTAGAGTATGTTGTTATAATTTTTCTATTTTATTATTGTTGTTGTTAATCATTTACTGTACCTAACTTATAAATTAAACTTTACCATAGGTATGTATGTGTAGGAAAAACCATCATTTATGTTTCAGGCATCCACTGGGGGTCTTGGAGCATATCCCTGATGAATAAGCAGGGACGATGGTACCAGTGCATGAATATCCCATTATTTGTCCATTCTCTAACGGAAGGATATATGAATTGTTGCCAGTTTGGCGTTAATATGAATAAAGCTAACATGAAGAGTTTTGTAGAAATCTTTTGTGGACATTTGTTTTCATTTCTCTTTCTAAATGGACAGTTGGAATTGGTGAATCATCGGATAGGTGGTTAGCTTTATATAACAGACAAAAAAATTTTTTTAAGTAGTTGTGAAATTGTATGCTTCCCATCATCAGTGTATAAGAATTCTAGTTGCTCCGGGGCGCCTGGGTGGCGCAGTCGGTTAAGCGTCCGACTTCAGCCAGGTCACGATCTCGCGGTCGGTGAGTTCGAGCCCCGCGTCAGGCTCTGGGCTGATGGCTCAGAGCCTGGAGCCTGTTTCCGATTCTGTGTCTCCCTCTCTCTCTGCCCCTCCCCCATTCATGCTCTGTCTCTCTCTGTCCCAAAAATAAAAAAAAAAAAACGTTGAAAAGAAAAAAAAAAAGAATTCTAGTTGCTCCAAATCCTCATGAATATTTAGTGTTATTAGTTTCTTTTTTAAATTTTTACCCATTCTAGTCAGAGTGTGGTCTTATCTCATGTGGTTTTAATTTGCATTTCCTTGATGAGTAATGATGTTCACTTTTTCATGTGTTTATTGGATGCTCTTATCTTTTCCTTGTGAAATGTCTGTTTAAAACTTTTGCCCATTTTTAAACTGGGCTGACTGTTTTTTTAATAATTGATTTGTAGGCATTGTTTCTACTTCTGGATTCAAGCCCATTTTCAGATACGTGTATCACAAAGATTTTCTTGTACTCTGTGGCTTGCCTTTTCATTTTCTAAGTGATGTTTTTTTGATGAGCAAACATTTTAAATTTTGATATAGTCAAATTACTTAATAATTTTCTTTTATGATCATGCTTCCTAAGAAATCTTTGCCTACTTCTCAAATCATGAAGATATTCTTCTAAGAATTCTTCTTGAAACCTTTTTGTTTTAGTTTTACACCCACATTTATTATATATCTAGATTGAATTCCTATGTGTGGTGTAAGATGTGAGTTAAGTTTATAATTTTCCAAATGGAACCCGGTTGTGCCAGCATTATTTGTTGGAAATACTTTCATTTCTCCTACTAAATTGCTTTGGCCCAATGTTATCAATTGAACAGGGTGTCTGGGTGGCTCAGTCAGTTGAGAGTCTGACTCTTGATTTCTGCTCAGGTCATGATCTCACAGTTCACAAGATTGAGCCCCTGGTTGGGGTCTGTGCTGACAGTGCTGAGGCTGCTTGGGATTCTCTCTCTGTCTGTCTCTGCCCCTACCCCACTTGCACCCTCTCTCTCTCAAAATAAATAAATAAACTTAAAAAAAAATCAATTGACTTTCTAAGTTTGGATATATCTTTGGCCAATATTTTCTGTTCCATTCGTTTATATATTTATACTTCAGCTAGTATCACACTGCCAATGTTATTGTATTATTGTATTGTTGAATTTGGGTAGTATAGGTTTTCCAACGTTATTCTTTTTTAAAATTGGTTTTCGAGGGGCGCCTGGGTGGCGCAGTCGGTTAAGCGTCCGACTTCAGCCAGGTCACGATCTCGCGGTCCGTGAGTTCGAGCCCCGCGTCAGGCTCTGGGCTGATGGCTCCGAGCCTGGAGCCTGTTTCCGATTCTGTGTCTCCCTCTCTCTCTGCCCCTCCCCCGTTCATGCTCTGTCTCTCTCTGTCCCAAAAATAAATAAAATGTTGAAAAAAAAATTTAAAAAAAAATAAATAAAAAAAATAAAATTGGTTTTTGGATTTTCCTCCTTTTCCCTTCCAATATAACTTTTAGAATGAGCTTGTAAATTTCTTAGAAAAAAGTTTTTGGATTTTGACTGGAAGTACATTGACTTGATAGACCAGTATGGGATAAACTGACATTATAATACTGTTGAATATTCCACCCCATTAACGTGGTATAATTTCTCAATTTACTTAAGTCTTTTTAAATTTCTATAAGAATATTTTTTACTTTCCATTGTAAGAATCAGTCTTCCACATAGTTTGCTGCAATTATCCCTAATCATTTTTATGATAATGTAAATGGTATTTTAAAATTTCATTTCTCGATTGTTCATTGCTAGAATACAGACACATAATAGATACTTACATGTTGACCTTTTATCTTGTGATCTTGCTAATAAATTCAGTTATTAGTTATAGCAGGGTTTTTTTTTTTTTTTGGTTGATTCTTTGGTATTTTCCAAGTACAACTGTATGTGATTAGGTCATCTACAATAAAGACAATTTTTCTTATTATTTTCTTTTTCAGCCATTCTTCTCATATCTTTATTCTTTGCTTCCTTTGGATGTATTTTACTCTTTCTAGATTTTTACAGTGGAGTGATTAATTGATTCAAGCTTTTTTGTTTTACAAAATAAGAATATGAAGCTATAAATTTCACTCCAAGCACCTCTTCAGCTACCTCCCATACATTTTGATAAGTTGTATTTTTATTATCAAAATATTTTCTACTTTTCCTTGTGATTTCTTCTTTGTTCTATGGGTCATTTGGAAGTGTTTGCTTAATTTACAAATATGTGGAGGAATTTTCAGATACTTTTTGTTATTGATGTCTAATTTAAATCTATTGTAATCACAGCACATACTGTGTATAATTTCAGGGTTTTTTTTGAATTACAGTATATTTTATTGCCTGTCTTGGTGAATGGCCCATGTGAACTTGGAAAAGACTATTAAAAGACTATTCCATAGTCTTTCCATGCAGTGTTCTACAACTGAGGATTGTTTTACTTAGTTGATAGAATTATTCACATGCTTTATATAAACTTACTAAATATTTTAATCTACATGCTATACCACTTATTGAGAGAGGAGTGATAGAACCTTACTGACAATTATGATTTTCTTTCTTTTCCCCTGTATTTCTATTACTTGTTGCTTCATGCATTTTGAAATCCTGCTATCAGGTACATGCACACTTAGAATCACTCTTTAAAAAAACAAACGATTTGTCCCTTTGATCATTATGAAATATGCCCCTGTGTCTCTGGTAATATACCTTCCCTTATAGTCTTCATTGTCAAATATTAATATAACCTCTTAGGCTTTCTTATCATTAGTGTTTACTTGTTATGAGTCATCCCATTCTCTTCTAACTTACTTGTCTTTATACTTCATGTGAGTTTCTTATAGACTGCATGTAGTCAGGTCTTGATTTTTATCCAAACTGACAATCTCAGTCACCTTTAATTGAAATTTTTAGGCCATTTGCATTTAGGGTTTAAATCTATTACCTTGCTATTTGCTGCTATCTCCTCTCTGTTCCTTTTTCCCTCATCTCCTGCCGCCTTTTGGATTAATCACGTTTCTTTTTTTCTTTCTTTCTTTCTTTCTTTCTTTCTTTCTTTCTTTCTTTCTTTCCTTCTTTTTTATCTACTGGCCTTTTTTGCTTTTCTAGTGGTTGTTCTAAGGATTACAATATGCATCCTTAACTTAATTCAGTCTACCTTGCAGTTGTATCATGTCACTTCATGAATAATGTAAATATATTGTAATAGTAACTTCCATTTACCTCACTCCTCACTCAATGATGTGCTGTCATTGTCATATATTCTACTTCTTCATGTTATAAACCTTACCTCACCATATATTATCATTTTTTAAAGTCAAAACTTTTTAAAGAAATTAAGATGCAAGCAAAAGCCTTTCTATTTTGTCTTCATATTTCTCATGCTCTTCATTCATTCATGAAGATCCATGTTTTCATCTATTATAATTTTTCTTCAATCCAGAGAAATGTCTTTGTCGTTTATTTTATTCAGGTCTGCCATTGAGAAGTCTCAGCTTTGGTTTATTTGAAAATGTCTTTATCTTGAAAGATATTTATTTTTATTTTTGTTTTCATTTGTGAATAAATATATATATGTGAATATATATTTAAATATATATGTATGTATTTTTCATTTGTGAAAATATATAAAATACCTGAATATATACATGTGTGTGTGTGTATATATATATATATATATATATATATATATATATATATATATTTAAATTCAAGTTAGTTAACATACAGTATAGTTTTGGTTTCTGGAGGAAAACCTACCTAGTGATTCATTACTTACATATAACACCCAGTGCTCATCCCAACAAGTGTCCTCCTCAATGCCCATCACCCATTTAGCCCATCCCCCCACCCAACACCCTTCCAGCAACCATCAGTTTGTTCTCTGTATTTAAGAGTCTCTTATGGTTTGCTTCACTATTTTTATCTTATTTTTCCTTCCCTTCCCCTATGATCATCTGTTGTGTTTTTTATTTTTTTATTTTTTTAATTTTTTTTCTTTCAATATATGAAATTTATTGTCAAATTGGTTTCCATACAACACCCAGTGCTCATCCCAAAAGGTGCCCTCCTCAATACCCATCACCCACCCTCCCCTCCCTCCCACCCCCCATCAGCCCTCAGTTTGTTCTAATTTTTTAAGAGTCTCTATGCTTTGGCTCTCTCCCACTCTAACCTCTTTTTTTTTTTTTCTTCCCCTCCTCCATGGGTTTCTATTAAGTTTCTCAGGATCCACATAGAGTGAAAACATATGGTATCTGTCTTTCTCTGTATGGCTTATTTTGTTGTGTTTTTTAAATTACACATATGAGTGAAATCATGTGATATCTGTCTTTCTCTGACTGACCTATTTCACTTAGCATAATACATTCTAGTTCCATCCACATTGTTGCAAATGGCAAGATTTCATTCTTTTTGATCACTGACTAGTATTCCATTGTATCTTTTTCCTGGGTTTAGAATTCTACTTTTACAGGTCTTTTTTTTTTTCTTTCAGCACTTCAGTATTATCATCACCTTATTTTCTAGTTTGCACTGTTTCTGATGAGAATTAACCAGTCCTTCTTACCATTATACATCACAACACATGAGTGAGGAAGAGCTGGGAAGCAACAGAACACAGTATAAAGAATGGGCCTTGCCGTGAGTACTGGTGGACAAGAGTGATGATTGCTATGAGAGGAGTGGTCATTAATCGGGCCCTGGGTCGGGCACCCACCCCTGGGTGCCTCCCTATATGTAATGTGTCTTCTCTTGCTGCTTTAAAGATTGCCCTTTTTTCTTAAGTTTTCAGCATTTTGACTATGATGTGCCTAGGTGTAGCTTTCCTTGCATTCAGCCTGCTTGTGCTTCTTGGATCTGTGGATTTTTTTTAATGTTTATTTATTTTGAGAGAGAGAGAGAGAGAGAGAGAGAGAGAGAGAGAGTAAAGTAGGGGAGAGGCAGAGAGAGAATCTTAAGCAGACTCCTCAGCTGCTCTGAGCATGATGTGGGGCTCAAACTCATGAACCATGAGATCATGACCTGAGCTAAAACCAAGAGTCAGACACTTAATCGACTGAGCCACCCTGGTGCCCCAATGTGATTATTATTTTTCATCGAATTTGAAAATTTTTCAGCGATTTTTTTCATATATATTTTCTACCACAGTCCCTCTCTCTCCTGTCTCTAGAATTTCAAATACATAGATATTAGACTTCTTCATATTCTCACATGTCTTTTAAGACCTTGTTCTTTTTCTTTTTTTAACATTTTTTTCCTTCTCTATGTTTTAGTTTGATAATTTCTTTTACTTTTTAATTGATTTTCAATTTCATTGATCTTTTTTCTTGCAGTGTCCTATGCAGTGAATTCATCATTTCTAATATAGTTTTCAATTCTAGCATTTCCAATTATTTTTATACCTTCTTCTACTGGAATGCTGCATTCATCGTGTCATTTCTTCTTAAAATTCTTGAACATATTTTAAAATAGCTGTTTTAAAGATCTTCTCTGCTTATTGCTACATATTTATCATCACTGGATTTTTTTCCTATTATTTATGTCTCCTTTTTCTGATTCTTTGCCTATCTAGCAGTGTTTTATTATATGCTAAGTATTGTGAATGTTCCATTATCAAGAATCTGAATTTTCTTATAGTCCTTGAAAAAGTGTTGAGTTTTGGGGTTTAATTCTGACAATAAGTTAATTTGCTGGAAGATCCCCTTGATCCTTCAAAGACTTGGTTTTAGGTTTTGTTATGACAGTCAAAATAATCCTTATTCTAGAACTAAAGAAGCCAGACTCCTAAGGTATGGCCTTGTTGGAGTTCAAATGAATGCTGGAGTTGTTCAGTAAGATTTCTCTACTTTGTGGGTGGGAATTCCAATATGTCTCTATCCTGTGTGGTCTCTAGAATATCTGTACATTTCAAAGCACACTTCTCATCATTGTTATTCTTTTCCAGACCTCACAGAGTTTCTCATTAGTATTTGGCCAAACACTTAAGGAGACCCCAGCTTGCACCTAGGTCATTTCAGTATGTGGTACAAGCCAAAAATGGATGGTATTTGCATTACAGCTACTGTCAGGCATGTCACTGAAAGACAGAGAGAGTGAAAATCTTCCCAAGTGGCTGAGCTGTGAGACGTGTACTTGGTCATACATTTTGTTTGGAAGGAATAGTTACTCAAAGTGAGAACATATACCTACAGCTGGGCAGTGGTCATTGGCCTAAACTAATCCCTCAAAGACCTCACAAGTACAGGCAGGACTGGAAGATCTGAAAAAAGTATTTCTGCCTTAGAAGTATTTGGAATGACATATTGGAGTAGACACAAAGTATGAAGATTTTTGTACCACACATTAATGGCCATCAGAAAGCATCCACCACGGAAGAGGCACCGAATGACTAAGCAGATAAAATAACTCGGCCAGTCAATGTTAGCTGGCCTTTATTATCAGCTACCCTAGGCATGTAATGGTACTATGGTCATATGATGGAAGTGACTTCTGGCCCAAAAGCATGGACTCCCATTTACCAAGTCTGATCTAGCTATGGCTGACTCTGAAGTCCCTTTTTGCCAGCAACAGAGACCAAAGCTGGATCCTCAATGTGGCACTATTCCTCATGGAGACCGACTGGTTACTCAGTTTCATGTTAACTACACTGAGCCACATCCATCTTAGAGGGGTCAGGAATTCATATGAATGGATATCTAATCTAGGTATGAGTCTGTCTTTCCTGTCCCAGGGCCTTAGCCAGCATTGCTATTTGGTGGTTTATGGAGAGCCTGATCCATGGACATAAAATCCTATGTAGCATAGCATTTGACCATGAGACCAACTTCACAATGAAGTGAATCTGAGATCATGGGATTATGATCACATATCATACAATCCAGAAGCAGCTGATCTTGTAAAACACTGGAATCGACTTACAAAGATGCAACTGGAGCACCAGCTCAATGGAAACACTGTGAAAAGCAGGATACCATCCACCAGGATGCAGTGTATTTAATTAATCAGAAATCCTATTTTCCATGAGGAAAGGAGAAGTAGGTCTGGGCACCAAGGAATAGAAGCAGGTTAGTCCTGCTTAACCATGATTCCTGATGATACACTGGTGGTTTTGTGCTTCCTGTTCCTACAATTCTGGATTCTTCAGGGCAGGAAGTCCTGGTCCCCAAGAGGAAGCAGAATTAAACTATATATTATGGCTGTCACTGGAACACTTTGGACTCATCGTTCTAAGAAAACAGCTAGTGAAGAGAAGAGTCTCCATACTTGTAGGAGTAATTGACCCTGGTCTGTGAGAGGAGGCAATGCTGTTTATACCACAGAGGCAGGTGAATTCATGTGAAACCCAGGTAGTCTACTTGGATGCCACTTGCTTCTCCCTTTCCCCATTGTAACTTTAGGATGGAAACTTGCTGCAACCCTAGAGTGAAAAGGATACGATTTTTCAAGGGTTTAGACAATCCAGAAATACTACCGAGACCTGCTGAGGGAAGAGCTGAGTGTAAAGGGAATTAAGATGTATAGTGGAGGTGAAGGAAGATAAGTCCCAGTTAAAGCTCCAAGACCAACTGCAGTGATGAGAGCTGTACTTCACCCCACTCACCCACCTATTTTGAGTTCTCCCACAGGAAGAAAAAGCCACAGAAACTCCAGAGGGGCTTCCTTCGGAATCAGTGGAGAAGTCGATCCATGTGGCCTGAGTGTGGACTGCGAATGCATGTTGCAGACCCCCATTTGGGGCATACTCTTGACCAAGGGCCCCAGCTGCTGCATTCTAAAACCCACTACTGCACTTCTGCTGAATCATGCTTTCTGCTGCCAGTGATGTCCTTGGCAGTGATCCTGCAGCAAGCAGGCCAATTCCCAGAAGACACAGTCATCCTCTGTCAACCAGTTTGAACTTGAGCACTCTCCAATGGCCTTGCTTAGACCGCACAGCACTCAAACTGCCTTTCTTCTCTCCTTCCCTCTGGGTCAGGCTTGCATAGCCTGGCTGTCTAACCCAACTTCCACCCCATTTTTTTCTAACCCAGGCATTTTCCCTAAACACAGTCCCTGCTTGTTGGCTGTCTCAGTGACTGCTTCTCACAGGATTAGGATCAAGGTTTTGAGATGGTCTTCCAGGTGTGGCGCAAAGCCTTGGAAAGATTGAAAGGAGGAGAATGACAGGATCAATTACTGGTTCAAGAAGTGGTGTTCAAAATTATGTGTCCAGGGGTATGTGAGGGGACTTAATCAGACCCGAAGTCAAGAACTGACAGAGTAGTGGAGAGTTTGCCTTGTCCCCCTCAAACTACTGGTGCCTCTGAATTTGACTGTAGAAAAGTAATATGAATTGTGTCTTCATTCAAAATTCTATTTTTGTCTTATTTAAATCTTCCCTACTCTATCTTTCCCCCTCACACAGCTGTTGCCACCAAGTGCCCATGAAAATGTTATCAAATATGAAATATTTACAGGACCTGCACTCTAATAATTATAAACACTGAATAGCTTTCTCAGTGAGGTAAATAATAAGGACCATATCCTCCCTTAGGAGTCTTCCATTTGGTAGCTATTAATGAACTTTTAAAATTTCTGCATCTACTAACCACACACACAAGTTCACAATTAGTTAAAAAAAAATTTTTTTTTTACATTTATTTATTTTTGATAGACAGAGAGAGACAGAGCACAAGTGGGGGAGGGGCAGAGAGAGGGGGAGACACAGAATCCGAAGCAGGCTCCAGGCTCCGAGCTGTAAGCACAGAGCCCAACGTGGGGCTCGAACTCACAAACCGCGAGCTCATGACCTGAGCTGAAGTCGGACACTTAACCGACTGAGCCACCCAGGTGCCCCACAATTAGTTTAATGTTTACCTAGTTGACAATACTTTTATTTTTTTTAATTTTTTTCAACGTTTTTTTATTTATTTTTGGGACAGAGAGAGACAGAGCATGAACAGGGGAGGGGCAGAGAGAGAGGGAGGCACAGAGTCGGAAACAGGCTCCAGGCTCCGAGCCATCAGCCCAGAGCCTGACGCGGGGCTCGAACTCACGGACCGTGAGATCGTGACCTGGCTGAAGTCGGATGCTTAACCGACTGCGCCACCCAGGCGCCCCGACAATACTTTTAAAAAGGAGAAAGCAGGAAGATTATATTTGAGAGAATTTTGATGTTTAATATACAGCTTATGTTCTACCTAGAGCATGTTAATCTGTGAAAGCAGTTTTAATCAACAGTGGGGAATAAACTGAACTGGCCATACTCCCAAATCATTTTTCTTTGTATTTTTTACAGCTGTTAAATTGTACGTAAGTAATCCACTTTGCTCAATAACTCAAGTTTGATATTTATACAGGATGTGATGGCCAGGGTGACTCCCAGACTGTTGTTCTCAAAGACAAGGGTTTTAATTACGGATTACATTTCTCCAGCAACTGCTGTTGTTTTGGTCAGTTTGTGAATTAAGAGCCATAGTTCTGAGACTTTTACTTCAAAAACACTTCAAGAATTTTGCTGTAAGATTAGTACATGAGAAAAATGAATAAAAAATGTAGACCAACACAGTAAATTGTTAGCCATTTATAATCAGTGTCATTTTCTCTCCCTTTTCCTTCTTTTATTCACATTGGCTTCTGACTGTTGTTTTGTGTATGCAAAGTGTTGCCTGTAGGAATATAATAATGGCTTCTTATTTTTGTAGAATCTTTTACACATTATACACAATACTGTATTTAATCTCTTAACAATTATGGGGAAAAAACAGAACAATTAATATTATTTCCATTTTACAAACATAGAAATTAAAGCACAGAAAGGTTAAATTTAACTTCCCAAAGATCAAATGGAATCTGCAGTATGAGCCCATATTTCTTAGAGAAGCCATTCAGCCATCAATGTAGCATACACAAAATGGAGTTATTTGTACTTTGTTTTTGAACATATGCATCACAATTACTCATCAAGCACATTGAGGATACATGTTTTATATGACATATAAATGTAAACGTATATTACTACAATGTTTGTCAAGCAGAAATATTGCAAAATGAAATCAAAATTTAGGGTTAGACGCAAAATGCAGTTGGAGTCAGAAATCGGTCTTAAAACGTATTTGTTAGGTTGGGCTTACGGCATCGATAGTCACTGCTAGATGCAGCGTGAAATGGATTATTTTCTAAAACTTGATGCTTCTGAGTGTCTTCCACATTCTCACGATGAGGCAAATGGAACTGGCCATATTTTGTCAAATCATTTCAACTTGCTCAACGTGAGGCCAAGTCATGATTGTTTTGTA
This sequence comes from Prionailurus viverrinus, assembly GCF_022837055.1. Taxonomy (NCBI): domain Eukaryota; kingdom Metazoa; phylum Chordata; class Mammalia; order Carnivora; family Felidae; genus Prionailurus; species Prionailurus viverrinus. The sequence continues at coordinate 80,547,343 of NC_062564.1, forward strand.
TCAAAATTGGTCCCCTGCACTGGCAGGGGGTGGGCACATTTAGGTTTGCTTAGCTTTTTCAGTCTTCTTTCATCTTCCTTCTTTACCTCTTCCTTCCATCATTAAGACCTGTCCCCTAAGCCACTCCGGCTTAAAGAGACTTTTGTTCTGGACTCAATTTGCCCATTTGACCAAATTAAATGGTTGAATTCGCAGAAGAGGAAGAGTAGGTGAAGGACAATCAAATGCCTTGACTGAAGAGATGAATTTTCTGTTGTCGTTCATACTACGAGTTGCTTATTTACTAGTAAGCCCATCAGTAAGCCTTATGTTTGTGCAAGTTTTATCACATAGTCAAAATTTCATCAGCACTCATTGAAATAAAATAATACGTTGTAGTGAGCTACATTATTCATAATTGTTTATAATGCTGCATTATTACATCCAGACCATACAAGCAATTAGCATCGGAAAGTAGAACACCACAGCCATCATAGGTGATGAATTATCATATGGATTTTTTTTTCTCTAAAATCATCATGGCTCACATTTAGCATTTACTGCATACTGATAGTTTACTAAGCACTGTACCCAAAGGATAAATGGCAAGCCTTTCCATAGTATGTTTGCTATCTATAATTCATTGAGACAAAAAGAAAAAAAATCAAGCACTCAAACCCACAATAAAGCTGCCAACTCAGTCCTGTGCTCTGAAGAGAACATTCAGCGGCACTTGCTGATAGGGCAGGCAGTTAGCTAGGGCACTGCGGGACACTGGATCTGCCCTCTGCTTGGTTCATGTAATCAGAGACTGGGATATTCTTAACCTTTTATGGGTGGAAGGACAACAAATTAGGAATTTCTAATTGCCTTCCCTCTGAGGACTCTCTCCCAACTAAGTAGCGAAGGTATTAGCAGAAAAGTGTTGTTCATCCAAGGTGATGTTAACTTTTTGTGAAATTAAGAGACCTTTATTTAAAAACAGCTTCAATAGCTAGAGGGCTCGAATATAAGAAATGTACTCCAGGCTGTAATAATTGCCGGCTGCCCTGGGAAATGGCTTCAAGGCCAGAGCAGCCGTGGCTCCGTGCAAGCACATCCTCTAATTATTGAAAAACCTGTGTAGAGTCTCCATGTTAATCAGTCTCTCAGAGACTTCAGCTTTATGTGGTTAGTGCAGATTTATGGCATTTTTCTTTTCCTGTTATTAAAACTGATATTTCACAAGGAAGAAACTATCTCCAGACAACTGTTAAAATGCAAAGTTTCAGTCATAAAAGAAAACTGCAAGATTATTCTGAGAATATTCTATAGAGAATTCCAAACAAGGATAAGAAACAACACATCAAAGACGGGGGTTGGAGGGAGGAATTCAAAAATGAAAAGGCATGACTTTAAAGTATTAACAAAAAGACTCAACAGTTGGCCCATAGAATCAAGAGGTTAGAATGTAATTAATTTAAGTGCTTGTTACAATTATGGAAATAAACATTTCATGCATAAATGCAAACTGAATTATACATAATTATGAAAGCACTAAACTAATTGAAACATTTGGATTAACATAGTGGAAGCCAAATTGCCTTTTTAAACCAACGATACAGTGCTTTGCATGTATCCTGCATGTACATGGCAAGTAGTAGTTAATAATGAAAAGGAGCGTATTTAGAAAATATATTTCTATCAAGGTAGCATTTTGTTTCTCTTGTAGAGTATACACATATTTTATAAATTATACTGACTCTTATTGAAGAAGTACAAGGCTAGGACTGGCCGGTTGTGTCCATTGTAACAAATCTATAGAAGAAGACCAAAGGGCGGAGATTCCTGTTCCTAGACTCAAGTCTCCCTCCTCCAACACCAGTTGCTGTATCTTCAGTACTCCAGGCTTGATGGGCTAATGAGGATGGGTAGCAGGGAGTGGCCATCTGAGAAAAGTGAGAGGGAAGTGTGCTTAGTTTAGAGGAGGCAAGGAAAGTTGTGTCAGGTTCTGCCTCCTCAGATCTACATTTAAAAGTTTGTCTAGGCTTTCCTAGCTGCCTTTTAGCATTTTTAAACTTTGTCTATTCATGAACTTTCTCCTCTCCCAGATGCACCACATGATTTACTACTTTAAGCCTAGGCAAATCTTTATAATTTATTAGTATAGGTAGATACAACCCTCCTTGAAATGTCCTCTGCTAAAAAAAAAAAAAAGAAAAGAAAAGAAAAACAAACAATAAGAGTGACAAAAATCCTCCTCTTTGTACTCAGATTCCTAGAGAAGCAGATTAAGTCATAACTTGATTTTAGGTAAGCAATGTGATTGAACTACATTGTACTATGGTTGAAATGACCAATTAGATTCTTTTGAACGCTCCAAATGGCAACATGTCTATTCAAATGAGTCTGTAATTAGATGTAAACAGCTCCCCAAGCATTACCATCAGATTATCAGATTAACAGTAGTGACTCTAATCTCACCAGCTTTGACTACATGTTCACACACTGTCTCATCTTCTTGCAAAATCTCACTCTGTGATTCCTAAGTCTTAGGAAATACCTTACATGTGCTTAAGTACAAGTTAGCTAAGTTACAGTCTATAAGGCATCCTGTCCTCCTGTTCAACCGTGGCCTTTTCATTTATCTTGTGTCTGCAAACCTCCTCACTAGGACCATCGTTCCTGGTGCCCTTTGTGACAATGTTCGTATCCAAACTGAAAGTACTAGGTACTCCCTGAGAGTACTAGAAACACAGCCACTGGGGTCTTCAGTGGTTTAGGGCCATTCTGTCCAGTAAGGAAGATAATATTTTCATTTCTAACCCTGGGTCACATATTAACACCAAAGTAGCCCCATATGCCTATGTCTCCTGGTGTCACATGAAAATTGTTCCTTTAGCTTCTTACTTCAAGTCCTCTTTACCTACGGCTCAAATGCAGGCCCCTGGAGGTGGTTCACATGAAGCAATAGACTCAACTTTCAAGTGTATTTCTTCCATCCCCAAATCCTCTATGCAGGCTCTTAGCTTCATAACTCAGTTTATAAAAATAGTTAGCTGTGGGCCTTTACCCCACTAAATCTTCCAACTTTTAAGCCTGTAACTGTGTCTGGCATACACTAAGTGTTCAGTTAATCTTTATAAAATTGAGAAATAAACAAGTCAGTAAGTTACAGTATTATAAATCCCAGTGGTAGGTGTAGATTAAGCTATAGCTGGAGCCACAGTTATAAGTCAAATTTCCAGAAAATTTTTGAAGCCTTTCTGGGACTCCTAAAATCCACCTCACCCCTCTATCTGAAGACACACACACACACACACACACACACACATTACTACAGAGAAGGAAAAAGTTCTTGGTAGCCCCGGCCCTTCCTTTTCTTTTCGGAAGAGTCCCTCTCTAATAATGCTTGCCCTTTCATTGCCAGCATAGTGTCAGGTTAGATGGTCATAGGTCACTGGTCTACATGATGAACAGGACAAGAGAATCTGTCATATGCTTAGGAGTTGGAGGTTACAAGACAAAGAGAAAGGAAATTGCAGGCAGGCAGATAATCAAAACATTGAAGGGAGCCAGTCATACCTGGAGTCAGCTACTTATTGAGGGCTTACTATTTTGTGATTATTATTTGAGTCTCAGGGAAGATATACAACTTGCCCAGAGTAACATACATAGTGAGCGCCAACCCTAGTCTGTCTGAATCAAGAACTCCAGCAATTTCTACTGCCAAGCAACCTCAAGCCTAACAGATATATCATAAAGTCTAATCCACAATGAGTAAGTAAATATAGGACTATTATCAGTTGATGTTATATGTTACTTTTGTAAATTTTCCTCCTTTCCTGAATATTTTTCTGTTAATTTACAGGATTTCTACAGCAGACTATTGTCCATTTAAATGAGATGAGCTTTTAATCTTACTCCAGCATCTTATTTATTTAGAAAAAATTAAACTTTGGAAGTCATTATTTCTTATGGTGGTATCATTTTGCAATGTAATATTATAACATATTCATCAATGATCGTCCATAGATCCAAGAGTTTATCAGTGGACTCTTATAGTGGTCTTTTAAACCTGACCATCTTCCCCTTCTTTTTTCAGTTGCCCTTAAAATACCCATTCCTTCCCACCCACTGCACTTCATCTCCTCTGCTTCCTCCTTTCCACTGAAGATTGAACTCCCAATATGTAAATTTGGAAATAATTTATTAGATAATTCTAACCAGAAGTATCTTTTCAATATGGCCTGGCTGCTTTGGCCCCAGGATGACTTCTCAGACCTGGTGTATTTGCCTGGAGGGGCTTCGGTGGAATAGGACCAGAGGCCAAGGGCTTCTACCACTGTAGACTCTCCACGAGCTGTACACATTATCTGCTGTTTTACAACTTTACTGTCTCCTTTCTTTGGAAATTGGCATCCACTTAACAAGCTTTAAAAACTATATAAAATTATTATAGTTAGGGTGGCCTAAAAGCCAATATCTACCAATGGTCATTAGTGGACGAACAATGGACAATCTTTTACACCTAGTGGTTGGCTGACTTAAGTCATAATGTTTTAAAGGGGTTTTAAAAAAAACATAAGGGAGTAAAGATAACCTAATCCAGTAACAAAAGTGTAAGCATATGCATAGTCATTTAAATTTGACAGCTCCAAATGAATATAAAACCTATCAATTAAAGACATTTTAAAAAATCAATCAATTAATTAATCTTTTAAATATACATCCAAGTTAGTTAGCATATAGTGCAACAATGATTTCTGGAGTAGATTCCTTAATGCCCCTTACCCATTTAGCCCATCCCTTCCCCCACAACGACTCCAGCAACCCTCTGTTTGTTCTCTATATTTAAGTCCCTTATGTTTTGTCCCCCTCCCTGTTTTTATATTATTTTTGCTTCCCTACCCTTATATTCATCTGTTTTGTATCTTAAATTCCTCATGTGAGTGAAGTCATATGATATTTGTCTTTCTCTGGCTAATTTTGCTTAGCATAATACCCTCCAGTTCCATCCACATGTTGCAAATGGCAAGATTTCATTCTTCTTGATTGCCAAGTAATACTCCATTGTGTGTGTGTGTGTGTGTGTGTGTGTGTGTGTGTGTGTGTGTGTGTGTGTATATATATATATATATATATATACACACACCACATTTTCTTTATGAATTCATGCACCGATGGAGATTTGGGCTCTTTCCATACTTTGGCTTTTGTTGGTAGTGCTGCTGTAAACATTGGGGTACATGTGCCCCTTTAAAACAGCATACCTGTATCCCTTGGATAAATACCTAGTAGTGCAATTGCTGGGTTGTAGGATAGTTCTATTTTTAATTTTTTTTAATTTTGGGGGGAAACTCCATACTGTTTTCCAGAGTGGCTGGACCAGCTTGCATTCCCACCAGCAGTGCAAAAGAGATCCTCTTTCTCTGCATCCTCACCAACATCTGTTGTTGCCTGAGTTGTTAATGTTAGCCATTATGACAGATGTGAGGTGGTATCTCACTGTGGTTTTGATTTGTATTTCCCTGATGAGGGAGTGATGTTGAGCATTTTTTTATGTGTTGGTTGGCCATCTGGATGTCTTCTTTGGAAAAGTGTCTATTCGTGTTAAAGACACTTTTTAAACAGATAATTGAATGTTGACAGATACCTGGATCTGCCCTACATATTCTGATTTATACTACTGAGGTTGGGCTTGGATGCCCACATTAAAAAATAATAATAGGGCCATCTGTGGCTCAGTCAGTTGAGCATCCAACTCTTGATTTCAGCTCAGATCATGATCCCAGTGTCGTGGGATCGAGCCCCACATCAGGCTCCATGCTGAGCATGGAACCTTCTTGGTATTCCCTCTCTCTCTCTGTCTCTCTCTCTCTGTCTCTCTCTCTCTCTCTCTCTCTCTCTCTCTCTATCTATCTCTCTTTTGCTCTCCCCCTCTCCCCCTCTCCCCAGCTCATGCATACTCTCTCTCCTCTCTAAAATAAAAAGAATATTTAAATAATAAAAACAATTCATAGGTAAGACATACACAAATGCATACATAAATGAATATGATATGCGATGTACCAATTCATAATAGAGACCATTCACCTTTATAATATACCTCTCAAGCAGAAAAGGCATTCAGTTTAAGAGAGAGAGTCTGTCATCCACACTGGGTGAAAAGAGAGTAAGCTTAACGGTCTTTATGAAAAAAAGCTATAATCCATCTTTGTCTCTCCTCCTCCCTTGTATTGGTAGGAGTCCAACGGTGAGGGAAAATACTTGACCATGGGCAGCTCAGTCACTGAAGGCCTTAGTTGCTTACCTTGTGAGCAAGAATCCACTCTCATAAAAGAAAGCATTTCATGATTCTCTCTCAGAAGGAGCCTGAAGGAGCATGACATCTGGTTCAGCTGGTGAGGTGGCTGTTCTTTCCTGACTAGACAAAGCAAACCCAGTTCCTGGAAGTTCTCCAGGTTGCTAGAACCACACCCACTCCATCCCTCCAGGGCCCTGGAGTTGTTTTTCACTCTGTCTACAAGAGTGGAATCAAAATGCTTTCATGTGTTTTTGGCTTCTCACCGGGCATAGAGAAGGTGGGAGAGCATTAAAGCCTTCTTTGATTTTACTTTATTGCAGGGTCTGTGTATTATTCTGTGTAAAAAGTCCATTCTTCATTTTCTTTTGGGAATGAAAAAAAATCATGTTTCCTAAGATGAAGACACTACCATAGCTCCCTTTCTACCTGACCTGGAATTGCTACCATTAGAACGACTTGTACAAATTCAGACCCCAGTGTGGGGACTTCATCCTCAGGAAGCTGAAGTAATGTGCACAGGTCACCTGGGATGGAAAAGGGATAAGAAAATTAGTAGATATCCAGACAACTTTGATATTGTCAGGTTCCAACAAAATAGACTACGAATCAGGCAAAGTTGGTTGGGATATGTTTGCTAGGGAAAAGGAAGCAACAGGGGAATGTTTAAACACCTCAATTCTTGCCTCAGTCCTGCTCCAGTTTGCTTAAAGACCTATGCAAAATGGAAAGACTGTGGGTTATTTTCACTGATTTTTGCCTTCCCACTTGCAATGCAAATACATGGGACATGGACACCTAGAAGGAAAAATTGACTCAGAAAAAAGGGGATTGTGAAGTTGAAAGAGAATGATACTGAGTATGAATTTAGAATCATTAAATCCTGGTATCTCATTACTGGAAAGGACCACAGAGATCATTAGTTCAATGTACCTCCTTTCACAAGTGGAGAGCTGTGAGGTGAGCCACCAGGGAGGTTGAGCCATCCATCCCAGGCTACAAAAATGATCATACTAGAACCATGGTTGCCTGATTCCCTAGTTCACTGTTTTCTAATTGGTTTAGGGGAAGCCTTGATTTCCATCTAAAAGGTTTATTTTCAAGATCCTCATTGTAACATATGTACTCTCAGAGATATTTTTAAGTAAATTAGCTGTCCATGTTATGTTCAGGAAGCTACTTAGCTCCCATGAACCTCAGTTTCCACATCTGTGAAAGAGTCAGACCAGTTTTCTATAGTACCTTAGCACAGAATCTTAGCACCTTAGTCTTACAGAATCTGATGATTCTTGAAAGCAAAGTCATTTTTAAATCATCAGAAAATAAGAGAGGTAGCAACTTTTGATATATGGATACAAACTGGGGGTGCATGTGTTAGAAGCTGAATAAGCCCAAGCCTTCAATGACCTTTGTCTTCTCCAATACCTGTTACTGCCCATGTGTCCCATGAGGCATTTGTCACTTGCCTGACACATATTTACAAGTACATATATGTACATGCTTACACACAGTTTCTGGAAGGGAGAAACTGTCACTTACTGTTCTTCGAATTCTCAATGCCTGGTGTGTAAGGTTATATAACAACCTTTTAAGGTTATTAAGTTCGACAACTTTAAGTGGAGTTAGATGATTCATTACTATTTTCTTAGTTAATGTGAGAACTTATATGGTGAATTCATAAGGTATGTGGTACGGGTCGTTTCCCTACATCTAGCTCATGTTCCCATTGGTATGGGATACACCCTTTTTAAGTTTTCTTCCCATTGCAAGGAATAAGAATGTGGACAAGACATGGACCTAAATGCAACACTGAATCTGCAGAATCATTAAGCAGCTTAAAGGCTCCTCTTTTTTTCTAACAGAAGGAAATCAACATAGCTTTACTTTTGCAATATTCAGTTTGTTTAATGAAACTGTACATCATGTGAGCAAGTAAGAAGAATGTCAAGCCCAAGCACTTAGAAAGGTTGCATTGTGAGGGCTTCTTGAGTCAACCTCACCTTCTCATCCCCCTAAGGGAGTGGAGGAAGTGTGCAATGGGGAGAGTTCCTGTTTATATTTAGATAAGATTATATGCCTTAATTTCTCTGAACCTCAGAATCTTTATCCTAAAATGAGAACAATAATGCCTTTTCAGGAAACTCCTGTGGGGATGAAATGGAATAGTGCAGAGGGTCTAATACTGTGCCTGGTCCATGATAGGTACTCAAAAAATGATCTGTGAATTTGCAAGAAAAATGGGCAAGACAATTGCATTACCTGTTCATGCCTCCCAGCCAGCCATTTTTGTCCTTAAAATACCTATCACAACTTACTTGTGACGTTTATTTTTAAAATACTTGTCACAGTACTTTTTTGCAAATCTCTAATGAAATGGAATTTATCCTTAATAAGTTAGAAGCCACCTCTATACAGATACACACATATTCACATACACCGCTGCTCCCCCAGTAAGTTAAAAAATTTTTATGCATATATATGGCCCATTGTTCTATTTACATAAACATATAGTCGTTTAGAATATAGCTTCTTTAAAAACAATGAATCCTGTGCTAGTTTAATTCTGTGTAGTTCCTATGTATATGAGAATACCACATAAATACTATTATGGTTACATTTGTTAGAATAAGAGTTTCGCTCACCAGTGACTCATCCCTTGAATGTTTCATATTCTAAGCATTTTCTCCTACCCAATCCTCATGTCTCTTCCGTGCATTTGTCTTTATATTTGTATTGTCTGGTAATTTGGATATTTTTATTTGAGATTATTTGGCCTATGTCAGGTATTCTTCTCTGTGGTCCCCAGGGTCTTGTATCTTGTTTTGAACTTCTTCTCTTTCCTTGCTCTCTTTTTATCAGATGTCATCCATTGTGCCTCACTGTTTTACCCTTGGGTGTTTCAATTATGCATGGATGAGATCTGCCTCACAGTTGCACGTTTCCATTTTCAGTCTAAATAACGGCACACAGGAATTAAAATATCTGCATTGAACTTGAGAGGCTCTCAACTGGTCCCAGGTTTCATTCAGGCTTACTCTCTGGTCCTCTGTCCCAGTAGCAGTTTTAGGGTTGTGCTTAAACCAGCTCTCCTCTGCCTTCACCCCACTGTTGCAATTGCCCAAGCATTTGCATCCATCTCTCTCCAGCCTTCGCTCCAAAATTGCATCTAAGCCACTATTTATATGTTTGTATATTTGCAACAACTATGGTTGCTTTGAGTTTCCTTTTCAGATAAGAAACAGATACTTTAGCAGCAGGTTCTCTGCAGATCTTAAATCAATGAATCGTGTTTCAGCAGTACCAATAAATCACGATTTCTCTAGGAAGCTCCATGTTTTAAATCAGCCAGAATTTCTCAGGATTTCAAACTTAACATGCTTTGGAGGAGGCAAGATATAAAGGAATGGAAACTATCATCTTAGTAGTCAAAGGTGTGTGTGCCTAATGCAGATGCAGAGAAGGGCAAACAGAAGATAATGGTTAGGGTTGGTTTATTTTTGTGGATTATCAGCCTGGCCATGAATATAAGCTCTCAGCTGTCTGAGCTTTCTCTGGACATAGAACTTACTACATTTTATTAATTATTAGATCACACTCTTTCGATTATGTGTTCCCAGTACCCAGCACACTGCCTAGCCCATAAAAGAAACTTAGAGATGAATGAATGAGTGAATGGATGAGTCAATCACAAGGATGTTACAATGGTGACAACAAAAATATTATGTTATGCATTTTAATCGTATAGTGTAAATTAGTGAAGTAAATCTGAGGTAGTCAGTATAAACAACACACCTATAAAATTGGTAGCTTTTTAAAAATTTCAGTAATTTTTAAAAAGTTTTTATTTAAATTCTAGCTAATTAACGTACAGTGTAATATTAGTTTCAGGGGTACAATATAGTGATTCAACACTTCATTCAACCCCCAATGCTCACCACAACAAATTGCACTTCTTTTTTTTTTTAATGTTATTTATTTTTGAGACAGAGGGAGACAAAGCGCGAGTGGGGGAAGGGCAGAGAGAGAGGGAGACACAGAATCTGAAACAGGCTCCAGGCTCTGAGCTGTCAGCACAGAGCCTGATGCAGGGCTCGAGCCCACGAAATGTGAGATCATGACCTGAGACGAAGTCGGACACTCAACTGACTGAGCCACTCAGGTGCCCCAACAAATTGCACTTCTTAATCTCCATCACCTATTTAACCTTCCCCCTACCCACCAACCATCAGTTTGTTCTCTATAGTTAAGAGTCTGTTTCTTGGTTTGCCTCTCTCTTCCCCCCCGACCCCTTTACTCATTTGTTTTGTTTCTTAAATTCCACATATGAGTGAAATCATATAATATTTGTCTTTCTCTCTTTCTTTTGCTTAGCATAATACTCTCTAGCTCCATCCATGTCCTTGCAAAAGGCAAGATTTTGTTCCTTTTTCTGGCTGAATAATATTCCACTGTGTATATATCCCACCTCTTCTTTACCTTCATCATTCAAGGAACACTTGGGCTGTTTCCATAATTTGACTATTGCAGATAATGCTGCTGTAAACATCCGGGTGCATGTATCCCTTTGGATTAGTGTTTTTGTATTCTTTGGCTAGATACCTAGTAGTGCAATTGCTGGATCATAGGCTGGTTCTATTTTTAACTTTCTGAGGAACCTCCATACCCTTTTCTAATGTGACTGCACCAGTTTACATTCCCACCAGCAGCGCAAGAGTGTTTCCCTTTCTCCACATCCTCCCCAACACCTGTTGTTTCTTGTGTTGTTGGTTTTAGCCATTCTGATGGGTATGAGGTGGTATCTCATCATGGGGCCGATTTGTATTTCTCTGTTGATGAGTGATATTGAACATCTTTTTGTGTGTCTGTTAGCCATCTGTATGTCTTTGGAAAAATGTCTGTTCATGTCTTATGCCCATTTCTTAACTGGATTATTTATTTGGGAGTATCAAGTTTGATATGTCTTTATATATTTTAGATACTAATCCTTTATCAGATATGTCATTTTCAAATATATTCTCCCATTCCATAAGTTGTCTTTTAGTTTTGTTGATTGTTTCCTTCACTGTGAAGATTTTTATTTTGATGAAGTCCCAATAGTTTATGTGTGCTTTTGTTTCTTTTGTTGCAGGAAACATTTCTAGAAACAAGTTGTCATGACCAATGATAAGGGGGTTACTTCCTGTGTTCTCTTCTAGGATTTTTATTGTTTCAAGTCTCACATTTAGGTCTTTAATCTATTTGAAATTTATTTTTGTTTATGGTGTAAGAAAGTGGTTCAATTTCATTCTTTTGCATGTTGCTGTCCAGTTTTCCCAACACCGTTTGTTGAAGACACTGTTTTTTTTCCATTGAATATTCTTTCCTGCTTTGTTGAAGATTAATTGATCATATAGTTGTAGGTTCCTTTCTGGGTTTTCTATTCTGTTTTATTGATCTATGTGTCTACTTTGGTGCCAGTACCATATTATTTTGATCACTACAGCTTTGTAATATACTTTAAGTTTGGAAGTTTAAGTTGTGTATACTTTAAATTTAAGTTGTGATGCCTCCAGCTTTTCTTTTGTTTTACAAGGTTGCTGTGGCTATCCAGGGTCATTTGTGGTTCCATACAAATTTTAGGACTGTTTCTTTTAACTTTGTGAAAAATGATGTTGATATTTTGATGGAGATTGAATTAAATGTGTAGATTGCTTTGTGTAATATAGACACGTTAACAATATTTGTTCTTCCAATCCATGAGAATGGAATGTCTTTCATTTCTTTGTGTCATCTTCAATTTCTTTCATCAGTGTTTTATAGTTTTCAGAGTACATGTCTTTTCCCTCTTTGGTTAGGTTTATTCCTAGTTGTCTTATTGTTTTAATAAGAATGGGATTGATTCCTTAATTTCTCTTTCTGCTGCTTCATTATTGGTGTGTAGAACTGAAATAGATTTCTGTCTGTTAATTTTGTATCCTGCAACTAAATTTGCTTATCAGCTCTAGCAGTTTTCCGGTGGAGTCTTTTGGGTTTTATATAGAAAGTATCATGTCATCTGCAAATAGTGAAAGTTTTAATTCTCCAATCAGGATACTTTTTATTTCTTTTTGTTGTCTGATTGCTGTGGCTAGGACCACAAACTCAATACTCCCAAATAAATAATCCAGTTAAGAAATGGGCATAAGACATGAACAGACATTTTTCCAAAGACATACAGATGGCTAACAGACACACAAAAAGATGTTCAATATCACTCATCAACAGAGAAATACAAATCGGCCCCATGATGAGATACCACCTCATACCCATCAGAATGGCTAAAACCAACAACACAAGAAACAACAGGTGTTGGGGAGGATGTGGAGAAAGGGAAACACTCTTGCGCTGCTGGTGGGAATGTAAACTGGTGCAGTCACATTAGAAAAGGGTATGGAGGTTCCTCAGAAAGTTAAAAATAGAACCAGCCTATGATCCAGCAATTGCACTACTAGGTATCTAGCCAAAGAATACAAAAACACTAATCCAAAGGGATACATGCACCCGGATGTTTACAGCAGCATTATCTGCAATAGTCAAATTATGGAAACAGCCCAAGTGTTCCTTGAATGATGAAGGTAAAGAAGAGGTGGGATATATACACAGTGGAATATTATTCAGCCAGAAAAAGGAACAAAATCTTGCCTTTTGCAAGGACATGGATGGAGCTAGAGAGTATTATGCTAAGCAAAAGAAGGCAATGCAAGAAAGACAAATGCCTCTAAACCTACTTTGCTGAGGGTTTGATCATGAATGGATGTTGTACTTTGTCAAATGCATCTATTGAAATGATCATATGGTTCTTTTCCTTTCTTTTATTAATGTGGTGTATCAGGTTGATTGACTTGTCAACACTGAACCACTCTGCAACCCAGGAATAAATTTCTCTTGATCGTGGTGAATGATTTTTTAAATCATTTAAATTTTGTAAGTAGAACAATTTTAATTTAGGTGGTCTTTTTCTCTTCAGCGTTATTCTAATAGGCAATTCTTTGAATCCTATGCACAAAATAATTTTAAATATTCTGTGCTATCTTTATATAAGAAGGCTTCTTTATTATTAATACAATTGGAGCAACATGCATATTTAGAGAATGACAATATAAAGTAACTCCTTGTGAGAGTGAACAAAGTGGATTATGCCTGTACTTATCCAGACTAATGCCTCAGAGCCTTAGCAGGGTATTTTTCAGCCTAGTTAGTGGTTTAATTCTCCTCACTCTGCAGAGCCCTAGATGCTGGCCCTTGTGTAAAGAACCCTTACAGCCGATCTATAGTAATGCATAGTCTAGGTTTTCCTAGCAGTCTCATTTAGATGAGAAGCAGCCACTGTGCCAGGGAAATGTGAGTGCCATTTCCTGAGTTGTTCCAGCTCTGTTTCATTAAAGGAGCACATCTTTAACAACTTTGTGGCAAGCACTTCAGTACTGCCATCTGGTCACAGAGATCAACGCCCTGAACCATAGAGATGACAAACAATCATGCGTTCTCCATTGCACAGAAATACACTCTTGCAATATCAGAGGAGTAACTAGAATTCGGAGGCTGTGGCAAGAAACAGAAGCAAGAAACTTGTATGTAGGCCAGCATTTCCGAAGGCGTGTGGATTTTCTGACAGAAAATTTTGAAATATTTTTTAAAAGACTGAGTAGATCCAACATAGAGCTTCAAACTTTTTACTGCAAAGTGAGACCATTAAAAACACATACACATATGCTATTATTAACTGTCACCATTATAAAATAAAGGACAGTTAATTGAAAAAAAAAAGGGGGGGGGTGCCTGGGTGGCTCAGTCAGTTAAGGGTCTGACTTCAGCTCAGGTCATGATCTCATGGATCTCTTAAGAGTTCCAGCCCCATGTCAGGCTCTGTGCTGACGGCTCAGAGGCCTAGAGCCTGGTTTGGATTCTGTTTCTCCCTCTCTCTCTGCTTTCCTCTCTCTCTCTCAAGAATAAATGAACATTAAAAAAAAAGAATAAATGAACATTTAAAAATAATTTAAAAAGGGAAAGACATAATTTCAGCATTTTTTGAGTGGAAGTATCCTTATTTTTCTTTTTCACAAGGTTTGGCCTTCGTAGTTGGTGGCTCGGCCTTGACAACTACTCTGGAAGCTTCCTGCCTTGTCCCTTTAGGAACAATCTGCCAGGCCCTGTATTAAAGTTCTGGCAGCTCAGTCCTGGTCAGGCACATCGGAGATATTCAGATTTTTACTGCTTCTTTACGTAACCAAATAAAAGTCTGTGTCTGTACTTGAAGTGAACTTTTAAAGCCTATTTAACCAATATCAGAGTTACCCCCTTGTTCTGTGGATTTCTTTCACACCAAGGAAATCCCTAGGAAATAGAAATATGTAAGAAGACCAATGGAAGACTGAGTTCTGCTTTCACTGCCAGCTAAATCTTTTCTCTTATGAGGATTCATTATCATTCAATCCGGTCAATGATTTCTCTTGAGTATACAGTTTCAAGTATAATAAACAAAAGTGTTCATCTGTGATGTGATCAGCAGAGCTTCTAATGGGACATAGATAAGAAGCAAAGTAAATACAAATCAACAAACATGACTTTAGGAAAAAACAGCACTGTCTCTCTAGGGAACTTTAGGGGAAAAAAAACAACAACAACCAGAAAACAATCATCCTGCTCAAACAAAGACTGGGTGTAAGAGACATGATTATTAGTTAAACCATCTTAATGAAATGTACAGACCTGTGTGCTCTTAGATAGATAATTCATGTGCAATTTTATTATCTCGCAAGGTTTAATTAAATATTTGCCTTTTGGCTAATCAACAGCAATTAATAAGAGATGCTTATATTCACACAACTTATAAGAAATGTGGACATGGCCTCCATTGGAATTTTAGTGGTCGTCTTAATGAAAGCAAGAGTAAGCAATAACATGACAGCATATGTACCAGGCCAGAGCTGAAAACCTGTGTTAGTCAGTGTTCTCTAGAGAAATAGAACCCCTAGGGTGTGTGTGTGTGTGTGTGTGTGTGTGTGTGTGTGTATTAGAGAGAAACAGAGAGAGAAAGAGGGAGAGACAGAAGGACAGAGATAGATTTATTTTAAGGAGATTTCTTGGCTCCTACAATTGTGGGGGATTCCACAGGGCAGGCCAGAAGGCTGGAGAGCCAGGGAAGAGTTGATGGTGTAGCTCAAGTCCTAAGGCAGACCAGAGGCAGAATTCCTTCTTCCTCCAGGGACTTCAGTCTTCTCACTTATGTTCTTTACTCAAAGATTACCAATTTAAACATTAACCTCACCTAAAAAAAATACCTTCACAGCAATACCTAGACTGGTGTTTGACCAAATATGGGGGCACTGTGGCCTAATCAGGTTGATACATAAAATTAATTATCACAACCCTAGAAAAAAAATACGTGAGAATATTTATTTTAAACTTGAAGAATGGAAGTGAAAAGATAAATATAATAAATACTTGATAGGTAAAGTATCTTTTAAGTACCACACTTCTCAGCATGGAACTAGAAGAAGGAATTTGGATTAAAAGGGCAAAGGTAATAATGGATAACTGATCTGGAAGCATCTCTGTTCTAAGAATGTCATGTTGTGTTTTATGTTTGATATGAACTCAAGGTGTCTAAAATACGCACATGCAGTACACTTTAGGTGCCCCCCAGAAAAGCACAAAATGGCAAGGTAAAGGTGGGACACTTATGAAAAACATAAAGAGCCAAGAGTGTCATTTATTTCATAACTTGTCATAAAATAAATGACTTTTTGATCCTCACCATGGTACCACCATTTCATGGCAGCAAGATACTATTTTTTACAGTGTTAGTCTTAAAAACAAACAAACAAATATAATCTCTTCTGAGACTGGGCAACCAAACTTCGAGTAAAATGCAATGGCTGCATGATCTCACCTCTAAAAGAGGAAATAATAATGGCAGCTCTCTCATTAAGTTGTTGAAGATATCTTATGATATATGACATGAAAAAGTGCTCAGGGCGGTGCCTGGTTCACAGCGAGCATCCATTCCATGTTTATTCCTACTGAGGTGAGGAGGGACTTTTTAAAACCCTTGCTGTTGATCTCACTCAGCCTCTTTACTCCTAATGTCTGAACTAAGTTACTAATCTTGCACCTTCCATACACTGTACACTTGTTAAGTGATCAAATCTAGCTTCTCCTTTAGAGAGAAAAAAATAAAGAAAAGTAATTTCCCAGGTTCAGGCACTACCAAAAGAGAAAGGAATTATAAAGAAGTCATCCTCCCTTCAGGGATTGCAGTTTAGGGCCCACAGAAGGCAAGTGGAAATGGGATGAATTTCAGCCCCCACTTTGCACCTCCTCCCCTTGGAAGCCTGAAATACACAGTGGTGTCTTTGACCTCGTGTTCCCGAGGGGGTCTGAATAAGGGGTATTTAACTTTACCATATCTTCAAGGCAAATAAAATCTGGTATCTTTCTTTTTGCTAATGGAGTTGATACCAACTTATACAACACCATCCTAATAAACTGACACATAGAGGTTTTCAACAAACAGAACTTAAATTCATGCAGCGACACCCAAAAAATGGATTGTTTGAGGGGAATAATTGACTTTCTACTGTTATATTCTGCCCATCCTTCCTAGAATCTGCACCCAAAACAGCCAGGAAGGACACACTCAAAGATACAGGAGATGATCCACCAGAAGATTCACCTTTGTAGGAAGGTAGGGTGATTTTTTAGATATTCTGACTTTAGGCCAGACCCCTATGGGGGTGTCTTCCTCTTCCTTAGCTCCCTCTTTCATTGCTCTCAAATTTAGAAAATTTCTCCTACTCACTACTAGCAAGGGAAATAAGGGGAGAAAATGACATAACTATGGGTAGAGCGTGGGTCAAGGGAACAGTCACCTGGAAGGATGAGAAAAAATGGTTTTAGAGACCAAAGGACTGGGATCATCTGGGATTGGGAAGCTGAGATAAAATGGAATCCAGGAGAATGGACTCACTGGCCACAGAGGCTTTCTAACACACCAGAAATGAGGCTGTGAGCCCAGGAGAGGTGGTGGAGGTGAGCTTAGCCACCTCAGGAAAACACTCTCCAGGACTTTGACCCTTTGACATTTGTATAGTTTGGTGTGGGTTGAATGACAACTCTTCAGGAAGAAACTGCCTGATTACTCCTCAGGAGCGTGCTGTATGTGTGCACGTGCTCAGAAGTGCAAAGGAATACTCTCTTCCTCTACTGCATCTAAAGATCTTCTGTTTCCTTCCTGTACTTGTCCAGTGCAGAAGATGGGAAGGCAAGCAAATGATGCTCAGGAACGTCTCACCAGTAGGCCATTTATATTTTCAGTTACAATTATACCTTTAGTGATAGGAGGAATAGTGCCTCAGTTTCGTATAATAAGCTTCAATGGATTCTGGGAGAAACTGGCAAGTCATTATATTCCAGAGAAATTGTTCTGCCAGGTCCAGATTCACTTGGGTTCTTTGATATTTTAGAACGTAGTGAGGGCTTTTAATC
The DNA here is from genome assembly GCF_022837055.1 of Prionailurus viverrinus. Taxonomy (NCBI): domain Eukaryota; kingdom Metazoa; phylum Chordata; class Mammalia; order Carnivora; family Felidae; genus Prionailurus; species Prionailurus viverrinus. The sequence goes on from NC_062564.1 coordinate 80,565,110, forward strand.
TATACCAAATAAATATGTTAGTATTAATCCTCAGCTACGTTGGGGCTGACTAATCACTTTGTGGATTTTCTATATTCTTTTCTTTTTCTCCTTTCTTACTTTTGGCCCTTTCATTGCTCATTTGCAACTCCATAAGCAATCAAAGAGGAAATAAAAGGAGATGAAACTTAAATCATTTGGGTTCTATTATTTCTCTGTGATTTACTCTGATTTTGCCAGAGCAAAGTTGGACGTTTTAGCTGTAAAGGAAGTTCAGGGCTTACTTGTAAATTTCAGTAATCCATCTTGTCTCTGAAGGAGAGATGACACTGTGCCTTTATTGTAGTGTGTTGGAGAAAGGCCTGACTTTTTTAGAGTTGGTTGGCCTGTGTTATTCTGCCTTCACTTTTGGCCGGATGATCATTTCATCTCTTTGGACCTCAATCCTTCAATTGTAATTCGGACTGGATGATTTCCCATTTGCCTAGAAAACTTCCAGTGAGCCACTGGCAGTTACGGAAATTCTTTAGCAACTAAGAATTCTTACCCATCTAACCTCCTTGTGACCATTAGTCATCATTTTATGAGAAAGTTGACTGGAAGTTCAGTGAAATTTGGGGTCATAAAACAGAATCAGAAACCTGGCCTTGCTGTCATTAATCCTTTGCTCCTTCATGCGATCTGACCTCCCTATAGGCCACTAGCCAGTTACCACTGCCATACTTCACTCTCCTTGTTTTCAGGGGCTAATCAGAAGAGGCCTTCTCTTCCAAGTTCACTGCTGAGTATGTGAACTTTACTGTAAATAACTCCCTCATCCCACAGTTCAGAACCCTAGTTCTCCAATCCACCTCCTTAGCATCTGTAGACTTCAGAGTATGCAAGTGATAACTCTTATTCTAATAGAACTCAAACACGCTATTTCTACCTCTTTTAACACTTTATTGTTTTCTTCCAGATAGTCGGTTGTTATATGAAGTCCTCAGTCAGAGAGTGCAATTTTCATCTGTTTTCTTATTTTCTTGATATTACCAAGGCAGCTAGCTATCTCTGAATTTTTTGGTACTCACTTTGACTTTATCCTAATCTCATTCAAGCTATGATGTATACTTCTTCATATGGAACCAGAATTCATAACCAACTCTATGAATGAATTGATAATATGAGGAAACTTTCGGAGTAAAGTACTTAATGTTTACATTAACATACATTTACATTTACATACTCTTAAATGCCAGTGTTCACTTGGTATATAGTACAAACTAGAATGCTTTTGTTGAAATGTAGAGCATATGCAATATAGCTTAATTTCTCCCATAGAAAAGTATGTATGGTGAATCAGGGCACAGTCAGTTAAGCATTAGACTCTTGATTTTGGCTCAGGTCATGATCTCATGGTTGTGAGATCAAGCCCCATGTGCTAAGGCTCTGTGCTAAGCATGGAGCCTGCTTAAGATTCTGTATCTCCCTCTCTCTGCCCCTTCCCACTTGCTCTCTCTCTCTCTCTCTCCCCTCTCTCTCTCTCAAAAAACAAAGAAAAGTATGTGTGATGGATAATTGTTTTTATTCCCCACCAATTTTTTACCACTTTAAAAATTTTTGTTGTATCCTTCTCAAATTTTTTTCACTTCTTCTATTTTATGGTTATGGTTATGCCTGTGCTATTGCTGATGATAACTAGCAATGGCTTCCTTCTGGTTCTCCAAAAGTAAACTTTTCTTGTCATGGATCAGACTAGATCCCTTTTCCTTTCCACTTTTTCTATTCTGTTTCATTCTCTCTCGCACTCTTTTTTGCTACAAACCCTTTGTTTTCATTCTCTCTCTGAAAACTATATTGAAGTTTCTAAACCTTTCAGACTCATACTGCATACCTGTGTCTTGAGAAATAGTTAGATGCAATGAAGGAAGTTTGATATCTTTGTAATGATAATTTAATAGCTGTACTACTTGATGTTAGAAAATTCCTCAAAGTAAAACAGTCCGAATGAGATTACAATGTGTGCAGTCATTAAGAATATCTGATAGGCATCGTATGAATCATGTATTAAAATGTGTTCTGACTTAAATTTAAAGCATTAGCTTAAACAATTCTCTATAGAATAAATAGTATCTTGACCTAGATTTTGATTATTATCTTTCATTCAGTCTTGAGGAAGACCTTCAAACTCACTTGCCTGAGGCACTTGCAAGCTCCAGGTTTTTTTGGCTCATGAAAGAAAGATAAGTCACTCTTGAGAAGTGAGAAATCCTACAGTAAAAATGTAGTGGGGGGATTATCTCTGTTTCCTTTAACCAAATCACACCTTTGTATAAGCTTAGTTTATTATTATCAGTTTATTTGATTCTGTAACCATAATCCATTGCTGTCATGGGTTAACATAACACTACAACTAGTGTAAGAGAGGGTATGGTTTAAATGTATCCCATTAGGTAATTTTATTTTGAAAGCAATCATTTTTAACTACTAAATTAATATTGCTATTTAAACAAACATGACTAATGGCTGGAAGGCTAGAAGCAAAGAGACCACTGGAAGAGTAAAGAGTGAAGGTAGATGAGCAGAGTCAGTTCACTGGGACTGAATCAATGGCTCAAATAGAAACAGGGTAGGGGTGAGAGGGAAATGTGAAATCTCACCCCAGGTAGGAGCTGCCCACAAAGAAGGCTGCAGTAGAACTTTAGCCAACCTTGGTTTTACTTTATCATATTACTCCCATTCTCAAAATTCCAAGTAAATACTAAGTACACATTAAATATGTATTTTATGAATGTTGTGGAACATAGTGATAATAGCCTACTGGTATAAATGTTGACAAACACAATTCTCTATTCAGTGTCAACAGAAAGTTTATGTATTTATTTAATTCCTTTCTTATTACATAGCCTACTAACACTTCCTTCTTTGATGATTTTCGTCCCATTCTTGATTTTAATTGAAATCAGTATTTCATTTTCTTCCAAATATATATCACTAATACTGAGTTCCAGACCTGTTTGTTCAATAGCATCCGTGACCTCTTCCTCTAGAATATCTCATGGACCTCTTTTTTAAAATATTTATTTATTTTTTGGAGAGTGCAAGTGGGGGAGAAGCAGGGGGAGGGGGACAGATGATCCGAAGTGGGTTCTGTACTGACAGGCTGACAGCAGTGAGCCTGATGTGAGGCTCAACTCACGAACCATGAGATCATGACCTGAGCCAACCAACTGAGTCACTCAGGTGCCCCTCTCATAGACCTCTTAATTTAACATGTCAACGCTCTGGATTTTCTCTCTCTCTGTTCCAGCTTAGAAACCCAACTTGCCCTCTTTCAGATTTCTCCATTGTAGTAAAGAAATCACTGTCCTTCTAGTTGCTAAATCCGAATTTCTAGGATTTGGTAGCTGCATTGAAATTTTTCCTGGCTTTTTTTTCACCGTACTTCACTTCTACCCTAATCTGAGCCACCTCATTCTCTCACCTTGTCTAATGAATGCAGCTGCCTACTGAGAAGTCTTCCTGTCCACTCTGGGCCTCCTATAGCCCATCTTTCACAAGTAGCCAGGAAACGTTTAAACACATCATAAAAATCATGCCACTTTCTTGCTTAAATCTCTCCAATGATTTTGCAACATGCTTGTAATAAAATCTAATTTCCTTATCATGACTAATGATTCTATATAGTCACCCTTCTACATCACCTCATATGTACCCACTCTCCCCTTGGATTGTTACCCTCCAGCCAAATGTGTATTCTAACTGTCAGGCTATGTATTAGTTTTCTATGCTTTGTAACAAATCATTACAAACTTACAACCTAGAATAATACATCTATTATCTCATAGTTTCCATGGGTTGGGACTCTAAGACTGCTTAGAGTCCCATAGAATGAAATCAAGTGGTTGTCCAGGGCTGAATTCTCATCTGAAGGCTCAACTAAGGAGGTATCTGTTTTCTCACTAGTGTGTTTTTTGGGGGAGCATTTGGTTTCTTCGGGCTGTGACTTTTTCAAAACCAACAACAGAGAGAGAGAGAGGGACTGAGAGAGAGACTGGAGTGACTTGGATGACAAGATAAAATCTTATATTACAAAAAATAATCATGGAAGTGACGTCTCACACTTTTGCCATATTTTATTGGTTAGAAGTAAGTCACAGATAATACACACAAGAGAAAGGAATTATCCAAAGGTGTGAACACAAGAAAGAGGCAGTCATAGGGAGGCGCCTGAGTTGTCTGTCTGCCACACAGCCACATATCAACTATGCTCCCACCTCTGGAGATTTGCCTGTTCTTTTCCATCTACCTATGATGCTCCCCACCCCACCCCAGCTCCCTGCCTGACTCTTCCATGATTTCGGCTCAAATGACACTTTTACATGGAGGCCTTTTCTAAGAATCCACTCTAAACAAACATCCCCAACACACGTACACACACACACACACACACACACACACACACAATCATGAATTATATTATCCTGTTTTATCTTATTTCATAGCCCTAAAATCACCTTGTTTACTCATTTACTACTTGTGTCTCACTCCCCCTAGAATAAAATGTCCAAATGACCACTGGAGTGGAGACTCATTTAACATATTTTCAGTGCTTAGAAGTGATATGCAAGAGCATAACTAATGTTGTTGGGTAAATTTAGAGTAATATAAGAATAAAAAGTGGATAGTTCATAATTTTATGTGGGATAAAGAACTGAAAGAATTATAAGATTCCCACTTGAAAATTTAAAAAAAAAGTCAAAACTCTGTTCTAATATTAGTCTGCTAAGGTGAATAGCCAAGTGTAAAATGTACTATTTAGAATTCCCAGCTCTGATTTAAAATTTATAATTATTTATTCCTTCTTATTTTGAAAGGATTATGAAGGAAAATGATAGTACTTATAAAATGTTTTGTTTCCACAGTGATAATTTTAATCCTAAATATGTAATACTTCTTTGTATGAAGATTGGAGTATAAGTTTACAGTAGTAAATTTCATCCTAATTTGGAGTCCTGTGTCTTTCCAGGTTGGAAACATAGACCAATTGAATAGCTATAATACTCATTGGGGCAAGAAAAAGATATTGAAGCCAATGTCTTTGTAGAGTTTCATGAGAAGGCAGTCTTTGGTGGAAGCACTACCTCAGTGTCTAGTTTACAACTTGACAGATTCAAAAAACAAATGCTTACCAGTTTGCCAAGAAATAATCAGGATGTAGAAGTTGATTTGCATAAACCAAAAATCTTAAAAGACTAGTTTATACATCAGTTTGCCAGTTTATGCTCGAATCTATATTTGACAAAGCAACAGATCCTGACTGTTAACTTAAGACATAACTTCTCATTTCGCTGTAGATAATAAATGTCGATCAGAAAGTCTATTCCTGAGCACAGAATAAGAAAAGAATCAGATGTCCTTAAAAGATGGGTCTGTCAGGCTTTGACCACCTATATTGCATTACTCTAGGGAAGTCTCTGGCTAGATAACTGAAACTGGCCATTGAAGTCAACCCAGCTTCTCTGGAGACTGCTTTGGATACTTGGCAAATTCTTCCCCATGCACACCCTTCTGCTGTTTTTATCAGTCATGACATTCTCTCTTCTGGGAAACTTATATTTTGGTGGAATTGATTATAAGCACAACTTTCAAAAAACACAAGTAGGTCTTTACAGCCACAAGTTCTCAGAGGCAACACTCATAAGCCATTTTGCACAATGGGCTACTTTTACGGATGCTTAGTCTGTTTATGAGCGTTGATTTTTACAGCTCAGAGTTTCACTTGACAACCTCCTCCTGTCACTGTTTTCAAACCCTTTTGATTCATCCTCCTTGGTACCTGTAGCCTGCTATGAACTGACTGTATACATTGATCTTTACTTTATTAACTAATCATCTGCTTGGATAGTTTTGGTTGCACCAGCAGGAGAAAAAATGAAAAATATTTTTATTATGAATTTCATCCATATTTATAATAATGAGCTATTGGAAAACATCTGCAATTTTCTATCATGATTTTCAACTTTTTGTCTCTGGAACAAAAGGTAATGAAGGGTAAAATGGAAATGCTGAAATAAACAATTTGGGTATCAAGTTTTTAAAAAATACTTTACTCTTCTTTCTATGTGTTGTTGGAGCAATGAAACATGACACTGATGTTCTCTTCCAGCATTTATGTGTTTAATGACTTTCAGGATGAGCTCTATCTACTGAGAATGCTTGCAATGGTTGTTCATTTGATCATCAACAGCACTCCTGTCTCCATCTCATCTTTCAATCTGAATGTTTAAAAAAAGGAGAAATGATTTGGAGAATTTTCAAAGCTTATGTATTTCAAGTGAGACACCCATTTTTTTCTGTTAGGAAACCAGCAAGATTCATCAACCCAGCAAGATTCTGCTTTTATAAAATATGCCTCCTACCTATGAATTTCATACAGAATTAAGTGCATAAAGTAAGTAAATTGTATTTGTGGTAAGCTTTTATTCAGTTAAAACAGCCTCATCAAATATCCTTCTGCACCTTTAAAGGTTTCTTCTTTTCACAAAGACAGCTACCATTTCAAAAACAATTCTGGAATCAGAAGAGAGGAAAATGTGGGGCTGCAAAAAATATGGAAAAATCACTTACTGGAGTGTCCATGAAGTCTGGAGTCAGGAATTCTGGAGTCATTATCTTTTTCCAATTCAATGAGCTTTCTCTAATTGTTCCTTTGTTAATCACCCAAGTTAAAACATGGAATTCTAGATGAACTATAAAGTGTTACATTATTCCAGTTGTATGGATTGATAGAGGACCAACCTGAGCCCTGAGAAAGTATACCAGGGGTTTGAGATGGCAGGAAGTGGAAGGAGTGGTAATTCCATTGGTGGGACCCAGGCTGAAGAGGATGCCAGGACAATTCTGTTCTTTCTGGGGAGAGGAAGTTAGTAAAAGATACCCTTATATAGGGCAAGTGCTAAGATATGAGGGGTACATTAATGAAGTGAAAGGTGCAGGATAGTTAATGTGGATGATATTAGAAGAAGTTTTAATAGTATAGCTTGCTAATCAACATGAATGCTATTGTCAGTAGGTGGTAGTCTGTCAGATTATATGGAGACTATATAATGACGTGATTTGGAAGAGTCTCGAGGAGGCCACTCACCTTCAAAGGGACCATTCCCATCTGTGAGATGTAGCTAAAGTCAGTAGGAGGTGATGATTAGGAGCAAGGACTTTGGAGTCACAAAGTCTAAATAAATCCCAGGTCTGCTGCTTATTAGCTGGGAAAACTGAAGCAATATGGAAGAACTGAATACATGGTACACATCTGTGGGTAGCTTCACAAAGCTCTAGAGGGAGAGCTAATCCTAACCAGGCCTGAAACAAATTATTCAAACAGTAGGGTCAGTATCTAGCAGGTTGGGGCTGATCTTGAAGGCACGTAAAGGCAACACAAGCTACTTTGGGCAGTAAGAGCCAAAAGGCTCTCAAATTACCTATTCACAAAACAGAGTATTAATCATATTCTCAATGGCAAAAAGGTCTCAGTTACAAAAATTGGCTCTGTCTATTACAGTCAGACAAAATTTTGTTAAAATCATATTTGATCTTTTACAGAATATTCACAGAGTGGAGACCAAACATGAATCCTTGAACAATACTCCAAATCTTGCCTCGTAACTAGTGCCAGGGAGACTCTGTGGGCACAGATGCCCCACCTTGGACTATCAGTGTTGGCCCTGGGCTCTAGACAGTGCTGCCTCTGAAAACAACATAATCACTGTCACTGCTCTCAGCCTTGCCATTTTCTGCATGATCGTTATGTGTTTGCATGAGTCACTTGTGGTTCAAAGTCTGAAGCAGATGTCTCTAATTGGCTGACACTGGCAGTGTATCAGTACGCTCATTGCAAAGGAGTCTCAAAAAGTAATGTTTTGGCATACTGAGCTTCTGTACCCGGAAGTGAACTTCTTATAGCTTACAAGGTTTCCTAAAATATGAGTAGAAGGTTCAGAAGCAGAATGACTAAAACAGAATGACAAATTCCCATTATGACCTACCATTCTGGCTGCCCACTGTCAACATACACCAGTATTCCTATACTTACACATATTTTAAAAAGAAAAGTTACGACCCTCCGTAATACAGTTCTCATTTGTGCAACCAAAGTAATGGTCATTCCATACCCAAAAGGAGTCAACCAAAAATATTGCGTGTTACAGATCCAAGATTGTTCAGTAATATCCATCATGCTCAAGTTCTGGTATGATTTCATGTCGATATTTTAGGTAGATGAAAGTTTGTTTATTTCTACAACTTGTCATACACGGTTATATAAAAGTATATACAATTTTCCTCTCCACTGTACATTTTCCTTTTATTTTATCTTTTATTTTTTTCGATTTAATCAGTTTATGTCTTGGAATAACTTAAAAATGCATTCCAAGTGGATACAAGTCCTTGGTGTTTCCAAATATTTGAGATTGTTGGGTCTTCTAATAACTTTAACTATTAGACACAGAGGTTCTGGAAGGCAATCCTTGCCAAGGCTCCCCTTGGTTTCATCCTGATTTCTCCTTTTTTCTTGGTAGGCAAGATCAACCATCTAATCAATATTATAACCATTATGAAGAAACCAAAATACCAGATAGCAGTCTTAGCTACTCTAACTCAATGGAAACAAAATGTGTCCCTTGGTAGAATCATTTCTCCCTTTGGTACTAAGAAGCTGTATCTCAGTACATCCTAGAGTTGTGTTGTTGAGAAGTAAAGTTTTGCAAATGGGATATTAGGTGTACCAAGCAGTACCATCCCTATTCTCTGTGTTCTTGGACCTAAGTATCCTGGCTCTGGGAAACAGCACCATACATTGATTCTTGTTTCAGAGTACATACTGTATCCTACAGCACAACATCCCAAACTTAGAAAGTAGTGTGTGTCAGCTGGAGCTCTAAGTCTTCATTTGTTTCCTTTTATAAGGTCAGGATCTTATGGATAATAGATTATGTGTTAAAGCAGTTAAACCATGAGTATCAACAAACTCCCTTGTTTCACCCCCGAGAAGCCATTTGCATTTTAGCCATAAATAAGGCATTTATAAGTCCATAGGTGATGCTGCTGTCAGAAGCATAGCCAATAGGGAAGGCAAATATATATACAGAATACATGTCTGTTCTAGTTAGGACAAAATACTGCCTCCTCTGTGATGGAGGGGATATAGTATAACCAGCATGCTATTAGCTAGTAGATTGGTCCTTCTAGAATATGGTATCCAATCAGGAACATGGGGTTATTTATTGCTACGTGCAAAATGGGCTCTCAGCAGTAGCAAAAACTAGGTCATCTGTGGGGTGGGAAAATGCTCGTTACTGTGCCTATCCATGTGTTCCTTCCTTTCCTACCAATATGATCATGTTGCTCATAAACCATTGAGTAAGCTCTAGAATAAATTTACCTCCACTTAGAAGGAAAGTCTACCTGACTGTTAAGAGACTCTTTTATCCACTCTGGGTCTATTCAAAGTAGTCTATCCAGACTCTTTTTTTTTTAATGTTTATTTTTTGAGAGACAGAGAGTGAGTGAGCAGGGGGTGCACAGAGAGAGGGGGAGAGAGAGAATCCCAAGAAGGCTCTGTACTGTCAGTGCGTAGCTCATCACAGGGCTTGAATCCATGAACTGTGAGATCATGACCTGAACTGAAACCAAAAATCGCTTAACCGACTGAGCCACCCAGGTGCTCCTACCCATATAACTCTTATCCAAACTTCCATGTCAGCAATCTTGCTTTTCCCATGTCTCTGATCTTTTAGGAAAACTAATAGATAATACCCATATATCAGCATGGACTCTTTCCTCAAACACTTCCTCCATCTGGGTAAAGTGGACAAGAGGATATACCATTCAATATTCTGCCCACTGGGAGGATTAGCCCAGTTGGAATTCTTACCTTTTGTACCATGGCATAAAATGTTGAAGAGAATTTAGCAAAATTTTTAGAAGTGTTGTTCAGGGTCCTTCAGAAGGTGATGCAAAGATGAGGTAGGTAATATGCAAGGATTTTATTTGAAGAAATGCTTCTTTGAGAGAAAATAGGGAGGAGCTAGAGAAGGCTAAGAGAGCCATCAGACTCTGATGCACTTCTGATCTCAAATAAAGGAGAGAGAGAGAGGTTTGGTGGAACTACCCTAGACTGATAGAAGGTTTGGGGAAACAATAGGGAATCCTTAAGCCAAAGTTGGCCTTCAGAGAAGTCAAGAATGGGTTTGCTTTAGTACCTCTTCTGCACACAGTCATTGTCTGGCAATGACCTCTGGGAGGTGTGGAACCACAAATTTCAAAACACAGTAGCTGGTACCCTTGGTTAATTACACACCCTGTAGTCAAGTCAGTGGTCTCTGAGGTGCATTCTCACGGCCACTGTGATGGATAAGATATTCTCAGTTATCTGATTATCCTAGAAAAAATGTAAAGATGTTACTGCTAAAATTGTTCAAAGAGCCACTGAAATTATTATTTTTTAATATAATTTATTGTCAAATTGGCTAACATACAGTGTGTAAAGTGTGCTCTTGGTTTTTGGGGTGATTCCCATCATTCATCGCTTACATGCAACACCCAGTGCTCATCCCAACAAGTGCCCTCCCCAATGCCCATCACCCATTTTCCCCTGTCCCCCACACCCCCATCCACCCTCAGTTTATTCTCTGTATTTAAGAGTCTCTTATGGTTTGCCTCCCTCCCTCTCTGTTTTTAACTATTTTCCCCCCTTCCCTTCCCCCATGGTCTTCTGAAATTGTTATTCTTTTTTTTTTTTTAATTTTTTTTTTCAACATTTATTTATTTTTGGGACAGAGAGAGACAGAGCATGAACGGGGGAGGGGCAGAGAGAGAGGGAGACACAGAATCGGAAACAGGCTCCAGGCTCTGAGCTGTCAGCCCAGAGCCCGACGCGGGGCTCGAACTCACGGGCCGCGAGATCGTGACCTGGCTGAAGTCGGACGCTTAACCGACTGCGCCACCCAGGCGCCCCCTGAAATTGTTATTCTTAAAACTTTGTTTTATAATATTCAAAATTCTTCCTTCCTGGGTATGTTTTTGGTCCACTGACTTTCTATTTTCCCTTGTGGTCCCTTATGTTACTTAAAAATTTTTTTAATGTTTATTTATTTTGAGAAAGAGAGACAGCAAGCATGAGCAGGGGAGGGGCAGAGAGAGGAGGAGAGAGAGAATCATAAGCAGTATCTGTGCTGTCAGCACAGAGCCTGACACGGGGCTCGAACTCACGAACCATGAGATCATGACTTGAGCCAAAGTCAAGAGTCAGACACTCAACCAACTGAGCCACCCATGTGGCCCTACTTAAAAATTTTGAATAAATCACATAGAACCATAATTACTTTTGTAATAAAGAGGGTCAAGACGGGGGTAATTACCAAGAGAAGTCAATGGTCACTAACCTGGCCTTCATAAGATGGCTCTTTCTGGATGGATTACTCTAGTCAAAGACCTGTTCCTCAGTTTTGAAAATCCAGAACCATGACTACAGCATATCCAGTGGTGAACAACCTTAGTAAACACAAAATAACTAAAGACATATGCTGACACATAAGTCAAATGCCAGTGCATTTGTAGTGGGAATATATTAATTAATTAATTTGTAGTGAGAATATAATTTCAAGGATAACCTAAATATTCATAGTTGGTTAACCAAAACACAACTTCCGTCTATTTAGGAAACTCTACAAAGAGAAGGAAATTATACATATTATTGTTAAGCATGGGATAAGAGGAAAGAAAGCTAAAATAATAATTTAGGAGAAAATCTTTGGAGTCAGATCAACCAAGGTTCTTTGTAGAATGTTCCTGTAAGTAACCAGTTTCACCCATAAAGAACTGATGCCCTTTTTACTTTATTTCACTCTTCTTGAGGAACATTCATAATTTTCCCTGTCCTGACTATAACTAATACTATAAAATCAATATCTGTTCCAATTATAATCCCAAATATACTAAACTGATGAATATGTTATTGTGTGCTCAGTTTTTCATTGCCTTGGTTGGAGCTCAGATTTTTATATTGCTATGTTGTTTGGGGATGACTTCATCTTCCACACCTCTGTGTCCCTATATTCTAGAATTCATGTGAATCTAAAGAGCTAAGGTTTTCTGCCATTGTATTCTCTGTATACCTGGCACACATCTACTCATTTTTCGAGACTCAAAATTACATTTCAAACATTATTCTCTATAAAGTGTTTTGTAGCTGTCAAACTTCCATTCAGTCCTGGGAAGCTGCATAGTCCCTCCTCAAGGCACCCAAGGTGATGTTATTTTATAGTACTTACCATGTGGTACTGTAGATTTCCGCAGGACTGGATGATCCAGGGAGGCACGTTGGCCATGATGGTCTGTGCTGTACCAGGTCCCATTAGAATAATTGGTTATGCAAACTGGCTGAAGGAACATAACTCATGGGGTGTGAATGCCTGGGTGTCCTGAGGTCAGTACTAGAGGAGAATTAGATCTGAGTGCAGAATTTGAGACTGAATGAGTCAGGAGCAGAGAGGATTAGGCACAGCCTGGGGACCAGAATGGGATGGCTAGGACTTAAGTGATTGAGAAGAAAAGGACATCAGTCCAGTTCTTTCTGATGCTGGTGCAGATGGGTCACAGAGCTTAAAAACAAAGAAATAGTTATCTCTTTTGCATGTCTGTCTTGATTCCTAGGCTGTGAGTTCACTGAGAACATGATTTATCTTTGTATTCCTACTCTAGCAGACTACCTGGCCTACTGAAGTGATGAACGGAAGGATAGAGAGATGAATGGTTGGTTGGATGGATGAATGGATTTAGACTTTCAAATTTAGTGCATAGGACTGCTACTCCATATTTTTTTTGTTATGTCTAATTCAGCTTTTATTTATACTTTTATTTAATAAAGTTATTTTAGTATGAGACTGAACTGGAAGTTATAGAATTTTACCAAATGTGATATTTATCATCTTATTTATAACAATCTTTGAAAAATATTATTATATTCAATATAATATATAATATGTTTATATGCTTATATATATTGTTAAAATTGTTCATAGAACCACTGAAGTTATTATTTTTAAAACATTTTTTTTATAATATTCAAAATGCTTTCTTCCTGGGTATGTTTTTGGTTCACTGACTTTCTGTTTTTCCTTGTGGTCCCCTATGTTACTTAAACATTTTTTTTAATGTTTATTTATTTATTTTGAGAAAGAGAGCAAGCACGAGCAGAGGAGGGGAAGAGAGAGGAGAGAGAGAAAATCATAAACAGTATCTGTGCTGTCAGCACAGAGCCTGACATGGGGCTCGAACTCACGAACCATGAAATCATGACTTGAGCCAAAATCAAGAGTCAGACATTCAACCACTGAGCCACCCAGGTGCCCCTACGTAAAAAGATCATGAGATCACATGATCTCATCTATATAATATATATATTCTATAGAATATATAATCTATATGTAAATATATAATATGCTTATATATAAAATATACTTACATATATTCGATACATATAGAATATATGTTTTGTTCATGAATTTAGAATTCCCCTTGTGTATACAATTAGATCTTTGTCCTTGGAAAATGGAAAATTTCACTTCTGAATTGAATTGGGAAAATATTGATATGCCTCTTAATATCTTAAAATGATATTTATATACATATAAGCAGATATGTATATACACATATATTTTTATTATGATGTGCACACATAATTAAGCTTTTGAAAGATGTGACAACTGTTAAAGCATATTATTTTGTTGAAATTTGCCTACACTTGTAGAAAACATTGTCATTGTAGTTTTATCCAGTGTGTGGAGGCACAAAATGAGTAAAATTAGCAAAAAGTATATAAAGTATGTTCAAATTCAAATGGCACTTTTTTTAATTGGCAGATTTAGCCATCTGAGAAAACAGAATGAAGAGTATAAAAACACTGAAAAAAATGGGGAAATAAGTTTTAATAAGAACTAATATTTACAAGACATTATAAAAGAAAGTTCTCTGTATACTTTGGCATTAAAAACAATGTGGTTTGCACACATTGAGTGAGAAAAAAAACAATTAAAACTGAATTTAAAACCAAGATAATATACATTAGATGTCAAGACAGGTAAAAGATTTTCAAGCTGGATCCTAAAGGCTTTCCAAGCTTCTTAGATATTGATGATTTTCAGGCAATTATTTCCTATACCTTAATTTTAAAATGTGCTTTCCTAACATTAGTATGACTGAGTATCATGCCTTCAGCCTGTTGCTTCTCCTTTTCCAGCTCTCTTGCATTTTACAGAATCTTGCCAAACAATTTGAGAATGTGTAGTTCAAAAACTATTTGCCGATTATATTTGATTGAATCTTAAAAGTTATTTTTCTAGGTTCTTTTAACTGCAAAACACTTAGGACAATTAGAAGAGTGTTATACACATTGGTACAATCTATAAAAATGCTTTCAACTCTAAATTCAGCATAAAAATTATTGCTTGCAAACATCAATAAGCAAATGGCTTTTTATTTTACCTTAGAATATTTAGTTCAGTGCACTGTTTACGTAAGATCATTAAATATTGACTAGATTTCTCCACCTAATTTATTTTACAAATAGGAAAGAGTAAAACCTCAAAAATATTTTATATTTTCAGCCAGGTAAAAAAATGCATATAATCACTTGACTACACAAATAGAATATTTTGGGGGCACCTGAGTGGCTCAATCAGTTAAGCACCCAACTCTTGATTTCAGCTCAGGTCATGATCTCACAGTGGGGAAATTGAGCCTGAGTCAGGCCCTGGGCTGATAGGGTGGAGCCTGCTTAGGATTTTCTCCCTCCCTCTCTCTCATCCCCTCCCCCACTTCCACACACACTTTCTCTCTCTCTCAGAATAAGTAAATAAACTTAAAAACAAAACAATAACAACAAAAAATCAAATAGAATATTTTAGCCTCCATTTTTTAAACTAATTTCATCAAATCTCGATGTAACGATAGAAAAATATATGTAATTCTGTATAATCTTTAATGCAATTTCTTTTTTTTAATTTTTTAAGTTTATTTATTTATTTTGAGAGAAACAGAGACAACATGAGCAGGGGAGGGGCAGAGGGAGAGAATCCCAAGCAGGCTCTTAATCAGCACAGAGCCCCATGTGGGGATCAAACTCATGAAATCATGAGATCATGACCTGAGCCGAAACCAAGAGTTGGACACTTAGCCAACTGAGCCACACAGGCACCCACTCTTTAAATGCAATTTCTTAATAGAATCTTAGAGTTTCAACTATTACTTTAGAAAATGTATAATGTTAGAGGTGCCTGGGTAGCTCAGTCAGTTAAGCGTCTGACTTCAGCACAGTTCACCATCTCACAGTTCTTGGGTTTGAGCACTGCGTCAGGCTTTGTGCTGACAGCTCAGTCTGGAGTCTGCTTGGGATTCTGTGTCTCCCTGTCTTTCTGCCCCTTCCCCGCTCACGCTCTGTCTCTCTGTCTCTCAAAAATGAATAAACGTTGAAAAAAAATTTTTACAGAAATTAAATGTTATAAAATGTTCAATGTGAATAATTGATATCTATAATTAACACTTACTAATTTGTGTTTTTTTAATTAAGTTTTACTTCATTTGTACTACATCCTTAATTATTGTGTAAATTAACATTCTTTAGTTGTAAGTAATAAAAGTCAACTCTGGCTAACTTCAGAAAAATTAATTTATTGGAATGGATTTCAGAGGTTCACAAAATCATTGTGAAGCTGTGAACAAGACTTGGGAAGGGCAGATATGAGGACAGATCCTGGGGCCAGAAACCAAGAACTGTGTTTTAGTATCTCAGGGCAGACAACAGCTACAGATGTGATGACAGGTCAGGATTCGTATCAGCCTCTAAAATCCAAAGTTATGCAAATAAGCATTTTGATTGGGTAGGCAAATTTCAACAAATTGTCCTTCACATTGGAGTGTTTGTCCATCTAAACCCTCCAGAACCTCACTGATGTGAGAAAACTCCTGTGTTTTCATAAGACGTATATTGTCCCTTTTCCCATGCACTTATAGTACGAGGGTATAGAGTACCTGGTATATCTTGCTCTCCAGTTTCTGCTAAACAACCAATCAGTGTCACAATCCAGCCTGATCTTCTACAAGATGGTAAGAGAATTAAGGTCCCTGTGAACTAAATTGCAGCAAAGAGCCAAAGTTGACAGATTACTGAGGAGGAAAATAAAAGTGTACTTCTGTTCTTGCTAAGTAAAAGCAAATCACTTCTGTTTTGTTTTGTTTTGTTTTTCTGCGAATCAAAATATGGGAGTAGGGAGTATATGCTGTTTATCAGGTTGCTCCAGCAAGAAAGCTCTATCAGGAACAGTGGCACAATGATTAAGCTTTTATTCTTCAAAACATACATCTACTTTGTCCAGCTAACCCAAGGAAACAAATAGGAATATGCAAAGAATTTTCACTCCTAAGTTTTCCATGTGTGAAGTTCCTTGCAGATGTAGTATTACTTTCCATTTATTCTCCCATGACCAAGATATGAATGAAATATACTAGGTAGTGACACTTAATATGCTGTTTAAAGTCTGAAACTCCCCTGAATGCACGCTGGACTAGTTTGTCTACATTGTTTATCAAAATATATAGATTGGTAATCCGTACCTACTTTATAGCCTGCTTTGGCTGTGTGACCAGTGGAGTATAACGACCCCTTGATGAAAAGGAAACCCTTGTACACTGTTGTGGAAATGTAAATTGGTACAGCCAATATGGAAAACAATGTGGAGGTTCCTCAAAAAACTAAAAATAGAGTTACTGCATAATCCAGCAATCTCACTCCTGGGTTGGGAAGAAACAAAATCTTCATCTCAAAGAGATACCTACATTCCCATGTCCATTGCAGCATTATTCACAATAGCCAAGGCATGGAAACAATCTAATGCCCTCCAGTGGATGAATGAATAAAGAAAATGTCACACACACACACACACACACACACACACAGGAATATTATTTAGCCATAAAAAAAGAATAAAATTTTGCCATTTGCGACCACAAAAAAATTGTGTACCTGAAAGATGCTGGGAGTAATCTTAAGTGTTCTCAGCACACACATACCAGAAGAGTTCATTATAAGGTAGTGAATATGTCTTGGTAATTATTTCACAATTTGTATATATATTAAATCATCATGTTGTACATTTTAAATGTATGCAGTTATATTTTTCAGTAATTTTTCAATTATTCCTTAACATAGATTGGGGAAAAAATAAAGTATATATTAAGACTTAAATCCAACAATAAATAAGAGATCCCCAGGTAAACTTTTGTTCTAGAGATGAAGGTCATCACGTGCAAATGAGGGAGAACCAAAGAAGTTGTATATGGGTGTCAGGACCAATCTGAGGTTGCATTATACCTTTTTGTTTTTAATTTATTTTGAGGGAGACAGTGAGACCTGGGGAGGAGCAGAGAGAGAAGGAGAATCCGAAGCATGATGTGGGGCTTGAACTCACAAAACTGAGATCGTGACCTGAGCCAAAATCAAGAATTGGACGCTTCGCCGGCTGAGCCACCCAGGCGCCCCCCATTATGCTTTCTTGCCCCTGCTTCTCTGTATCTTTTGCCCAGAGGAATCTTTTTGAGTAAGTCTTGCTAGAGTCTGGTGAATCTTTCCAATTATCTGACCCACTGTAATTGCTGCATAAAGGTAGAATCTCAAGAACTTCCTCTTGATGCTCTTGTACCGTAATAACCTTTATTCTAAAGGTCAGGTGATCACTAAAAATTCCTACCATCAGAAAAATAACCATAGGATGGGCCCAGAGTTTACTAGGCCTATTTTAGACTTAAAAAAACAAACAAACAATTAATTTACCTTAAATCTATTAATAATGGATTAAAAATTAGCATTAGCATTAACTCAGAATTAGTGTATGGTATCTAACAACCCGAAAGTTTTGGGTATACTCTTTTTTCCAGTACGGTTACTTGAGTGAATAAATATAGTTACCTTTAAAGAAAAAAAGGAGAAAGATTCAAGTGCACTTTGGGTGTAATGTCTGGACGCCAGGGTACATAGCTTTCATTCAAGGGGCTGTGGTTCTCATCTTGGCATTTAATGAAAAATCAGTACTCTCTACTGTCTATTATGGGAACTCAAGCCAGGCTTCTGTTTATCAGGTTTAGGGGATCTTTTTTCTTCTTACACAAATTAAGTTCTAAGTATAAAGGTTACCCATTAGTTTGATTCCTAGCAATGTCATGACCAATTAATCATAGCCACAGATCTCTGTAGATCAGGCTATTCTAATGAACACATTGGCATGGCTGAATATTATGGTAAATATACCTAGTCTCCCACTGAGATTTAATAATTCCACTGACCTCTTCTACCTTGGAAACATTGCATCTCTATTAAAGTCATGGTGCTTTGTTCGATTATAACACTTCCCACCAGCACTTTTAACCTAGGGAAATAAGTTAGTAGAGAACTTACAGAGGTTTGGCATTTTCCTCTTTAGATCTCAAATTGTTGGTGAAAGGAAGATTTTTAAGACTTTCTTAGGGAATATAGTTAGAAGGTGAGTCATATATGATATATGCACCCTAGCATCCTATCTCTGAAAGACTTTAAATTTCTGCCTTTAAACCAAATTTTTTGCAACACAAATTACTATCCATTTGGCCAGATATACATTAACTAAACCAGGAAACTATTAAATAAACTGTATCTAATCACCTAAAATAGCACATGGAATCTAAAGTCTTTAAAAAATCTACCCATCATGACAAATTTATACTGATATTACATTACAAATTCTGGTATTACATTCCCCACTTTTTGTTCAAGCGCCCTAAAAATCCATTCTGGAGGAAAAACAATGTTTCTAGAATTTGGCTGACATAAACTAGCAAATTCTGTGCACACGCGCGTGTGTGTCTGTGCTTGTGTGTGTATGTGTACACATGAGTCATCTCAGAGTTGTATTTTTTCATTTTTGTCCCCTAGGACACTATGGGATTTAAATCTAATTACAGATCTGAATATTATGAGATGCTGAGTAAGAAAGAAATTATTGTATTTTTTCTTCAAGGGAACAACCTCAGGCAAAAAAGTAACAGTATCTTCAAGCAAGGGAAGAATAGCTGTGTGACCAGTGGAGTATAAAGTGGATTATTTATCTTTGCAAAGACGCTTCAGTGGAAGATAGGTAAGAGGGGCTTTGGACTTCCGCTTACTCAATGTCTTCTGAATATGCCTGAATAACTCCATTTATATTGTTAAAGCAGCACTCTTTTCTGATGAATGCCCTGACATTCACATGACAGATCTTCCTGGGCTATAGAGTCAGCTCTTGTTGTGATTAAGTCACTTGACTTTTTGTGCCAGGATGGTTATATAAAGCACGGTTAGCCCATGCTTTGAGAACAGAGATTTAGTATTTTTAGTTTGTCACTCTTTTCCTTATATTATCCAATGTTACCAAAAGCAACTACTCAACCGCAAATACTTGGATTCCTCATTGTTTCACAATGATCTTTGGTTGTGGTAGCTCCATGATCTGTTAGACTTTTACTCTCCCCAATGGAAAATTTTTCACAAGTAATCTTGGTTGATAATTGCTGTTTCATCAACGTTGTCATGGTTTGCTACCTTTCCTTGTAAGGACAAGAATCAGAGCTTCATTGCTTTTCACCTTAATGTAGATAGATGATCAATCTTAAGAACCCTTCCCTGAAGTTCCTTTTCCCACAATCCAGCCTCTGGTGCCAACATTTATGTCAGTTAAGATTTAATCCCAAGCAACAGAATTTTGCTGTACTTCATTTAGACAAAAGGAAATGGACAGAGATCTGAAAAGCTGGGCTTGGGAACTGGTAGGAATCAATGCAGATTCTGAGACTAAGGAAGCAGAAACCACAACCATATCTTGGCAGGAATTATCTTGGCAGGAGGCCACTGCTGGTATGGAGTAAATGCCAAAACTTTTGAGGTTCTTTGTCTTGCTGCTCAAAATTCAAATTCTAAGGTGGAAGCCTGAAATTGACCCTCTTCAGTCATATTCTTCTCTTCTGATTAAACAAGTATAAGGATACCTGCTACTGTCCCATTGAATTGTATCTAATGGAATTTGATATTTCCTCCAGATGTATTTTTAGGAAGAAGAATGCGTAACAGCCAACCTACATACAAATAAATTAATTTGATCCAAAATTTTATTTATTTTCTTATATTTTTTAATGCCTATTTATTTTTGAAGGAGAGAGAGAGCATGACAGGGGAGGGGCAGAGAGGAGGAGACACAGAATCCGAAGCAGTCTTCAGGCTCTGAGCTGTCAGCACAGAGCCCAACATGGGGCTCGAATTCATGAGCTGTAAGATCATGACCTGAGCCCAAGTCTGATGCTTAACTGACTGAGCCACCCAGGTACCCCTATCCAAAATTTTAGATAATTATATTAGTTAATTTATCTATTACAAATTTAAGACAGGTAGTTTGTGACTTGACTATTATGATTTAATCAATGTCTCCCTGTAACTTTTCATCGCATTTTCTAGTTTTGTTCTATAATTTCCCTTCCTTTCTTTTCTTCCCCTTAATTTTTCCTGTGTCTTAATTTCAGTATTCCATTCCTGAAAAATGTTTAGATGCTAACAAACTGAGCACATATGTGTACCTCCCTTCCCTCCCAAGATCGCAGTGAAATAAAAATGTGTAAGTACCACAAAAAAAAATACTAATAACAGTGATGAAAATAGGGTATTAGCTATCAATGGATGAGAGATTTAAAAAACCACCTTAAGATACAAAGTGGAAGGGAGTGGGGTAAAGGATGAAACAGGTAGAGAAAACCATAGCACTGGAGCGGCCAAGGACAGTCTTCAACATAAACCCTGGAGTCATTGTTCAGCATCTACAGGGCAAGAAGAGCAAGAAATGAGAAGGGAGGTTGAAAATAAGGGCAAAAATAGTCTGTACATGATAAATTTCACCACTCAAACCCCTATTTAACACCCTCACTCCTAGGAGCAAGAGGGAATACTTTAAACCAAAACTCTTCTATAAAGACTTTCAATGAACTTTCAGTTGAAAGTTTAGGTTCCAGGTGTGCATGTTGGTACCTCAGGCCTGACTACGTCTTCTGGCATAGCGGGCACAGCCAGATAGCTTCCCCATGTTTTCACTGTAAAAGAAACTCAAGAAGACAGGACTTGCCCACCTTACCCAGAGCTTTGAAAATTCTTACCCAAGGAGGAAACTTGGAGAACAGTCCCATTTAGACAATAGAGGAAACTCAACACCAGAGATCCAGTCTTTCTTTCTTATATAAGAACTGATGTCTTTAGCATTGATGCTGATTGTCCCCTATCATCCACTCTTTATTTTCCAGAGTTATAGGATCTTGGCTTTTAGCAAATCACATAGCTACTCAAAATAAAGATAATATTTTCAGCTGCCTTTGAAGCTAACGATGACATTGTGATGAAGTCCTTGCCAGTGCTATGTAGCACAAAAGATGTGTTCATCTCTTGGGATGAGTATGCATGCCATTATTTCCCTGTGCATCCTTCCTTCAGAGAAAATATACACATATGCTTGGGAAGCAGCCATTGGGCACAATCAATGATCTTGGGAGTGGTATCCATATATAGTGGAGTTACAAAGCCAAAGAAACTGGGAATCTGACACTGTGAAGTATCATTCCAATTCTATATATTTTTCCTGTTATTAGAAGCTAATTACCTAATATTAATTAATACAAAAACAAAGAACAATAGCTATGTAAAAGAGATATGTCAACATTAACAAAAGAAAAGAATTTTCTGGAGGAAAAAGTAATTTAGAGAAAACTAATTAATATATTCAGAAATAATTGTACATCCATAAACGATAGAACGCCTATAAAAGAGTTTATACAAAAGGATGAATAAAAGAACAAGAACTATCAAAGACTAAGAAATATGATTTATCTCACTCACAAAAAAAATCAATAAAATACTGAAAAATAATACTATCCAAAATGTCCAAATTTTAGACCCAAAAAGGCAAAGAAAATAAAAATGAAATAAAAATCAGAGATAAAAAGGACAAATCTAGGTTGATGTTTAATAAGCAAGAATCATAGAAAAAGAAAATGAGAACATGAAATAATTTTTTAAAAATAGAAGATGATTATCTAAATCTGAGGAAGAATGTAAGTACTCAGCTGACAAGTTCTACTAGAGAACTCCATGAAATGTCAGAACAGAAAAATACAAAAGTCCAAAAAATGTCTTAGTTGAAGGAAAAAACCAGATGTGCGATATTCATTATGACCATTCGCAGAGATCTGGTTCTTCTTTGAGACACATGGCAAGATCAAAGTTACCTGCTCCCTTAAAACTGAGCATCGCCATGTGACTTCAAGTAGGAGAGGAAATGATGAATATAATTTTGGATGAAGGCTTTAAAAGCTAATGTGCAATTTACTCTCATCTTCTAGCTGCCACAAACCTGCAATGCTCCAGGGGGTAATAATCCTCTTAGCACGATTATGCTGTTGAACATAGTATGGAACAAAACCCAAGGCTGACCTGGGATGGTTACATATTGTAATCAGGAGATAAACTTCATCATTTTAGGTCACTGAGATTTGGGGATGTCACTGCAGACACGGATCTTATCACAAAATCCCATCAAAAAAATGAAAATTGGCTCTAGGCTTCTTATCATTAACAATGAATACTGGGCGGGGGGTGGGGGGGGTGGAAATCAATACCTTGTAAACTGAGAAATGATTGTTAACCTAGAATGTCCAAACCTGCCAAATAACCATGGGTAAAATGAGCACATTTTCAGACATGAAAGAACTCAAAAACTTTACCTCATATATTCTTTCTTCAGTTGTTCCTTGGAGATGTGTTCAGTAAAACAAAAATGATTCAGAGTAATTTTCATCGTGGAAGATCATGATAATGGAGATGACTGAAATGATGATTGAGGTATCAGAAACACTTTGAGAACAATTGTAGGGAGTAGTTAAGATGTATTGGCTTCCCCTAGAGGATTATCATTTGCTTCTTTGCACGCTGAGACATTCTAAAAACCTTTCTCCAGAGCAAAGATCAGAAGGGGGCACTCTAGATCTTAAGTCAGTATTAGCATTCAAACTGTAACTGCATCCCCTCCCACCTCACCAATTCTAGGTGGGGAAGAGAGAGGAAGCAATAAGAACAATTACAAATGGAAGAATCAGCTCCAGAAGCTTCTAGCCATCCTGTCATTCATTTGATTAATTCAAAAAACATTTTTGAGCGTATACTATATACTAATCCCCATATGGTATATACTAATTCCCTAGGGAATTCAGAGAAAAATAAAATGGTCTCTGCTTTCAAAGAGCTCAGAATCTTTCAGGAGAGATTAACTCATATAACCAAGATCCACAAAGTGAGACACATATGGTAGAACTGGTCTAAGAGGAAGAGGTAGAAAGAAGGAGAGATTAATTCTGTGTGGTGAAGGGTGGGGTGTTCTAGAGTCCTCAAAGTTTTCAGAAGGCCCTGATTCTATAGGTAAAGTTGTACCTGGAGCTGGCATCCTTTGGTTGTGTGAAATAATCAGGTTCCTTTTTTGCTTAACCCAGTGTGAGTCAGGTTTTCTATCCCTTGCAAAAAAAGCTAACTGAATTCCCTAGCTCTAAGAAATATTACACTAAGCAGAAAGAGAAAGAGAATTGGTCAAAGAACTGCCAGTGAAAATGCAGCAAGCAGGAGGAATATATCCACAGAGGCAAGAAGAAGCCACCTAGAAAACCAAACCAGGAGAGTCTCATGTGAAAAAGCAGGTGCATGGAATTCACAAACCTCTAAGGAGAAAAGGCAGTAAAGACCGGAAAAGAATTCACACCGGTGACAGTGGAGCCGTATTAAAGTGATGTTGAAAACTGGGAGATGAATTCTTGAGGATAGGGCAGGCCTTACTGCCATGGGGGATCATGTGGAGCCCAGTTACGGGTAGTCAGAGTGATCAATTGAGTGCATGATGTAAACTTACATGGTGGAAATAATTTCATAATTTGGTGCAGCAAATTAGATGTCGGAATGAAATGTGTAGTTATGGTTGTTATGTTTGTACTCCAAATAGAATCAATTTATGGCTAATAGAATGACTTGCGTGAGTAATATTGCTGGCTCTCTCTCCTACAGTGTGTGACAGTAGGCACTGAATAAAAGCCTCACTTTCCAGCACGTCTGTATTTGAGAAGTAATAAGCAACAACCCTCACCCTCTTGCCCTATATACATATGAGAGAATGTGCAAGAAAGCTCACTTCTTTGCACTTACACATGTGAGACGGGATGGAATGATGGGCTGAGATTAATAGGCTGACATTTAGTCAATGTAAATATAAAATCCTGAGTTTCAGCTAAAAAATTTAAAAAGTAATAATAAGACAGGGTGCAGGAAAATTCTATGAACAGGAGATCTTGAGTCTGTCACTCACCACAACTCAAAATTGGACTATCTTGCTGGAGACAGGAGTGGAAAAGGTATTCATGGATGGCAGGGCAAAAATGGTTCTGGTTACAACAAAGGCTGAGGAAGAAGGGAATGAATGACTTTTCCAGTTCCTTAAAGTGGCATCAGGTCACGGGGGTCACGAATGACAAGCTGAGTGCTTTCCCATTGATCAGGGAAATGTAGCAAAATATTAAGAATGAGGCGCCATGAAGGAAATGACTCCAGGCGGCAAATTGGAGACCCTTGGATCAGTTGAACTAATTTCTGAAAGCGGCCACAAACTTTTGAAAGCTGCCTTGCTTGAAAAGCGTGCTAGATAGATCTGGAGGTCCCGCTCAGCCTTCGTAGGCTCTGTCCCCACCAGGCTCCGCCCCCGTGCCCGAGGAATCTGGAACTGCCCCAATCCCGAGACCCTGTTTAGCCTAATCCCGCCCCCACCAGCCCGGCCCCACCCCCTCAGTATCCCGGGCGACGCTCCCGCGTCCCTTCTCTCCGCGCAGACTGTGCCCGGTCTCCGAACAACTGCTGGAAGAGGAGGCAGCACCGGCGCCCAGCACCTGCCACCGGTGGGGATCACACTTCGGCGGAACGGAAAACCAGAACTGCCCCACGGGGCCAGCCCACCGAGGTTCGTGACGGCTGAGGCGAAGCTCGGGGCAGGACTTTAACAGTTCGCAGGAGAGGCGGGCTGCTCTTCCAGGCAGTCCAGTCCCTTTCGTGACCCCAGCAGACCTTCCTTCGTCAGTGTGTAGACGCCTTCTCAAGCTTCGTGAACAGAGGCCCTCGCCATTTAACCTCAAGAAGTGGATAGAAGTAGGAGCCAGGAGAGGCGCTTTTCCTGCTTCCCAGTTCACCTGACCCTCTGAGGGCAGTGGGAAAATAAACCGGTGTAGGAATAAATTACTAGTCCCGTTTAGGACTAAGTAGGAACAGAAAGGGAACTGAGGTGCCCGCTGCTTGAGTAAAGATAACTTAGTGTCTAATAAGTTTGAGAGATCAAATTGTTATCCCTAATGCCACATTTGTATTGGAATATATTAATACATATACATAATTCAGATGTACTGGCATTTCATTGAATTAGTTATTAGATTCTCCCCTAGGGACTACATTTTGGTATTAAAAGAAAACGTCCATTTAAACACACATTAGGTACTTGGTATTATTTGTATGAGTGACTCTTATTCCATGATTTGGGACAGGAAGAGGAGTTATTCTGTTAACTGATTTGTAACTTTTTTCTTCTCTCCTTTGCTATTATTATTCCTAATTTTCAGACTGAAGTCTGTAAACCTTGGAGAGACCTTCAGCAGTAATCTCCGAATGTAAGTCAACTGAAACATGGCCTGCCTTCAACACTTTTCCTGCTTTATATTTTGATTTCATCATCAAGAAATGTCAGTTGGTAGAAAATGTCTGATTTCTATTTATTTTATTTAATGACCTAGCTCATGACCTACCACTGAGTGCTAGAGGTGTTTAAAAATTATGATACAAGGGATAAACGTTGAGCAACTCTTTCAGCTTCTTTGTG
This sequence comes from Prionailurus viverrinus, assembly GCF_022837055.1. Lineage (NCBI taxonomy): Eukaryota > Metazoa > Chordata > Mammalia > Carnivora > Felidae > Prionailurus > Prionailurus viverrinus. The sequence goes on from NC_062564.1 coordinate 80,591,116, forward strand.
TGACTTTCTTTTACCCTTTTCAGGACCATAATTATTGATACTTTTTTTAAAGTATTTATTTAGTATTTATTTAAAGTTTTCTTTAAGCTTTTATAGTAAAAAGAGCTTATGGTGATAACGTGAACAGTTCTAATTCTTACAAATGGTTTTGTTGGTGATCGGAAAATCATATTTATTTTGAATTCTCTTGATGACAAATAATAAATTTGTTTGCTGTGGTCTGTCGGCTTTCTCACATCCCAAAGTGATTGAATTCTAGAGATGGTAGTCGGCCTCAGACCTCCTCACTCCCCAAGTAGCCTCTGTCTACTCAGTGCTAGGCCTACCCTTTTCTTTGTGTTTCCTGATGAGGGCATCTCTGGGCAGGAGGAGGAGGGTTACTCTTTGAAGAATTTTACTTGGGGGGCAGAAATTTAAACTCTCACCATGGGACACGTTCAGCCTGACCCAGCACTCTTAAACCTTTCATCCTGTATTTCTCCATTCTCATTTGTCTTTGCATGTGGGGGCCAAACCGTGATACAAGAGCCAACCAGCAGATCAAAGAACCCACCAAATCTCTTCTGAATACCAACAGTGGAATGGCTTCAGGCGGCCTTTTGATCTCTGTCTCAGCACCCTTGGTGCCATATGCAGCACCGCCCACTTGCTGGTACTGGGAGAGCTGCCTCTGGGTCCTCCTCACACACTGCTTCACCCTCGGCTCCTGGAGCGAAGCTGGTTTTGGTACCAGCCAGAGAGGTGCCTCACATTCTCTGTCTCCATGTGCCTGGATCGGAACCATTCCCTTCCTGCAGTCACACCCATCTTGTGTGATTTCCTCTGTGGTCTTGAACCAGGAGAGCCCTGATACAGCGCATTGTTTAGGATGTGTTCCATTTCTGCTTGAACACAGATAGCCACCCTGAACCATTCGTCCCGCTCGGTGGAGCTCACCTAGGAGCTGGGAACACTGTCTGTCCAACACCAGGAAAGTGATACAACTCATATCAGCAAAGAGCAAAGGGCTTCCTTGACAGGTATAATTTCAGACTAAAATGACAGGTCCCTAAGCATGCTTGCGTTTTTTCTCATTTATTTTCCTCTTGGCTGCTTCTATTTGCTAGAAAGCACCAACTTCCTACTTTAACAAAATTCAGCATAAATAAGACTGAACTTACAAAAGAGATGGTGATTATTTAGATTAAAAAAATTTGTTGTAGGAAACCTTTAAATATTTGATGCATATCAAATGTTATGTGCCATAAAATTCAGTTCACACATTACCTGTTGTGTAGAACAAAATACCTTTATGTGACCATGAATCAATTGTGAAAAACAACATCCCGTTTCCCAGCAGGCATAAGCCAGGTACGTGTGTGGGGTTTAAGGCAGGGGGGGAGCCTGCTCAACTTTCACCCTAACTCTGAGCTTAAACTTTACAACACAGTTTGGTTGGAGCCTATTTTTTCCAACATTGAGTTAATAACTTTTTTTTCCACTTTATCATTCAGCTCTGACCACCCCCCATTCAGAGTCTGTGCCTTGAGGCTTGCCAGCAGGGCTTGCAATACTAACATTAAACTAAATTTAAGAGTAAAGGTGCTCCTGCTGCTAATGTTCTCAGATCAGAGGAGAGCAAAATGAAGGAACTGGCAGCTGAAACGTTAATGGTAGGAAACGACTCAGATATTGAAAAAAAAAAAAAGAATCGCGGTTCATATGTGTGACAAAGAAGACATGTTCCTCTCCACGTGTGGCGTTTGCATTTGATTTCATTAGATGCTTATATTTTCTAACAACAATTATCTAACCCAAGTAAACATCAAAAAGGATAAATTTTACATCACATACTGACAGCCCAACTTTACGGGGGTGGCTTTTACATACCTTGTTGGCTGGATCGCACTCTGGGGTTTGGTGCCTCTTTCTGTCTACAAGCAGCTGGATCTTTCTAGTACTTGGAGAATTACAAGTACTATTTCCTCATTTTGAAACTCCTTGATGAACCCTTCAAGGGCCCTTGCAGTTATGTAGAAATCACTCCTGCCCCAGTGCCCTTGGCAAGCAAAGTGGGGGCTCTCAGAACTGTCTTAATTCATAGAGGATGAAATGCCCCAACTGAAACAAACACAGTCATTGTTTTCTCCTGTCCCTTTAGAAATCCATTAAGGATAGACAGATGAGGGTTAAGAGCTGAGATGGCCCAGATTTGCTCTGTAACATCAGAGGACTGTGGAACATCAGACGACTCTTAGCTTCTCTGAAATAGGCTCATCAGAGATGGGCTTGGGGAAGCCTTTGGTATGCCTTCAAACCTGTCCATGAGATTTATCTTTATGTTGGCCTTAACCTCATACCACATGTTCTACATAATGTTGCCATTTAGTAAGTTCTGGTTATCCAAGTAACTCAACTAGTTAATATGACATCTGATCAGAAGAGTAGGGTTTTTTTTTAGTTTTATTTACGAAAGAAGTCACTATATTATGAAGTTATGAAGTAGGAAAGGACTAAATAACATTTGCTGTTCAGACAGTGTGCTTTAAAGCTGTAACTATTTAAAAGTAAGTGGACATTGTTTCATGGATCATACCATGCCCTGATAATCTGGGTAATGCTAGGATTCCATCATATGTAAAACATGACACTGATCTGCATTACATTTTCTCTCGGGGCACCTGGGTGGTTCAATCGGTTAAGTGTCCATGATCTCATGCTTCATGGGTTCCAGCCCTGCATCACACTCTGTGCCGACAGCTCAGAGGCTGGGGCCTGCTTCAGATTCTGTGTCTCCCTCTCCCTCTGCCCCTCCCCTTCTCACGCTCTGCCTCTCTCTCTCTCTCTCTCTCTCTCTCCCCCTCAAAAATAAATAAACATTAAAAAAATTAACAAAAAAATACTCTTCTCTTTAATTATGCAAAAAATTATTTTCATAATCTTTCATTTATTTCAAAAACTTTCCCTCAAGTCTTATTATTCTTCCACCTCCCTCCCTCATGGCTTTGTAGCACTAGAGGAATATTGTACCTTGGCTGTCCATAGCTGGCTGTATCCCAGATCTGACCACATCTCTCCACCTCCACCTCTCCCCGAGTAACCATCGACTTTCACCCAGATTTCATAACAACTGGCCTCCCAGCTGGCCTGTGTTATCTGCCCTTCATCCCCTGTAGTCTAAGCTCAAAGGAAACAAAACTGATCCTTTCGAGGTGCAAATCAGGTCATATTACCCCTATGCTCAAAATCTCCAAAGGATTCTTAATGAGAGTAAAAGTCAGTTTTTATAGTAATCTTCAAGACCTTACACCATCAGAACACTACCAAATTTCTCATTAATGTCTTTGACTTTATCTCATTCTGCTCTTATTTATGCCTTCACTACTGGTGAGCACTTGGGTAATTTCTAGGTCCCTGCTTTATATTTTGCTGTAGATCTTATCATCATCGGACATTATATATATTTTGTATGTTTCTGTATTATCTGTTTTCCCCCACATCACCCCTATAATGTAAATTTTGTGAGATCAGAGATTTTCATCTTTTTTGTTCACTGCTATATCTTTAGCACCTTGAACAGTACTTGGCACCAAGTAGTAGCTCAATAAATATCTGTTAAATATATTTAAGGCCCAGGTTGATAGTGCTTTACCCTGGGTCTCACATGTAGTAAATGCTGGAAGTAAGTGACTTAAAACCTAAAATAAGCCTTTCAGTTGTTTGGTGAGGCTTAGGATAGACATCACAACTGGTGGACATGGTGGTGGAATCAAGAGGCTGTGGCCTTTTAGATGCCTCTCTAACAGTAGAAATGTGTGTTCTTTTGCATCTGAAAGCCCTTGCAGCATGTGACAGTTTTTCCATTCTACGTCCACAGACATTGTGTCCACACTTCTTCCTATTTAGGGTAATTTTTAGATAACTTGATTTTATAGACCCACCTTCATTATTGCTCAGCTACCTTCCCCGCTGTGACACATTGCATCTCCCAAAGATGGCCACAACAATATCTCCATCCCACATTCTCTTCATACAATGTGGTGTTGATACTCTCCCATCAGTAGGTGAATCTATGTTCTTTAGCCTTGAATCTGAACAGGACTTTTATCCCAGTAGAAGCAGTACTATGTGACTTCCAAGGCCAAGCTCTGAAAGTGGATATAGTTTCCATGGCTCTTCTTCAGCATACTTGTCTTTGGAGCACTGAGCTGCTGCGGGAGAAGCCTGAGGCTGCCAGGCTGTGAGGAAGCCAAAGCCATATGAGGTGGCCAAATGTAGTGTTCTGGAAAATAGCCTGTTAAGGTCACAGCTAATACTTTTAATTACCAGACACAAGGGATAAGACACAGATGATTTCTGACCCCCGCCCCCCACCATTGAGTTACCCCTAAACTTCTGAGTCTTCTCAGAAGAGGCCCCAGTCATCACGGCATAAAGAAAAGCCATCCCTTGTACCCTGTCCTAATTCTTGACCCACAAAAAGTGTGAAAGATGATAAAATGATGGTTGTTTTAAACAATCTGTTCTGGATCTCTATATTTTGAAGTGATTTGTTACACTATGGTAGCTGTGTGCCTCTTGGGGAAGCTGTCTCCTTGTTGAGAATCAGTCTTAGCATCCATCACTTCTAAAGCCTTTATTTGTGAGTGAGAAAGTTTTTAGAAAGCAGCAAAGTATGAGCAATTTTCAATTATTGATTGTAACAGGAAAGCAAAGCATGAGCATTTGAAATCTATAGCTGTCCTGAAAATCTTCGCTCTTTAATTGCAACCATGTCCCTTAACAAAACTCCTACCAAAGCCCCTGATTGTCTGAATCTTCAATTCATTTATCAGATTTTTTCCTTATCCATTGTTGGTAGAGATGCAGACAAGTAATAAATTGGCCAAAAGGCACATAGTAGAAGAAAATAATGAGAAGCAACCTGCAGAATCCACTTAGTGAGTATCCTTCCTGAATAACAGAGCTATAGCTCTACATACAGAGGCATTCTCAGCTAAGATGACAGACTGTGGATCTCTAATTATGTCTTAAAGGATTATTTGAAAGATTCATTCGTTAAAATACTGTTTCTGGTTTTTGTTTTTGTGTTTTGTTTTTTTTTTTTTTGTAGTCTAAAATGACCACCCTGCCCCCACTGCCCATGACACACCCAAAGCTTACATCTTTAGCCAGACAGAAGCTGCCATGTTTCCCCAGCACAATTCCAAGGTACGTGACCCTGGTTTTCATTTCTTTTCCTACAGAATGAATTGATTGCAGTAAGAAATGTCAATAACACATCTCAGAAAACAAAATTGTTTAAAGACAAAAGTATATTGTTATAGTCAGAATATTCAGGTCTGCTGTTTCAAAAGGATTGATGAACTTCATCCAAATATTAATAATTTATTTGCTTAGCAAGCTAGTGCTCATTTGATTGTTTTATTTCCTGTTCTAATTATATCATGGTCCTATAAAACATTGGAGATATATTTGCTTTTTAAGATGTTGATGGAGAATTGAAAGCAGAGGCTTTAGGACTGAAAGGTGGATAGCTGCTAATCCAAAGGTCCTGAGTGCTGATTTCCGTTTTGGAGGAAGGAGAACCCAGTGTTATTGCTGGGGTAAGTTGGCAGGCAAGATTTAGGAACTGAAATGATCCTGGGGCCTGAAAATGCTGCTACACATGAAGGACTGCTGAGCTCCTGGAGCTGCCATGCAGAAACTTAAGGACAGAGAACAATGTATTTTGTCCTAAGTATTAATGTGAATTTAGAAACTGTTCCTTAGAAATTGCCATTTATGGCTTTATTGAGTTATAGTGATGCAAATATTATTTATTAATATAAATAATTTGTGTAGGTTTGATTATTTATTTCATATGCCAACTTTTCACTTCCTGCAAGGCATAAGGATCAAAGTATTACGAAACTACTATCTTTTGAGAAGGACCATACTTTAGTATTTCTGGGAAAGACCAAAGTCCCTGGGCCAAAATAAATGCATACAGCTAAACTAACATAAAAGTTCCCTTATAATAGCAAATCAAATTTTCCTTTCAGAAAATTTGAAAAACAGATTTTTTTGATGCATGCATAATTCAGGGTATATGTATATTCTTATTTTCAATTTTACTTTTGAATAATGTGGAATATTTACAAAGTCTGCAAAGCTTGTTCTTCCTGTCTTTTATAATGCTTGAGATTCATTTTCTTTTCAACACCAGCACAAACACAGCCCAATCTCACATCTCTACAGTAAAGTTTTTAAAGAAAACTATTTCTTGTATTCATTTTATTGAAGAAAAAACATTTTTTTCATCACCATTTAAGGCATAGTTTTGTATTAACATTTTACATTAGCTTCTGAATAAAAACACATACTTGTTTAGGCCTGTACTTCCATTGTTACAGGATGTTAGTAGTATGCTTGTTTTTAAAGGTGCAAGGGAGTGTGAAGAATAAATACACTACAACTGTAATATATTTCTCAGTAAAGTCTTCTTAAAATCACTTTTTTAAAAAATAATTTGAGGGGCGCCTGGGTGGCGCAGTCGGTTAAGCGTCCGACTTCAGCCAGGTCACGATCTCGCGGTTCGTGAGTTCGAGCCCCGCGTCGGGCTCTGGGCTGATGGCTCAGAGCCTGGAGCCTGTTTCCGATTCTGTGTCTCCCTCTCTCTCTGCCCCTCCCCCGTTCATGCTCTGTCTCTCTCTGTCCCAAAAATAAATAAAACGTTGAAAAAAAAAAATTAAAAAAAAAAAATAATAATAATTTGAATTTATGTGTGATAAAAAAACCACTCAAACATTTCAGTGCAAAGTTGGTGATGTTTAGAGCAAATAAATTTTATACATTTGTATCAAATAGGTGTTCTTAGTTCAAAATCCAGTGTGAGACAGAATATGACTTCTGTATTGGAAAGTTACAGTGTGAAGCAATGTGAGTAAAATGGAAGAGCTTATAAGCTTTGAGGAGAAAACTCCATTTACTTAAGAATGCTGATTCTTTTAATGTACTGGTGCTTTATTTGTTTGCACACTGAGTTAATATTCTTCCCTGTCCCTTTCCATTCAAGAAAATGAAAATTTGGAAATTATTAATCAACAACCTAAGTCTATAGCTATTGTAGAACATTTATTATATATAGTATTATACCTTAAGTATTTCTCTTCTCCTGGTGGCATTTTATATGTTTGGGAGCTTTTCAACTTGATAAAGCAGTGCTTTATTATTTCTTTCCATTTCATTTAGGTCTCAGTTGATCAAAGAAAAAGATGACATAGATCATTATCTGGAGGTGAATTTCAAAGGATTGTCAAAAGAGGAGGTTGCTGCGTAAGTATAACCTCTTAAAGGTACTTTAATATAAAGTTTGTTTCTTTTGTCTTGATTCTTTATTGAAATTTCAGTTTTCTTGTGCAGTACAACTTTTTCATTGGAACATGGCATTTAAAAATTAAAGCCCATATTAAATAGTGATAAGTCATGTCTATTGATCTTACACATATCAAAGTCTTTAATTTTATGGCTTTCAAAATTCTCATATTTACCAAGATATTATACTCTCACATTTGCAATATTTTAGTTAAGTCTGTGCTATTAATTGCTTATTAACTTCCATTTTAAGGTGTATTGCCTCCATGGGGAGAAATTTCTTTTAGAGAAAGATCATATCTCTTTTTCCTAGCAACTGAAAACAACAATTCCTTACAAATATATGTTCCTCCCCGCACCAAAAACCCACAAACGAATGAGTGGATTGTACTTTATTGGTTACTTTTTACATAAATCTAAATTGTCTGGATTTATTTTATCAATGGACAACACGAACTTTGCCATTTTATCACGTTAGAAACTAATTTATGGTTTGAGTAAAAACAGTATAAAAATCTGTGTAGGTTAGTGAGAAATGAATAAAAACCTATAATAATAGCTAAACAGGTTTAATATTTCTTGTCTGTAGACTTGGTGGCTATGTTATCATCAGATCATTAGATATAAGCACTGAAAAATAGAAATATTTTAATGCACATGCATCTTATGAAACTCATTAGATGACTCAATTAAAATATTTTATGCAATAAATGCTTTTAAAGCATCCTCTCTACTAGTATTGTCTAGTGCTGTGGGATTCTACTGAAAGTGCTTTCTTAGTATTTTTGGTATAGATTTTCACAAAGTGTAAAATTCCAAGTCTCTTGATATGTTTCATTTGATTAGATATTATCTTTGTGAATTTGCATATAATGTGGAAAAATGGAATAGTTCATTCTGTCAGTAGTTACTTCATAGAGTGACAAAATTTTACGGTACCTATAATCACTGTCTTCCTTGGAATGCTATTGACTTCCATATGTGGTATATGGGCCCTCTGGTTAAATGCTTTGCTGATTGCTGATTTATTAACTTTCCATGGTAACCTGTTGGTTAAAATTAAAGGTTAATATTGTCTGATGATACTTCTTGAAAGAAAAGTATATCTGAGTGATATTTTCCTTCTTATTTAAATATAATGATATACAAATATTTGTAATTGACTTAAGAAGTAGGAATTAAATTTGGAATTAAACATGCTTCAGATATTTTAACAAGCTAGAAATCCATATACAGCACTTAAAATCTGCTAAGCTTTCAGTCTGCACTGAAGAAAACTGACCTAAAAATGCAAAATAGGCTTTGCTGATGAGCATTCTCTTAATATTTTTTCATTAAAGGTATTACCAAAATTATTTCAAATCCTAATATGCTACAGAAAACAAGTAGCACCAGATAAATCTCAATCCTTACAACTGCATTCTCCTTAAAGTTTCCTGCACCTGCATACTTTCTTAGACCAAAGCTAAGATAGTGGATGCAAACCTTAATAGGAAGATAGCTTGTACTTAGTTCACTCTTTTGATTGATATATATTCTAGGCTTTGCCACAGACAAACTAATTGAATAACATGTAAGGGAGAAAGTTGATGAATTATTTCATCATCTCCCAGCAATACTCAGCAGGTGCCACAGGAATTATGCATATTCTGTTAACCAAGGAATTGCTACATAAAACTTTTTATTAGTCATTCAACTCTAAAAAGATAAATTGGTCAGCAAGCCTTCAAGTGCCTGCTTTATATCTAATACTAGGTTTTTCACAGGGGGAAAGACAATGATATCTTATTATAAAATATTTGACCCCTTCCTTGTCTCTATTTGAAACAATATTTACAAACAGGAAACAAATATGGAATAAATGAGTGCTGATTGTATTATGAGGGGCAGCCTCAAGGTCTAGAGGAAATCAGGATAAAACCTACCAAGGAAGACAGATTTTGAGTTTGGCTTTCTGTTTGGTAGCATTATAAAGTGACCAGACTAGTACATCACAGATCCTCAATATAAAAGGGGAAGAAATTGATGAATCAAATTTTCAGTCAGACAAAAGCAATATCTATGATAAACCTTTAAATCTCTATATACACTGCTTTATACATACATATATATATATATATATATATATATATATATATTTGGTGCTAAGATCAAGTGTATAAAGATGGTTATATACATGTTCATTATATAATTGATATACATATCCCATAATATGTATGTGCTCTCTGTCCCAAAATAATGTGAGTCCCAAAATAATGCTTCATCCTCTAACCCAAAAACTTTATACTCTGGACTTCCCTTCTATCATAATGGGTGGAAAGTTCCTATTCTTGTCTAAGGATGATGCCTCTACTTGTGCTCTGAATACCATCCGCTCTTACTTGTTCCAAGACTTTCTCCTGCAATTAAACACATTTTTCTTTTACATCATCATTTTCTCCCTTTCCACTGGATCAGTCTCACTTAGCATTCATATTGACTTTAGTGTTTCCCTTGACTTCTTATCCCCCTCCAGGTTCTGTCCCATTTTTCTCTACCCTTCATAGCAACCAGAAGCACTGTCTCAATATTTGTACCCATTCTTTGCATCAGTTGACTCTAACTAGATTTCCAGCCCCAGAAGTCACAGAAATCTCTCTGTTTAGAGTGACCAACATCCTTCATTTTTACAATATATAATGACGATGTTTCTGGATTCATCTTTCTTGATGTCTTCACAGTATCTGATAGAGTTGAGCACTCTGCCATTGATCACTGTGTACTTGTGCCTGCCAGGATGCCATGGTCTATGGTTTTCCTCCAAACTCTGACTGTGCCACCTTAGTCTTTCCTGGCTGGCTTTCTTTTCAAACTCTCAGTGGTGGGTTGTCCTAGGGCTGAATCCTAGGCCTTGTATTCCAGCTACATTCTCCTTGGATCCATTCTTAAAGTTTTAAGTATCACAATATCCTGATAACTATCACATTTATAAATTCAGCCCTGAGCTTGCTATTGAGCTTCAAATTTTTAAAAATATATTCATTTATTTATTTTGAGACAGACAGTGTGAGCAGGGGAGGAGGAGGAGGAGGAGGAGGAGAGAGAGAGAGAGAGAGAGAAGAGAAGAGAAGAGAAGAGAAGAGAAGAGAAGAGAAGAGGAGAGGAGAGAGGAGAGAGAGAGAATTCCAAGCAGACTTCATGCTGTCAGCCCAGAGCCTGATGTGGAGCTTGGTCTCAAGAACTGTGAGATCATGACCTGAGTCGAAATCAAGAGTCAGATGCTTAACCAACTGAGCCAGTAGGAGCCCCGAGCTCTAGATTTTTATATCCAACTGCCTCTTTTCCGTATATACTTGTATTGTTAATAGACATTCTAAGGTTAATATGACCACAAATGACTCTTGATTTATCCCTACTTTCCCTCAACTCCCCCAACAAATATTCTCCCCACAGCGTTTCCCATATTCAGTAAATGCCACCAAGGCAGCCTTGACCTTTGCCCTGACTTCACTACCCTCCCCCATCTAATCCATCTCTATGACCTATCAGATGTAATTCCAAAATATATTCTGTGTTCATCTACTTCTCTCATTGCATAGCTACCATCATCCCTTGCCATGGCCACTAGAATAGCCCTGGCTGCTCTTCACATAGCCCCTCTAACTCTGCCAAACTTCAGCTTCCAGAGTCATTTTTTGAAAAAAATAGATTATGACATTCATTTGCTTAAAACCCCCTGAGCTTCCCATTGCTCTTATGATAAACTCTAAGGTTTACTGTTTGGACTTTGCTGTACATGATCTGGACTTCACTGACCTCTCTGACTTCATCTCCCATTCTCCCCACCACTCATTCGTCTCATTGTGCCTTATTGCTGATACTGTTTCTTGTCATGCAGGTAATGTGACCCCTTCAGTCTCCCACTTCCTGACCTCATAATCTAGTAGCCCTCACTCCACCTATACTTGCTCTCAGCCAAATCGTCTGGTTCTATTTATGCTATAATTTGGTCCCCCTCTTGCATTGGGAGTTTGTATTTTGACTGTCTTCATCCCAGCAGAATAGATCTGCACGGGCACAGGAGCATGTCTCTGTGTGCCCTGGCATGTGGCCAGAAGCCAACAACTGCAAGTTAAATGAATAAATGAACGGAATGTTACATAAACACCGTGAAATAGGTATCCTGCTAGGAATATTCTTTGCTTGCAATATTTTCAGGTCAATGTTGTTTGTTAACTGGTTTGAATATTGAATCAAAGAAGTTTAACTCCTCAAAAGTGTCTTATATACACAAATAGGAGTGTAAAATTTAAATGAATAATTGAGCAAGACAGTATAGACTAGTTCCTGGAATGGCCAGATCCAATTGGGGGATCATTTTACTTGGGAATGGGTAAAGTAGTTCAAAAGCAAAGGGCTTCTGGGTTTGTTTGTTTGTTTGTTTGTTTGTTTGTTTTTTAATCATCTGCATTTGCAGAAGAATTTCAGTATGCTTCATTACTTTTTAAGTGACTGGATTATTTCTGTGCCTAGTAGGTACATTTTTTCCACGTTTTGTGTTCACATACAATATAATTAACACTGACAATTTGACTTTTTTAGATAAATCTGCAAATAGTTCATTGATAATATTTGACTCACCTTTAACAACTAAAGAAGATCCTGTTGTGGTTTTGTGCTTTGCTTTTTGTTCTGTATTATATTGTCAGAATATTGTATTTTTTTTTAATTTTTTTTCAACGTTTATTTATTTTTGGGACAGAGAGAGACAGAGCATGAACGGGGGAGGGGCAGAGAGAGAGGGAGACACAGAATGGGAAGCAGGCTCCAGGCTCTGAGCCATCAGCCCTGAGCCTGACGCGGGGCTCGAACTCACGGACCACGAGATTGTGACCTGGCTGAAGTCGGACGCTTAACCGACTGCGCCACCCAGGCGCCCCAGAATATTGTATTTTTTAAAAGGATTGAAAGTATCACTTATTATCATATCGTAATTGCTTTGAATAGCTAAGTAATGAAAGTGTCGTTTGTAGATTCAAATAAAAATTTCTGGGGGGCAGTTTTTACAGCTTCAGCTATATGTATGAGGATACAAATAAACAAAACCATCAAGGGACAGAGAGTGCTAATCTTTCTTCTTCAGATACCACGTTTTATTATATGGAAGAATAGATTTAGATCAAATAGAGATGTGTGCATCTCTAAGATATTGCTTTCTTTCAGAGCATCTCTCAGCATTATCAGTTAAAGCTCAGTAAGCGTCACTTTGTCAGCACAAGTGGCCATTAGACTGTCAGTTGTCATATTCAATGAGTTTGGGTTGTAGAGACAAAGAACCGTTTATTTTCATATCTTTTAATGGCTTTCACCCCTTCCTCATTTTGAATTGTATTATACTTACGCAGTTAAAGTACATTAGCATTTTGCCAGTGTTAAGTTTTCATCTTGAGTTTATCTCAAAATTGTCTTCCACAGACGCTTTTATGAACCACAGATACTCTTGTTTTAAGCAAATGTAGCACCTGGATTTGCACAACGGCCAGGTTATCAAAATATACGTGACAGAGTGAAGTTTATTCAGGATATAGTTCACAGTAACACCATGGGAATGTAGACCCCTTCGGTGTGCTTTTCAAAGCTCTGCTTCATTTCTCCTGTTTACCTTTAAATAATTTTGTGAAATCGTTTGGTTTTCTCTTCAAAACATTTTGTTCTTTTGTGATGTGACAAGTTAAATTCTGTATGGAGTTTTGCAAATCAACTTTCTGAAAAGGGTAGTTCACAAATAAATGGCTCCATGACTAACAGGAACAGTCAGGAAAGAGAGGGAAGGAAGCTGCCCTTCTTTCCTTCCAGGTAGCAGACTGGGCTTTAAGGTCTTACTGATTCAAGAAAGAGAGACAGGATTTTGATGTTCTGAAGTTTTGGAAAGGCATTAATTAGTCCTTACCTTATCATGAGTATACAAAAATTAAGCAATAGCAGGGAATACTGATAGGAACAGAGGATGGGTAACTTTTGTTTGTTTGTTTGTTTGTTTCTTCAAATTCTAGTATTGTTTCCACAGTGGATCCCTAGAATGGGAAACTGGGAAAGACTTTTTTGACCATAATTTTTTTTAAAGAATATTGATATTAATAAAATTTAAAATTTTGGAATTTAAGAAATGTAGTTGGAAAGAACTTTTAAAAATATTGTTCCAGGGATGCCTGGGTGGCTCAGTCAGTTAAGCTTCTGACTCTTGGTTTCGGCTTAGGTCATGATCTCATGGTTCAGGAGTTTGAGCCCCATGTTGGGCTCTGTGCTGACAGCGCTGAGGCTGCTTGGGCTTCTCTCTCTCCCTCTCTCTCTGACCCTCCCCCACTTGCTCTCTCAGTCTCTCTCTCAAAATAAATAAATAGACTTTAAAAAATTAAAAAAAATGTTCCCTAGATGCAAAGAGGATCTCATAGTTTTATCAAAACTAAGTCTAAATAAATAAAAAAAGGAGGAAAGGTTTCAAATGCCAACTTCTTAGGCATTTATGTGTCTATGTCTTTTAAAAGTTTGCCTTAAAATATTATTTTCATATATGATGTTTAAACTTAGCAGCTCTATTAGACTTAAAAAAAAATCTTTGTAAGGCAAAAGCACAGGAATGACGACATTGCAGCTGTGGCTTTTATGGGAGCTGATTTCTCCCTCAGTTGGAAATTTGGTTTTGCTGCTTAATATCTGTGTGATCTTATGCAGGTTATCTGATTTCTCTAATCTTTGATTTCCACAACCATTTGGAAAGCATAATGATAATAGGAAATTCTTATGACAGTTAAATGAAATTCTGTATGAGAGACACATATAGACAACATTTACTTTAGCTATTTAACAGTCACTGATCTTTTTTTTTTTTTGCTTTTAAAGCATTTACTAATAATATATATAACCTAAATACTTCACATTAACATTATGTGTTGATTTAGGTATTAATATTCATTTATCACTTTTCTTTACATATGTATAATTACATATTTTACTTTGTTACCTAGGTATCATTTTCATCATGTTCAGAAGATAGAGATTTTTGTGTGGTTTTTTTTTAATATTTATTTATTTTTGAGAGAGAGACAGAGCATGAGCCAGGGAGGGGCAGAGCGAGAGGGAGACACAGAATCCAAAGCAGGCTCCAGGCTCTGAGCTGTCAGCAAGGAGCCTGATGCAGGGCTTTAACTCACAAACCATGAGATCATGACCTGAGCCGAAGTTGGATGCTTAACCAACTGAGACACCCAGGCGCCCCAGAAGATAGAGTTTTTAATAATTTTTAATTTCAAACTTAGTAATGCTAACTAACAAGGGGAAAATATTTTTTATTTCAACTTATGGTAAATTTTTCATAAACTTACTTATGCTACACCAAGCAATACAATTTGTATAGTCTTCTGAGCTATTCCAAACCCCTTTAAAACATTTCTACAAATTGCTTTAACTTACCATTACTATAATAAGATTGCTTTACTTATAAACCTACAGTTTGAGAAATGTAAGGAAGATAGCCAGAGAATGTGGCTCTTTCCCATAATAGCTTGTAAACCTGAAAGTGCACAATAGCCCTCCTGTATTTGGAAATCATTTGGAAAATTGCTCTTTCAGGAACAAGGAACAAAGTGATAAAAGGAAATAAACACCCAGGTACCAGAGAGGTTGAATCAATCAGAACTGTCAGTGGGATGAGCAATGACCTAGCCACATCACCTGTAATTCACGTGGCAAGATGGTTTTGTTATGTTGAGTTTTGTCTTTGATATTGTATTCTGTCTGTATTGAGAAAGAAGGCAAGGGAATATCTAAATTAATTAGGCCTTTTTCCATTCTCCATTATGGCTAAAAAATAATCTTCAAAATGTTGATATTACTGCAATTATGTAAAGATCACCCCCTGGCTCATACCCACGCCCTATTCTGTTTTCTGTTCTGGAAACTGGAGTTACTGTAACTAGTGTCACCTTCTCAGTACTTAAAGCAAAACTAGGATATAGGCTCACAAATATCCTTTTGCTTTCCCAGGGCATCCACAAATATTACCAGATCAGAGTCTTTTTTGGTATAGCAAAATTAGGTGATGCCTAACTCTACATTAGAAATGTACAACATTATTCTCTTTTTAAAAGATTTTTAGATTGTAATATGCATAACATAGTATTTTCCATCTTAACTGTTTTTAAGTGTGTGGTTCCGTGACATTAAGTCATACTGTTGTGCAACCATCACCACCATCTATCTCCAGAATTACTTTCAACTTGCAGAACTGAAACTGTAACCAATAAACAATACCTCTCCTTACCTGCTCCCCTCAACTCCTAGGAACCATTATGCTACTTTCTGTTTATATTATTTTGACTACTCATGTAAATACCTCATGTAACTAAAGTTATTCAGCACTTATCTTTCTATGACTGGCTGATTTCACTTTGCACAATGTCCTCAAGGTTCATCCATGTTGTAGCATATGTAAGAATTGCCTTCCTTTTTCAGGCTGAATAATATTCCATTGTATGTATATACTACATTTGGCTTATCCATTTATGCATTGATGGACACTTGGTTACTTCCATGTTTTAGCTATAAAGTGCTGCTGTGAACATGGGTGTACAATTATGTCTTAAGGACCCTGTTTTCAATCCTTTTGATTATGAACCTAAAAGTGGAGTTTCTGAATAATTTGTAATGTTATTTTTGATTGTTTTAGGAACACCATTCTGCCACAACAGTGGCTGTACCATTTTACATTCCAGTAACAATGCACAGGGGTGCCAATGTCACCACATCTTTGCCCACATTTATTTTTTTCTGCTTTTATGACAATACCCATCCTAATGGATATGAGGTGGTATCTCATTGTGGTTTTGATTTACATTTCCCTAATGATTAGTGATGTTGAGCATCTTTCCATGTGCTTATTAGTTGGTCACTTGGATATCTTCTTTGGAGAAATGTCTGTTCAAGTCCTTTGTTCTATTTTTGAATTGAATTGTTTGGTTTTTGCTATTAAGTTTTAGGAGTTCTCTATATATCATGGATGTTGACCCATAATATGATATGTGATTTGCAATTATTTTGTCTTGTTACATAGGTTGCCTTTTCACTCTGTTGATAATGTCTTTTGATAACAAAAGTTTTTAGTTTTCATGAAGTCCAGTTTGTCTTTTGTTGCCTGTACCTTTGATGCCATATCCAAGAAATCATTACCAAATCCCACGTTGTAAAACTTTGCCGTAAGTTTTCTTTGCATATTATAGTTTTAAATTATGTTTGGGTCTTTAATCCATTTTAATTAATGTATCCAGTGTTAGGTAAGGGTTTAACTTCATTCTTTTGCATGTGGATAAACTTGTTTTCCTACCACCAATTGTTGAAAAGACTGTCCCTTCTCCACTGAGTAGTTTTGACATCCTTATAAAAAATTATTTGGCCATACATGTGAAGATTTATTTCTGACTCTCTGTTCTATTCCATTGGTTTATATGTCTGTCTTTATGCCAGTAGCACACTGTTTGATTACTGTAGCTTTGTGGTAAGTTTTGAAGTTAGGAAGTGGGTGCAACTTTGTTCTTCTTTTTTCAAGATTATTTTGGCTTTTAGGATGCCTTGGGATTCATTATGAATTTTAGGATGGATTTTTCTACCTTGCAAAAATTCTCATTGGTATTTTGATAGGAATTGCATTGAATCTATAGACTGATTTAGGTAGTATTGACATCTTAACAATATTAACTCTTCCAATTTATGATCATGGGATGTCTTTCCATTTATTTATATCTTGCTTAACTTTTTCAACAATGTTTCACAGTTTTCATTGTATAAGTCTTTCATCTCCTTAGTTAATTCCTTCATTTGTATTTTGTTGCTATTATAAGTGAAGTTGTTTTCTTAATTTCCCTTTCAAATTATTTATTATTAGTGTATAGGTATGCTACTGAATTTTGTGTATTGACCTTGTATCCTAATAATTTGTTATTAGTTCTAACAGCTTTTTCTGTGGAATCTTTAGGGTTTTCTACACCAGGTTTCTACAACAGCTGGAAACAGATCATTTTAATTATTTCCTTCCAATTTGGATGTCTTTTATTTTTTTTTTTCTTGCCTAATTGCTCTGGCTGGGACTTCTAGTATTATGTTGAAAAGACATGATGAAATTGAGTATCTTTGCCTGGTTCCTGAACTAAGAGGAAAGCTTTCAGTCTTTCATCATTGAATATTCTGTTTTCTGTGGGTTTTTCATATATGGCTTTTATTATGTTGATGTAGTTTCCTTCTATTTTTATTTGTTGGGTGTTTTTATTGAATTTTTTCAAATGCTTTTTCTCTATCAGTTGAGATGATCATGCAGTAATTTTTTCTTCATTCTATTAATGTGGTATATTACATTGATCAATTTTAGTATGTTGAACTATTCTTGCATTTCAGGAGGAATTTCCACTTGGTCACGATGTATAATCCTTTTAATATGATGCTGAGTTTGGTTCACTCGTATTTGTTAAATCAACGTTCATAAGGGATATTGGTTTTCTTGTAATTTTCTTTTCTTGTAGTATTTTTGTCTGGCTTTGGTATCAGGGGCAAAGCTCTCCTAATTGAATGTGTTAGGAAGTGTTTGCTCCTCTTCAATTTTTTGGAAAAGTTTGATAAAGATTGGTGTTAGTCCTTTAAATGTTTTTGTAGAATTCACCAGTGAAACCATCAGATCCAGGTTTTTTGTTTGTTTGTTTGGATATTTTTGATTACTGATTCATTATCATTAGTAGTTATACAGGTTTACTATTTCTTCATATTCAGTTTTGATAGGTTTTGTGTTTCTAGAAATTTGTCCATTTCATCTAGGTTATTGAATTTATTGCATACTGTTTTTCATAATACTCTCATATTTTTTTTTATTTCTGTAGAATCAGTAGTAATGTCCCTACTTTCATTTCTGATTATAGTAATTTGAGTTTTATTTCTGTTTTTCTTAGTCAGTCTAGCTAAAGGTTTTTCAATTTTGCTGATTTTTTTCAAAGAACCAACTCTTGGTTTCATTAATTTTTTAAAATACTATTTTTCTATTCTCTATTTCACTTGTCTTTGCCCTAATTTTTGCTATTTTCTACCTTCTGCTAGCTTTTGGTTTAGTTTGTACTTTTTCTAATTCATTAAATTGTAAAATTAAGCTGTTTATTTGAGATCTTTCTTGTTTTTAAATGTTTTTGAAAGATCTTTCTTGTTTACAAATTTAAGCTCTTACAATTAAATTTCCCCTTTGGCACTACTTTCATCACATTCCATAAATTTTGCTATGTTCATTCATCTCTAAGCATTTTCTAATTTCCCTTGTGATTTCTTCTTTGATCCATTGGTTGTTTAAGAGAATGTTGTTCAATTTCCACAAATTTGTGAATTTTCTAGTTTCTTCTCTGATTTGTAACTTCATCCAGCTGTGGGCAGAGAAGATACTTTGGTATAATTTAAATTTAAATTTTAAAAAATAAATCTACTGAGACTTAATTTGTGGCCTAATATATGGTCTATTCTGGAAAATGTCCCATGTACATTTGAGAGAATGTGTATTCTGTTATTGGTAGAGTGCTCTGTATATGTCTATTAGATCCAGTTGGCTTATTGTGTTATTGAGTCCTCTCTTTCTTACTTATCTTTTGTTTGTTTGTTCTAACCATTACTGAAAGTCAGGTATTGAAGTCTTCAGCTATTATTTTAGAACTATCTATTTCTCCCTTCAGTTCTGTCAGTTTATTGCTTATGTATTTCGATAGTCTGTTATTAGGTGTATAAATGTTTATAATGATTATATCTTCTTTCTGTATTGAATCTTTTATGGATGTATTATGTCCTGATTTGTCTCTTGTAAACTTTTTTAATTTCAAGTCTATTTTGTCTGACATTGATGTAGCCACCTTTGCTCTTTTTTGGTTACTATTTGCATGGAATATCTTCTTCCATCCTTTTACTTTCGACCTATTTTCATCTTTGGATCTAAAATGAGTCTCTTGGAGACAACACATAGCTGGATCATGTTCTTTTATCCATTCTGCAAATCTCTGTCCTTAACTGGAGTGTTTAATGCATTTACGTCTGAAGTATTTACTGATACGGAGGGACTTCTGTCATTTGCTATATATTTTCTATATGCCTTTTGGCTTTTTTGTCCCTCATTTCCTTCATTACTGTCTTCTTTTTTTGTTTAGTTAACTTTTTGTAATGAAACAATGTTAATTGCCTTTTAATTTCCTTTTGTATATATTCTATAACTGTTTTCTTTGTGGTTACCACAGATTATGTCTGACACCCTAAAATTATAACCCTCTAATTTGAATTTATACTGGCTTATTAACTTTATGAACATACAAAAACTTTACTCCTTTATAGCTCCATCTCTACCCCTTTCAGTTATGGGCATAAGAGAATTAAATTTTCTACATTGTCCAAAAAACATATACTAATCATTTTTTTGCTTAGAACCCTTTTTGGAGCAGTTTTAGATTCACAACAGAATTGAAGGGAGGGTACAGAGATTTCTCTTATACCCTCTGCTCCCACACATACATTAATAATTGTTTTGCTAATACATTAGAACCTTAAGTTATGTGGAAAACAAAATGTAGAAGTTACAAATCAAAGTGAAAATAATACTAGCTTTTAGGGTAATAATTGTCTTTTTATAAATGTATTAGTCTCTTAATAAGGTACAAGACAAAAAAACCATTGGTGTAATAATACTAGCTTTTGCAATTGACCATGCATTTACCTTCACTGAGATCTTTATTTCTTTATATGGCTTTAAGTTACTATTTAGTAGCCTTTTATTTCAACCTGCAGGACTCCCTTTAGCATTTCTTGCAGTGGTAATGAGCCTTCTCAGCTTTTGTTTATCTGGGAATGTCTTAATTTCTCCTTCACTTTTGAAGGACAATTTGCTGGATGTTGTTGTTGTTCTTTTCCCCTTCTAGCACTTTCAATATATCAGCCACCTACTTTCTGGCCTCCAAAGTTTCTGATGAGATATCTGCTTACAGTCTTAATGAGGACTTCTGTTTGTAATGAGTTGGTTTTCTATTTCTGGTTTCAAGATTCACTCTTTGTTTTTGCCTTTTAGAGTTTGATTTTATGTCTCATTGTGGATCTTTTAGAGTTGTCCTCCTTAGAGTTCACTGAATGTCTTGGATGTTTTTATTCATGACTTTTATAAAACTTGGGACATTTTTGCCATTTTTCTTGAAATAATTTTTCTGCCCCTTTCTCTCTCTCTCTTCGCCATCTGGGACTCCCACAACACATATGTTGGTCCACTTGATCATGTCTCACAGGTCTCTTGGGCTCTGTTCATTTTTATTCAGTCTCTTTTCTTTCTTCCCTCATACCTGAAAATTTCAGTTGTCCTATTTTAAGGTCACTGATTCTTTCTTCTGCCTGCTTCAGATCTGCCTTTGAATACCTCTAGTTAATTTTTCATTTTAGTTAATTGTATTTTTTAGCTCTAGAATTTCTTTCTGGTTTCTTTCTAGTTTTCCTTTCTCTTTATTGATATTTCCATTTTTTCATACATATTTTTCTTGACTTACTTCCCATCTTTCTATAATTCTCTTAGCATCTTTATGACAGTTATTTTCAAATCTCTGGTTAGTAGTTCTGCCATCTGGTCTTTCTCAGGGACAGTTTCAGTGCCTTATTTTTTTTTCCCCTTGAATGGGCCATACCTTCCTGTTTCTTTGTACACCTTGTAATTTTTGCTGTTGTTGCTATTGTTGTTAAAAATTGGACATTTGAATCTAATAATGTGGTTAACTCTGGCAATCAGATTCTTCGACTTTTACAGCATTTGCTGCTTTTTATTTTGCTGTGTTTTGTTTTACTGTTGTACTCTGTCTTTGTGCCAAGGATCAGCCTGAAGTATACTTTTAAGGTCTTCCTAGGTCTTTTTGGTGCCTGTACCTTTCCTTGGGCATGAGTGGTGACTTATTTCCCCCTACATACTATTGCTTTCAAATGTCCTAATCTTGTGGTGCCTGGGTGGCTCATTCGGTTGAGCTTCTGACTCTTGATTTTGGCTCAGGCCATGATCTCACAGTTGTGAGACCAAGCCCGCATTGGGCTCTAGTACATGGACCCTGCTTAAGATTCTCTCTCCCCCTTTCCCTCTTCCCCTCCCCTGCTTGTGCTTGCGCGCGCTCTCTCTCTCTCTCAAAAAAAAAAAAAAAAAAAAATCTGGCTTTCAAAGCGTATAAAAGAGAAAAATGAAGGAGAAAAGAATGGTGCCAGGAAAGCACCAACCCTTTGAATCTCCTGGAAGTTGCTTCAGCCCGAGAGGGAGGGGCTTACAAGAATGAAGGTGTATGTGCAATAATGGCTGCTCCCCCCCACTTGGTATCTGCCTATTCATGATCAGAAGCAACAATCAGAACACAGAACCCCGATATTTGGAAGACAGGGCCTTTATTGCCTACCCTGGCTCCTGCAAGCTGTTTGCATGCTGGACCAGGAGCAAGTGCATAGATGCCTGCCATGAGGCTTGGGGGTGGGATGAGTGGCTACCGCGAGCTAAGAGTTAAAACTGACCAAAGTTAATAAGAATTTACTGTCTAAGCCTTCCCTTGGATGTTGCAAGGCTTCAATAGACTCTAGCACTGCAAAATAATACATCAAGCTGCAATTATTGTCTAGGTTGGGAGACAGATTGGTGAAGCTTCTTATGCCACCATTTCTCAAGAATCCTCTTCATTGCCGTTCTCTTTCGAAGTAAAAAAAAATTTAATGTCTAGTTATAAGAAATAAAATGAATGCATAAATGTATAGAGGATCCTTTTCTGTGTTCATTTTAAAATTATTTGGAAACTTTAATGATTTTGTTTGGAATGATTCTCTAAAATCATTTTAAATACTCTATACTTTTTTGATCTTGTAAGGTTCTATATATACACATAAAGTTATATATAGTGGTTGTGTTTATATATATACATTTATATATATGTTTACATATATACAGTATGTGTATATATGTATGTGTATGTGTACATATATGTATATGTGTGTGTGTGTGTGTATATATATAGATATATATAGCCTCAAACTGTGATTTAACTATGAACTGAATTTTCTTCATATTACTACATAAACATCTTTTTATATATTTTAAGCATTTTTCTTCAAGCTAATGTGTAAGCATGTTAAATGAAATCAAGTATTGGGGGAAAGTCTAGATAGAGGAGAATACATCGCCTTCATCGTAATCCACACACCCTGGGTAAAATTTGGCAGTCCCTTTCCAGTAATAACATCAGGGATACCCCACTAATTAAGATACCAGATTTAGGTTAGCCAACACCAGTATATCCTTGCAAACTTTGACATAAACAAGAAAAGCTCTAGAAAAATGGTATTTTACTATCAAGAGGGATGTGTGGAGCCATCCTTAGGACAAGTCAGTTGACTTAGAAATGTATATAAAATTAGGTTGTCTGATTTAACAGGCTTGGCTATATTGTTTTCTGTGGAAACCTCTCATTTTTCTAACTTTTTTGTGGCTTGAAACTATGAGGAGAAAGCTAACATACTGAAATGACATCTGATAAAGAGGAAGTCAAAAGTATCAGCCACTAATGAAAGGTTGAACCATCTGGAAATGACTGGTACTCTTTTCAGTGTGTTTGCATTGTGTTGAAATTAAGTAATTGAAATTTAGTAGCAAAGTATTATTGTGTTCACCTTACTCTGTTTCATATGGCAGTGAAGTAAGAAATATATTTTAGAAAAACCTAATATATTTTGGTTTACTAATTTTGTTTCATTCTGGGCTTCTGTGTTTAAAGATTTTGGTTGTTTGGAATTAACCAGTGTGAATCTCCGCTTCATTTCTTAATTAAAATTAATTATAATTAATTCACAAAGTAACTAGTTAATTATTATAGTGTCTTTCCAAACTCTTAGGCAATCAATGGGATAGAATCTTCCCAAACTTCTTTTGCCCTTTTTTTTTTATTATGTTCACATTATTCTTAAGGGATTAGAAATTACTTAGGATAATTTGAAGTGCTTAAATTTTATTCTAGGTGTACTGGGAAATTATTGGATCATTTTAAGCAGGGAATGATGTGATGTAACATTTTTAAAAGATCACTAAGGCTGCTCTGTGGATATCTGCCTGGGTAAGAGCCCAAGTGAGAGATGATGGCATCTTGACAGGGTCGATCTGGTGAAAATGATGAAAAATGGTTTGATTTAAAAATTTTTTTAATTTTACTTATTTTTGAGAGAGACAGAGTGTGAATGGGGGAGGGGCAGAGAGAAAGGGAGACAGAATCCAGAGCAGGCTCCAGGCTCTGAGCTGTCAGCACAGAGCGTGACGTGGGGCTCGAACCCACAAACTACGAGATCATGACCTGAGCTGAAGTCGGACGCCCAACCAACTGAGCCACCCAGGCATCCCAGAAATGGTTTGGTTTAGAATATATTTAGGTGATAGGGAGATTAGAACTTACCAACAGAATGAGTGTGGAATTGAGTAAAGGAAGTAATCAAAGATGATGCCTTCTGAACTCAACTGAGCAACTGGGACAATGTCTTAGTCATATCTGAGTCTCTAGTACCTATAATAGTACCCAGCACATGGTAGGCACTCAATTAGTATTTTTTAACTAAGGCCAACCACACTTCAGTCTATGCAATCTCTACCATTCCCACTTTTTATTATTTGCCAAAATAATAATGACTAATATTGGGCACTTAGTATATTTAAAATACCATTCTAAGTACCTCACATGTATTCATCCATTTAATCATAGAAAAATCTTTGTTAATTCCATTTACAGCTAAGGAAATTGAAGCACAGAGATATTAGGTAACTTACCCATAGTTACACAGCAAATAAATACAAGAGTGGGAATTTGAACCTATGTAGTCTGGTTCCAGAACCCATCCTCAAATCATTACACTATTCTGTCTTTGGATTTACTTAGGTCATTATTAAACCATGTTCTGTCTCATCTCCCAACTTGAGTGTACTGCCATTCCCTTGTCCTAGAATGCTTTTTTCCCCTTATCATTTCATGGCTAATGCTTACTCATTCTTAAATGACTTCAGTATGTACTGTAACCTTGCTACTATAACACCTGTAATAAAACCTACTATAAAACCTGTAATACCCAGAACTGTTCCCATCATGGCACTTACAGCATTGCATTGTCATTGCTACTTTCTTTCTTCTACTAGACTACAAGCTTCAAGAAGGCTGGAGCCATGGCTTCTTTGCTCTCATGTGCAACCTTCGTACTTGTGCAATGCTTGGCTTATAGGTGTTTAGAGGATGGATGAGTGATGATCTTTTATCCCTTCATGGCCTTGTATATGTGCTTTGCCTGAAATGGCTTTCTCCTTCCTCCTTGCCTGTGTACTTGGTAAACTTCTGTTTTCCACCTAACTGTTTCTTGCTCTGTGAGGCTCCTGTAGAGCCATCCTCAACCATATGGTAGAGTTCAGAGCTCCTGCTTGAAGTCTCTTAGTATCCATTGGCGATCATGTACGTGTAGGGTTTTTTCCTTCTTGATTAACAGTTAACAAACTAGAGACTCTGACCCTTTGTGGATATGGTTATGGCCCACTGGTTTGGGGATCATGAGTAGCATTTTCGAAATGAAAGAGAGTGTAGTAAAACAGAATAGAAAAGAGTGCATTGCATAGAGTAAGGCTAAATATTGGGAGGCTACCAGCAGATGCACCAGAGCATGGATTCTAAAACAAGACACCCTGGACTCAAAACTCAACTGTATGCTTACAAACAAAATAACTGGTTGACCCTGGCCAAGTTATTTAACCTTTCTGCATCTCAGTTCCCCCATGTGAAAAAACAGGGATACTGATGGAAGGGATGGATGGCTCATGGAATGGTTACAAGGACTAATTAAATTAATATTTATAAAGAGATGAGAACATTTTGAGGATTAATGCATTTCAACTTTTGTTTCATACGCATGCGTGTATAAAATATATATGTGCATGTACTGAACTGCTGTGTAAAATGTCTTTCCTGCTGTGAATTGCCATAAGGAAAGGACTCTGCTCTAGGCTTAGAGTTCTTTGAAAGCAGGGATTGTATTTCATTCTCCTTTAAGAGTCTTCTGACTTACATAAAGTAACACTATATTTCTTGTTTTCTTTCTAGAAAAGATTGAAGAAACTTAAAGTTAACATTTTATATTATACATCTGTCAGATTATAAATAGAAAATGAGAAGTAAATAAAGGAAAAGTGTGGGCATATGCTGCCCACTAGAGTCAATATAGTTTCCCTGAGGGAACATTAAGTTTCACTCTGAACTTCTGGGCAGGTTGGGCAAAAGGGGAGATGTGATGGACTATAAAATTCTCATTTCCTGATGAAAGGAAACCTATCAGTTCTTCAAGAGGGACAAGCTTTTTTCCTGATTCTAAATTCCAAAGGAAAGTTATCACATGGACTTGTATAGGAAAAATGGGGCAACAAAAAAGAACTTTGCACACCTAGTGAACAATAAAAAGGGCATTCAGACAGCTTGTCGTAAATATTACATCCCTTAACTAGGTTTTATTTCAGGCAAGATAGGAACAGGTAGGATATATTAAATGAATACTGTATGCTGGTCTTTGTTTAAAGTGATCCTCACCATAACTCTGTGAAAAATTGTTGTTACTCCCAGAGACCAAGGCATAGAGAGGTTGAGTAATTTGACCAAAGTGATCTAATGTTATACAGAAGCAGAAGCAATGAGATAGAAAAAAAAAGGGTTCATAGAGACAAAGGAATGAATGAGCTAGAAAGAAAATGGACCAGACCTACATCAGAGATCAGATTTCGAAGCACCTCCTGAATTCTGAGTATTACTTTGGATCTAGAACCTTCCTTAGGGTTCACCTCATAAGGACTAGTCATTCTTTAATCCTGATTCAGATTTCCATAAAATATCCTTAAACCTATCTGAAAAAAATTCTCTTATCCCACAACCAGAATAGCCAAAGAAATATGTTGCCAAACATGGGATTTACCTTAAAAGTTAACTCAGCTTGTGTTTTTTTCCATTTCAAGATCAAGATCAAGATCAAGATCAAGATAGATGTTAAATACATTTCCTTCCTATATTTGAAATGACCACATACAAGTACAGAAGGTAGTAAAATCTTAATAACATGATGAAAAAGGAGGGGTGAAAAAGAGATTCCAAGATTTTAAGAAATACATTTTTAGAAAGCAGATGGAATATTACCAGGGGTAAAAACTGCCCTTTCGTAATGATAAAAGGAGTTGGCTTATCAAGAAAACATAATACTAAATGTTTGTGCTCCAAATGACAGGACTTCAAAATACATAAAAACAGATAGAAAAGGAGAAACACAAAGGTCCATAATTTTAGTTGGAAATCCCAACACCGCTCTCTCAATAATTGATAGAATAATCAGTAAGAGTATTCAAGACTTGAACAATACCATCAGCCAACTTAAATAATTGACATTTACAGAACATTCCACCAAATGACAGCAGAACACACATTTTTTCAGTGCACCTGGAACACTTAATCAAAGGAGATTATATTCTGAGCCATAAAACAAATTTGAATATATTTAAAAATATTTAAATCCTAAAAATTATTTTTGCCTTACAACAATGGAATTAAATTAGAAATAAAAGCAGAAAAGTTCTGGAAAATCCCCATAAGTTAGGAAACCAGGCAACATACTTTGAACTAGCCCATGGAACAAAGAAGACATTGCAAGGGAAATTAGAAAACACAGTAAAACCTTGGATTGCAAGTAACTTATTCTGCAAGCGTACCACAAGATGAGCAAACATTTCTAATAAATTTAACTTGATAAACGAGCGATGTCTTGCAATATGAGTAGCATGTGACACCGAATGTCACATGATCACAACTGAGCCATTGGTTCTTGAACTGCTTTGCTATACGAGTGCTTTGGATTACAAGCATGTTTCTGGAACTACTTATGCTTGCAAACCAAGGTTTTATGTACTTCTAACCAAATGAAAAGAAAATGTGGCATATCAAAATATATGGGATACAGCTGAGGCAGTGCTGAAAGGGAAGTTTATAGCATTTTAAAATTCTTATTATATTAGAAAGTTAGAAATGTCCAAAATCAGTGCCCTAAGCTTTCATTTTAAAAAACTGAGAAAAGAAAACAAATTAAAATGAAAGTCGAGGAAAGAAATATTAAGATAACAGAGAAATAGAGAAAATCAATGAAACTAAAAACTGGTTCTTTGAAAAGATCAGCTAAAATTGATCTTCTTCTAGTCAGATTGATCAGAGAAAAAAAGAAGACACAAATTACCCATTTCAGAAATGAAAGAGGGAATGTATCACTATAGCTTATACAAATATTAAAATGCTAATTAGATAATAAACCATATGCTGATAAATTCAACTTCTATGGAATGGCTGAATTTCTTGAGAGACACTGCCAAAATTTACTTAAGTAGAAATAGGTAACAGAATAGGCTTATATCTGTTAAAGGTTTATATCTGTTTGTATCTGTTAAAGAATTCATAGCTTAAAAACTTCCCCCAGGGTCACCTAGGTGGCTCAGGCAGTTAAGTGTCTGGCTCTTGATTTCAGCTCAGGTCATGATCTCATGGATTATGAAATCAAGTCTGGCACTGGGCTCTGTGCTGACAGTGTGGAGCCTGCTTGGGATTCTCTTTCCTTCTCTCTCTCCCCCTCCCCCACTGGGGCTGTCTCCCTCAAAATACATAAACACTGGGGGGAAAAAAAACTTCCTACACAGAAAATTCCAGGCCCATAATGGCTTCACTGGTGAATTCTCCTGAGTAGTTTAGGATGAAATAAGGAGCACCTGGGTGGCTTAGTTGGTTGTGCGTCCTGACTTCAGCTCAGGTCATGATCTTGCAGTTCATGAGTTCAAGCCCCACAGTGCACTCACGGCCATCAGTACAGAGCCTGCTTCAGATCCTCTGTCCCTCTCTCTCTCTGCCCCTCCCCTGCTTGCACTCTCTTAAAAATAAACAAAGAGGAAGAAATAATAACAATTTAGTACAAACTCTTCAAGAAAATAGAAGAAGAGGAAACAATTCTCAACTTATTCTCTGGGACTGGCATTATCCTGCTATCAATACCAGAAAAAGTCATTACATAAAAAGAAAACCACAGAATAACATCCCTCATGAACATAGGTGCAAAACATTTTAAAGAAAAGTGGCAGTTGACCAGAGCTCCTGTCAGAAAGCTGGTGCACAATGCAAAGTCCTTTTCATTTGGCATTGGTGCAAGGTGTAGCCTGCCGGTGCTTTCTTGCCCTATGCACCAAAGAGTGAAACCCACCAACACAGGCACACTACCAAAGTTAAGAACTCTGGAACTTCATTATTATGAGCAGACAAATATCTTCTGATATTTGAGAAAATATCACAGTACAAAAGAAAAAAAAAGATTAACAAAGATTATATTTGTAAAGGTGTGAGATTGAGAACATTAGTCCAGAGGGTAAATATTTATCCAAGAGAAAGAGAGAGGAGCAAGTGGAGAGAATGAATGGTAACAGCCATATATATAGATGTAGATTTCATAGATACACATTACCAAGATAAAGAATTCATTTTTTAGTTTCTACTTTTCTTAATTATGAATGAGTTTTGAACTTACTAATTAACTTTCTAGCATCTAATGAGATTATCATACAGTTACTAGATTTTGTAATTTTGAACCATTTTTGAAATTCTGGGAAAAACTATTCACTATGATTTTTATTTGCTAAGGGTTCTTTTCTGAGAGGAGAGGGAGAGAATTTTGCATGATATTAACCTATTCTTTTCTTTTGCTGCATTTTTCGGATTTTGAAAAATGAACTAAATAATTTTTTTTACCTTTTTCTATGCTCTGGAACATTTCCTATGAGATGGGAGTTTCTTATTTATTGAGAGTAGTTTGATAGAACTACTATCTCTATGAAAGCAGATAGTTTTCTCCTTTGGTGGGAGAAGGGTCAGGGGGAAGAGAAAAGATCTATTGTAAATTGGTCTTCTAAGTCTTCTCCAGCAAACTGATAATTGGTATTTTGATGTTTTATATAAGTATCTATTTTATGTGGGTTATTATATTTAGCATGATAAAGTTTATCATGATATTTTCTAATAATGTTTAAATCTCTTTTATATCTTTAAAAACATTATATCTTGGAGATGGTATGAAGGTAATGGTGGCAAATAACATCGGCTCTAAAATTAGACTGCTGGGGTTGATATCCCAGCTCCACCATTCACAGGGTGTATGATCTTCAACTCATTAATTAAACTCTTTGCGCCATAGTTCCCTCATCTGTAAAATGGAGGTAATCATCATCATTATCATCATCATCATCATCATCATCCATCTCATTAAAAATACTGTAAGGTTTTAAAAAAGTAATTCATGTAAATAAAGTATTGAGAACATTGGCCCATTGTAAGTATACAATAAAAGTTAGCCGTTACTATAATTGTAATTAGAAGCTGTATTACTTTTTTCATTCCTGGCACAATTTTGGAGACTTCCTTATTTTTGTTTTTCTCGATTATACTTGCAAAGATTTATTTGTCTTTTCACATAATCGGTTTTTTTGTTTTATGGATCAGCTTTTTGGTTTTCTATTAATTTATACATTTACCTCTAGTATTTCCTTCTCTGTTCTTTATTTTACTTCATGTCATTGTTGATTTTGTTAAGATTTCTTTTCTAGAATCCTGATTCAAAAGCTAGCTTCTTCACTTGTTTCAGTGCTCTTGTTTTCTAACAAATACATTTAAATTATAAATTTCTTTTTGAACAGTATGATGACATCTCCCTCAGGATTTGATATTTAGTGTTTTTATTTTGTTTCAGTTCTAAATATGTGAACAATTTCTATAGTGGTTTTCCCTTTAGGCAATGAATACATTAGAAATACACTTGTAAATTTGCAGATGAATAGTTTTTGTTTGTTTGTTTGTGAGGGGAGAAATGCAAGGTTGGGGAGTGAATCTTGTGCTCAGTAAATGGGCTGTGTATATCAGTTTATAAAATTTCCCAAATGGCCAGTACATGGTCAATTTTTATAAGTATTCCTTGTATATTTGAAAAATAAATATATATTCTCTATTTATTTGGTAGACATTTCCATACAGAAAACCCTAACGGAAACTAATAATTAGATTGAGCCTGTTACTTCAATCAAGCTAGAAAATTGTTATTCAAATCCTTTTTTCCTTGACTTTATTTGGAATTTTCTGAAAAAAAATGCATTAAAATCAATTCCCCCTTATTCTGTTAATTTTGAAGCTGTGTTATTAGGTGTATTGTCTCCTAATTGCTCTATATCTCAGTAAATCAATCTATTTATGAGTTTCTGTTATTAGTATGCCCCTTTAATTTTTTATGCCTAAATTCTATTTTGTTTGATATTAATAATGTTGTAACAGCTTTCTCTTTGTTGCCATTTGCATTATAATATGAAAATACAAGAGAAACAAATGACATGTTCTCTATCTCAAGGAAGTTATAATCACTACTATATGTACATTTTGTACTACTGTTTTTAAAGTTTGAATTCAAGGCTCTTTTATTTTACTTCTGACAAATACTTCTTTTGTTCCTACAATATTCTTATCGATGCACATCTTTGATTGGATGTTCTCTATGCACTTAGTTATTACAAGTAGAAATTTTCTAAATGTTCGAGATAGCTACGATAAAATTAACACAACACTCAGCAAAATAAAATATTACAGATGTTGTCTGACGAAAGCATCAAATTGATCAATTTGCTTTTTGTTTTTATTAATTTAGTTTTTCCTAATGTATGTTTTGGAAGTTTGATCATTTGTACATAGAACCTATGAGAAATCCCCGGTCTCATTGTTCCCCTGTGCAATATATACCTCCTTTGTAACGGTAATTAAGGAGCATACACTTCACATGGCTACTTCACATGGCTTACATTATGGTGGTTATTTTTAAGTATTCAAGCTTGAAAGGGCAAAATCGATCCTTTTTTTTGAAACAGGGAAAATTAAAACATCAAAATGTGATATATAATTACTATGTTAAATAGTGAAAAACAAACTATTCCACAGTGCAAAGAATTGAGGTCATCTGCTGGCCTAAAATAG
This sequence comes from Prionailurus viverrinus, assembly GCF_022837055.1. NCBI lineage: Eukaryota > Metazoa > Chordata > Mammalia > Carnivora > Felidae > Prionailurus > Prionailurus viverrinus. Next base: position 80,622,582 of record NC_062564.1, read on the forward strand.
AACTTAACATTTCTCTTCACTTAAATTTATTGCAGATTTCTTATCTGCAAGATAAGAAATATAGAATGACAGAGCAGTCATGAGCCTAATAATCATTTGGTTTAATATTTTTTCTTTTATCAAAAAAAGGCAAAACAGTGTAGTTAATGGAACATCAACGGATAGTTTGTAAAGAAATTCTATAAAGGTATATAAGGTATATATTTTCTTCTCATGACAAAATATCATCACCACACTAGAAGAAATGTCACAATAAGAGAAATTTAAATGCAGGTTTTATTATTTACCCTTACTCTATCTTCCATTACATTGCTGGAAAGAGCATGAGTAATGTTTTGTTTTCATTTTTAATTTATGTGACTTTCCCTTTGTAATTTAAACATCAGTTACATTTTTTTAGATACTTGTCATGTTTATAGCCCAATGTATACTATTTTTCTTACCATCATTTTAATAACTAAGTAAGTATTACAAAGGAATATGTGTTTGGAAGGAACAGCATTAGAATATATAGGATAAAGCTATAGGTGGAAAGAATTGATTGGTTTACTTTTCCCAAAGAAACCTCCTCATGCAGTTGTTTAATGTGAAAGGTTTTTTCTTGAAAAGGTTAAAAAAGTTCTAATCAACTTTTGTACATTATGTAGAACTTCATTTTCTAAACTCTGCAAAAGAAAGTTTCATATTTAATGGGAAATCATGAATTATTCCATTTATTATCTACTTCCTCCTTTCAAAGACATGATCTGGATAAAAGGCGGGGTGAATAATTTCAAAAAAATACAATACATTTTTAATGGGAAGGTGCAAACTACAGATTCTCATGACTATTAGCAAGTGTAGAGGAAACAGAATTTTACTTGCAAAACTCGTCAAACTCTTGCAAAGATAAAATGTATGACATACTTTAGTAAAAAAAGAACACAGTGAACTTAAGTTTTCTTTTTAATGCAACTTGTTGTTTTTACAAAGTTTTGTTATATTTTTCAGCTTCACATTTTTATTAAAAGTTGATTATTTCACTCAACTTATATGGAAAATTGATAGTTCTTTAATTTATAAAGATGAAAAGCTGTAAGAAAAAGTTTAAATTATATTATTGGAGACAAAATTTCCCAAATAATAGAATATTAAAAATTTTAGAGAACAATCACAAGATCATGTTTCAAAAAACAGAGTGACTATTATATTGCGTGGGGTTTTATTTTATTTTAATGAAAATTTGTGAATAGTAATATAGACAAAAATGTGGAGTTAATGAGCTAGCATGATCATGTTTATACATGTTTGTAATCCATTGCTTGTAATCATTAGTATGAAGCTTACTTTTTGTTTTTCTCTTCCTTTTCTTGTTTATTATTGTTATATTAGGACACAGACTATAATAATTATATTACTTGCTCAGATTTCTTTTTTTATCATTGTGACTCAATCCCAAACCTAAGATTATTTTCAGGCTTTATTTTTCAGCTCGTGGTTAATTGATTTTCCTTTAGTTGAAAGTTACAGTGCAATTTAAAAGAAAAGAACAAAAATACATGACTGCCTCATTTAGCCAAAAGTGCTTGGACTCAGCTGTGGTACTGTGAAAATACCTTCCCTGAAAATTCTTCTTAAATGATGACACTCATTTCGTACCTTTCCATGTATAATCTTTAGCTTAACCCTTCCGTTTATAAATAAGTTTAAATTTCTCATCTTAGAAGTTTACAAGTAATAGGACCGTTTTAAAGATGACGTAATTAGCCTCTCCTATAAAGAGCTTGCTTTCTTCTAGCTCTTTTCCACTGAACTTCGGAAGAAGAACTTTTTATAATGTGGTTAAGTTCAAGAGTTTTCCAGTAGAGAAAATCTTTCCGTAAAGAAAATGTGTGTTACAGCTACATGGGTAAATTTTTTGATAATACCTTATATTGACTGACAAATAGTTGCTTCATTCCTGATTGATGACAATCTCTGTACTCCAGATATTTGATTGCATTGGAATCACTTGAGTAAATAATTTTTAATAGGAAATAGACACAAAAAATTCCTGTATATCATTAAGGGAATTTTTAAAGCTATTGTAACATCGCAGTCTGCACCGTAGTAAATAACCACAGCTTTTCTCTGATCTCGGGTAGCAATCACTAGGAAAAATACCATTTGATTAACGTTTTTGCTCTAACAAAAAGTTACTGCCTTTTATGCTAAATACCAGTTCTTACATAATTGCTAAATATCAGTTCGTACATAATTGAGCCTGAGAAATAATCTTTGTTCTACATTCTACACCAATATCCCATGTATCCTGAAATAAAATCACCGATATTGAAGTGAATTTTTATTGTGCTCTCGGCAGAATTCTTTGCTGACCAAATTTTTAAATATTTTATTTTTTGTTGATTTATGTTATTATAGTGCTATTTGGAAAATATAGGCTAAACTTTATTTCTCAGTTGTTATTAGATTTTTTAAAAAATAATTAAAGGTTGAACTTGGGTTAAATAGTTTCTTCCAAATGGCATTTTTCAATTTGTACACATACCCTTTAACTGTTGGCAGTCTGACTATGGTTTCTGTGATTATTAATAGATAAAAATGTGTATTTTCTAAAAATACAAAGCACAACTTGCCTGTGTAGCAGTTTCAAATTTAGTAAACTTGTAATTGTTTAGAAAATCACAAAAAATTCTGTCCCATAACTTCTTGGGGGCAGATTTTATTTATTTATTCTTAAGTTATCAAATAAGTCCATCTATCTAAAATGATTCTAAATCTAAGCTGAAAAAAAATCCTGCCAAATTAATATTTATGTTCTGATTTATTGATAACATTTTTAGGATGATTAGTTTTTTCAATTGATGCAACTAAAGGTGGTATCACATTTATTTGGATAGCGATTCTAATCGCTAAACCGTGTAAACATGCATTTGTGGTGTTTCTTTAAAATGAAGCTAACATGTTATGTATTTCAATCTTTGTTAGGAGACTTTATATATTTTATATAAATTTATAATAAATATATTGTTATTTATTATAAATAAATTTACAAATAATATACATTTATTACATTTTATATACATTTATGTAAAATTATACTTATATTCTATAACAATATAAGTATTGCACAATAGATATACTTTCAAAATTAGTTTTAGATTTTGTGTTAAAGAAATACGACCAATACATTTCACAAAGAAAATCATTATTGTTAAAAAGGCTTACATTAAAATTCCTGTGACATGACTAGTCAAAACTGCAATAATATTATTACAGAAGTTATTTTCTTTATTGAAATATATGCTAAAACTATACATAAGCTGCAATGATTGTATTATCTTTATTATATGTTCATTTTTATTTGAGGAAGTTCCCCAGAAATATTTAGGAGAAATTAATAACAGTGTTCATTTTAATGACTAATTCTACTTTTAATTACTAATTATAATAAACAGTGCTTGCTTCAGCAGCACATATACTAATTATAATAAACAATAATAAGCAATAGATTTTTTGTTTCAAGTATAACAAATTCTACTTTTTGAGATGTTGACATGTAAAGAATTCAAGTAAGTCATAAAGAAAATAAGCAGTGATTATCAAGTTATTTATGATTAAATGGATATACTGAGATGCAAAATGAATTTGCTTTAGAGAAACTATCATATCAAAAGTGCTTTTTATGTACATTTTATTTGGATTCATAAAAATGCCTCATTAAATTTGTATATGTTTATCTCTAAAATATATTTCTAATTTTTCCAGACATGAGAACTGAATAGTTTGAAAACTGTTCATCTGTGATATGCCACCTGTCCTATTTACATTTTTAACAGTTGAGTATTTGTTAACTGATCTCATAGACAGCTACATATTTTGCTGTTTCCAGATGGATGAGATAGAATACCATGCATAACTTTACATTTATCTTCTTTGAATGTCACCTTATTTACATATCAATTAAAATAATATCTGTATTAAGATGGATAATGAAAGTTATCAAATTTACATGATGTAACTGCAGTTTGCTAAATTTCCAGTAGATGCCCCCAGAGACCAGTCAACTCATTGGAAATCCTTTAAATTTAAAAAGAGCCTTTTTCATATTGAAACATTTTTTTTCTTGTTATATTTTGAAGTACATGGAAAATAATTAAATGTCCTAAAAGTTCCAACTCTCCAATGGTTATTACATAAAAATATATATGAATGATTTTAGTCTATTTCTTAATTAGCGTTAGTTCTCAATCACTCTTACTACTATGACTAACAATTGTTAAAAACCTAAATTAGTGTAAAATTAAAAAAATACTTTCAGTTGTCATTGTAATTTTATATGCTTTTAAGTCATTTTAAATATAATTGATATTTTTTCATTCTAACTTCTCTCTTTACCTATATTTATATGGCTAGGGGAATGGCATATCTTTGTTTTAGCTTTTCGGGAAAATTTTACTCTTTTCACAAAAAACTATAAAACACACCCAAATTACATGGTTTTTATCAGTGTGAGTATGTCAGAAAATACATATTTTCTCCATTCAAACTATATGTAATGTCTACCTACACTGAGAAGTATGGGTAAGAATAGTGACTCACTTTATTCCGTGGAAATTATATTAACTGAAGCTATTTAAGTATTAATTTAAGAGTCAGTGTAATTATCCCGTAGGTGATTCCAATAACATTTATTCCTACAATACGAATGTAAGACTGTTATAACTGACACATAGATAACCCACTAGTGACTTATAAATATTAACTTAATGGAATAAAAGTATTATCCTGACTTTTGATTAGATATTACACATCTTCTAGGTTTATCTTTGTCAGATTAAATAAAATTTTTATGATCTTGTTTTAAATTATGATTTTTTTTATTAAACTGGTTTTGAAATATTTTACAGAATATGAAGCTTCACCTTGATACAGTATTTGAGTTTGTCCTATGAAAAAAATATGTTAAATATATTAGTCATATATTTGAGTAGTTGATAATTCGTTTTGATTTTGAAAGCCCATCTGGTAACTAATATAAATACCTATGGGTTAAGAGAAATAAAAGAAGTTGTCATATATATTCATTCCATTTATTCATGTTGTTCAGATTTGTAGAAGTATGTGCTTTTTATCCTTTTATATATTTGTCCTCAGTGTTTTTCTTTTATTAGACTTCATATATCCTTGCGTGACAATCATATCTATTTAATTTGCTTTGCATGGGTGCTACTGTCTACTTACTCATTTTAAGGAAGGGGATTCTGTGGGAGGGTCACATAATGACACTAATCTCTTTTCCTAGTCCAGCAGAAACATGGATTAACAAGGACAAAGGCAATGGCTTTCATATTTGAGGGTTACATTATAATTGTCCAATAATGACAAATTCCTAAACAATCAATGCAAATAAACAAAAAACAATGTGTAGAGGAAGAAAAGGAGAAGAAAACCCAACAAATTTAAAGCAATAAGAGAGAGCGTGGTAAAGTGCAAAAATATAGAATTCATACTCAGAAACCTGGATGTGAATTCCAGTTCTGCCCCTTATTAGTTTGTATGGCTTTGTCACTTATATGGCCAATCACATCCTCACCGAAGACAGTTTCTTTATCTGTGAAAATGGAAGTATTACTTTGTAGAGTTACTGTGTGTTAGAAATTGTGTCTACAGTGTCTAACACATTGTAGGTAGTCTATAAAATAGTAGCTGCTCAGAATGTTTTAAAGCAGAATTTTAAAATGATAGAATATCTCCATGGCTGTTTAACAGAAAGCTCCCCATCTCTCAGCATCTCCACACATTCAGCTATGAAGTTCTGTCAAAGTGTTCAGTTTTACTTTCTGTAAATTTACAGATTTTTTTTTTAATCTTAGGATCTTTTAGGGCAATTTTTACGTACGTTCAAAATGCACAGTGTCTCTTTTGAAGAATGGCTTTAAATCGTAATAAGTCCATATTAAATGGATGGCCACTTAATTCCGTTCCTAAATTCATTCTTCTCCAGCTGCATCCCTCAGTCCGGTGCAACCTTAGGTGTCTGCAGTGGTAGATACCTTCCTCGGGGTAGAGATTTATAGAGTCCAGTGAAAGTCACGACTTCTGCTACTGTGAGTGGCATATTCTCTGTCAGGGAAACTCTTCTCAAACACCATAATATCAAATCTCTACATAAATTTTACCAGAATTCTCAATTTCCCCCCAGCGTAGTGACTTTTTAGGTCAAAGAGATATTTCTTCTGATTCTTGCAAAGAATATATTTTAATTTAGACTAATATTTGTTCTAATATGCAGATGAAACCAAAGACTGATAACATTGTGTCCAAATGAATAACAAAATAATGAATTGGAATTGTTTATATTTCTATTTGTGTTTAGAGAAATTTTCTTTCCATAAAGCAAGTCAACTTTAACTATGATTCTGTTATGAAATATGAAACCTGAGAAGTCCAAATATCATAGTGAAATTGACATACGTTTTTTTCAGGTAGTCAGTTCATTTTAATAAAAGAAAATTATTTTGGTTAAAAGAAATAATTTGCAAGGCACCTGGGTGGCTCATTCAGTTAAGCATCCAACTCTCATGGTTCCTGAGTTTGAGCCCTGCATCAGGCTTCACGCTGACAGCAGGGAGCCTGCTTGGGATTCTCTGTCTCCCTCTCCCTCTGCCCCTTGCTTGCACTCTCTCTCTCTCTCTCTCAAAAATAAATAAATTTAAAAAAAAGAAAGAATTTGCATTAACTATGAAGATTTAAATAGGAGCTAATTTAGTAAATCACTAACTGCTCGTTCTTGCTCTCAAATTAATAATGAAGATTTAACAATGACCTACATGTACAGATGCATGTATATGCGCACATGAATTTGTATATAAATAGAAATGATAATCAGCATAGTTATATATGCATTTTAAAATACATCTCTATTTGAAATCTCTCTTGCAAAGAATGGTCTTTTAAAAAAAGTTACCAGAGGGGCGCCTGGGTGTCTCAGTCAGTTGAGTGTCTGACTTTGGCTCAGGTCATGATCTCACCGTTCATGGGTTCAAGCCCCACATTGAGCTCTGTGCTGACAGCTCAGAGCCTGGAGCCTGCTTCAGATTCTGTGTCTCCCTCTCTCTTTGCCCTTCCCCTGCTCATGCTCTGTCTCTCTTTCTCAAAAATAAACAAACATTAAAAAAAAGTACCAGAAATTTTAAAAAATTGTTATCAGTTATATATCGTGGATGTTTTGAGGCTGAAAATATGTCTTGGAAACAACTTTAGTATAGCCCCTTCTGAATCCATTCATGTTCTTTGGTCACAGACAACAGAAACTGATTCTGACTAAATAAAGTAGAAACAATTTTATTGGAAGGATATTAGGTAACAAGCTGAATTTAGGGAGAGCCCAGCTCATATGAAAAGGACAAGACCTGAGACCCTTGATAGGATCTTGGTAGCGAGGACTACTTGAGACTCTTGTCAGGATATCAAGTTGACTGAGCTCCAAAAACCTCCTAACCGTTTGTGTTTTTCTTGCCCCAAGATTCAGAATTATGGGAGAGGAACTGGTTTGCTTAGTTTGGGTCACTGATCCACCCCTTGGTTAGAGAGTCTTTACAATCAAGTCCCACCAAGATGACACACAGTGTGAGAATGGTCATTTTCAAAAGTGTTTGGAGTACTGCCACCTGTGGAAATGGAGCTAGGTGTTGGGTGACCAAAGCCAACCAAAACACCCTCACCTTCCAGGTGAAGGAAACAAGGCCTGCAGAGTGATTTTCTGCATTTTTGTCCCAGTTGAGATTAGAATGTGGATAGCCTCCTGGCTTGTGTTTATTTTTATTGTTTAAAGTCAATATTCTATTTTTTATTTATTTACAACTTTCTTCTCTTCCAAGGCATAACCATCAAAGCTGACAGTGCTTGTTTGAAGCAAGGTTAGATTTTTAGCCCCTCAGATCTCGTCCTCAGATCTCCTATATTCCCCCACAACCTGTCTCCATTTGGAGGTACTACTTGGATATCTTTTCAGCCTTCTTCTCACTTAAGTTATCTGAATCCAATCTCATTATCTTTCCCCAAACCTGTTCATCCTTTTGTGTTCTCTTCTTTAGCAAATAACCAATTACCTATTGCCCAGCCTCAAAACCTGGTGTCCTCCTAGGTCTTCCTTTTCCTCCTCCCCCAACACCCCCTCAGTCACCAAGGAATTGATATTTTTATCTCCTAAATATGTGTTGAACCCACCTACTTCTATCCATTCCCCCTGCCTTTCCTTTGGTCCAGCCCCTGTGACCTCTCCTTTCCAAGACCACCAGATTCCTCCATCTCTTCGCCCTGCTCCCAGTTCTACCCTCCTCCTGGCCATTCTCTTGGATCAGGTACAAATTTCAGAGTCACAAGCTCGAAGATGTTAAATTGAAAGCCTTTATTTTTTTTATAACAATTTTAATTCCTGGCCGCGAGCCTTGATCTTCCCTAGTGTAAAAATCCAGTCTTGTTCTTCTCAGGTACTGTGAGTCCAATTCAGTGATTTCTCAGGTTATTCAAGATTCTGACACCTCTTCCCCTCACCCTGTTTTCTCATATAGAAACAACACAGTGCTGGAGCAGGGTAGAGAGGAGGAGAGTTGCCAGATTTAGCAAATAATAATATAGGATATATACTTCAATTTGAGTTTCAAAAAAATTAGTATAAATATGTCCTATGCAATGTTTGGAGCATACTAATACTAAAAAAATATTCATTGTTTATCTGATATTCAAATTTAACTGGGCATCTTGCCCAGTTTCATCTGGCAACTCCAGGGCTGGGGGTTTGTCAGTATTTACTTTCAGATCTTAATCTAAGACCTTACTATAGACACTGAATATCCTTCTCTAGTATCTGTTTCTTCATTCTTCTTTGCCAACAAAACTACAGTTTTGCTTGGGAGAGCAATGTGTCTAAGAACAGGCAGAATTTTAGTTTTTCCAGTCTCCTTGCAGCAAGGGGTGGCCATGGCCAATGGGACCAAAGTAAGAATTTACTAGCAGTTGCAGGAATGCTTTTGGTGTTCCCAGTAATAGGGAAAGACATATCCGGTGCCACCCATCTCCCCATTCTTTTTGCCTTGAAGATGGACACAATATCTGAAGCTATAACAACCATCCAGTGACCAGCAGGGGACAAGCATGAGGTAAAGAATAAGATAATCCCAGGTGCATTGACCTTGCCAGACCACTGAACCAAGGCCATCAGATGCCTACTTTTAGGCATCTTTTGCTGAGAGAAATGGAGATCTCTAGTTTTAAAGGTACTATGAAACAAGTTCTCTTGCTTGTAGTTGAATGCATTCCAAACCTATGGGGTTGTATACACGTGTCCATCTCTCACGTATTCAATCCATCCTTTTCTGTCAGATTTGGAAATATGCTGACCTGACTCCTTTGATAGCTCCCTAAGGCTTCTTATTCTCAGCGTTATAGCTGTGTTCTCCTTCAGTCCCCAGGCAGCCATACAAAAACATTTTAGCACACATTCCCTCCTTGTGGCCAGTGACATTGTGACATATACCAGCCCTCTATTTCCATTAACTGTTGTGTCATACATGGAGCCCACTAGATGACTATGGTATTTCACCCATACCATTCAGGAGCTATGGGAAATTATAGTGGCTGGTTCTGAGAAATCCAATACAGTGACTTTTGGTATACCTTGTGTGGGGCAGGTAGAAGGAGAAGAGAGAGAGGACATGGCCTTTGCAGCATTTCACCGCTCCTTCTTCATACTATCTTCCTTTGTCTTGACAAGAGGGCAGAAACAAAAATCTTTTACTTCTTTTCTCTTCCCTATGTCATACGTTTTTGGTCTCCTACAACATGGGGGCCTTTGACCTTGTGGCCTAGGAATGTGGCTTCCTTATTTTCTTTATGGATGAGTCCTATTAAACAGGTGCTGTATATCTATCTGGATGCCAGAGCGGGGAGGATAACAGCTCAGCTGGAACACTCCTTCCGGGTGATTTTTCTAAACTGTAATCTCATGTAGTGATTTCCCTAACTGGGACCCTTCAATGGCTCTAACTCACTCTTCGCTTGGAGTCCACACTTCTTACCATGGCTTTGAGGTCCTGTCTTTTCTTTAAAAGCTACTCTCTCACCACTCCTCTCTTCACCTTTCTTCATACCTAAGCTTATACCTTACTTATACTGAGTAAGAAATTCTTGGTGGATGGCATATGGGCGGTTTTTTTCTTTTTTCTTTTGTTTTTTAATTCTTTAGATGAATCTACCGCATATCCAGGAGTTGAGAACCAGTAGTGCAGGACTTTACATGTATCTGAGCATCTTCACATACATAATCTTTTTTTTTTTTATAAGTGGGGGAGGGTCAGAGAGAGGGAGACACAGAATCCGAAACAGGCTCCAGGCTCTGAGCTGTCAGCACAGAGCCTGACACGGGGCTGGAACTCACAAACCACGAGATCATGACCTGAGCTGAAGTCAGATGCTCAACCGGCTGAGCCACACAGGCACCCCTACATAATTTAATTTTGTTCTTAGAAGAATCCTGTGATATAGGTACGGCATAGATTGATACACACATTTTACAAACGAGATGAAATGAGGTACATGGAGCCGTAGAACTGGGCCCAACCTTGAGTAATCTGACTAATTCGAGGCTGTCTCCACTCCACACTGAAATTTTTATTACTAGTAGTATCACATTGTGTCAGTTGTTCTAAATATTTAACTGGCTCCTAATTTTTAAAAAATGTAATGTAATATAATTAGTAGCTATATGATTTGGCCTCTGATTGCTCATTAAGTGGAATAAAAGCTGCCACACAGCTGTTGTCCCATAATTCTATTTCCTGTATCGCACTTTTCATCATCTGAAATGATTTATTATTTCCTATTTACTTGTTGGTTGTGTTCTCCCACTAGAATACAAACTTCACAAGGAGATTGAACCCATTTGGTCTAGAACAGTGCCTTCTACCTAGAAAATTTAATAGCTATCTGTTAAATAAATTGAGTATTCATTTGTCACTTTATCTCCTTGTATATGATTTATCACTAAATTAGAAGTCAATTATTAATCTAAAAAATCATTAACTTAATCATAACTGAAAATATTTTTAAGTGTATTTATTAATATATTTTAATAAACATTTTCTAACCAAACATCCAAGCATGAGTGAATGAACAAATGAAGGAACTTCCATAACTTATAATGAAGCCACATAATATAGAGTGCCTTTTTGACATTAAATGGCATATTTAATTTTTGCTTGGCATGTTGAATTTTTTGTTTTGTTTTACTGGGAGGCTAGTATATCAAGTACTTTTGGATCTTGCAATTGCTACAGTCTGCATGTGTTCCCCCAAATTCATATGTTGAAATCGTAACTCCCAAAGGTGATGGTGTTAGTAATTGAGGTCTTTGGGAGGTGCTTAGGTCATGAAGGCTCTGCCCTCATGAATGGGATTAGTGCCTTATTAAAAAAAAAAAAAGAAAAAGAAAAAAAAAGTCTCCAGAGAGATCCCTAACCCTTCCACTATGTAAGGACACAGTGAGAAGGCACCAACCATGAACAAGGAAGAGGGCCCTCACCAGGAGGCGACCATGCTGGTGACTTGATCTTGAAATTCCAGCCTCTAGAACTGTGAGCAATATATTTCTGCTGTTTATAAGCTACTCAGTCACTAGTATTTTGTTCTAGCAGCCTGAATGGACTGACATCAGTCAACTAGTTTATTTGTCCCTATCAAACAGAGCTCAGCTCTGGAACTTCTATATTTATAATGTAATTTTATTAAAATTACTACATTTGGGTAGCTCCTGGCATCTTTCATTAAACTGAAGTTGTTCAATTATAAGCGTGTGAGGCAAAGATAGTTTTCAGCTTTCACTGAGGGGAAAAAAAAAGGCAGCACATTTCAACATTTAATCTTTAGAGAAGAAAAACACTGCATGGACTTAAAGGATTAAAATCATGTTCTGAGTGTTGGGTTTCTTCTTCCCAGTTACCGGAACTCGTACAAGAAGAACATTTGTGTGGATATGCTGCGAGACGGTTATCACAAGTCCTTTACTGAGCTCTTCGCCCTGATGGAGAAGTGGGATGCCCTGCAAGAGGCTGCAAGAGTTAGGTCCCTTTTCTGGTTGCAGAGACCCCTGGAGGAGCAGCCTGATAAGCTGGGTCACTTCTACCACCACCTGACCAGGGCTGAGGCGGCTGAACGGAAAGGTGAGTGGAGGGACTGTGGGCAGCAGTGCTGCGGGAGCTGGAGCAGTGAGCCCGAGGGAGGATTGCAGAGTGTTTCATGTCTGAATTGAGACCATTAAGACACCTTAGCACAATGCATTCTAGACATCTGAGCATCTTTATGGAATACATGATAGGGGAACGCTGAATCACAAGCTGCCCAGACACAGGGGCATCCTGCTGATGTCATTTCAAGCAGGAAAGACAATGCATGCATCGCACCTAATAACACCGCCACAATGTTCCAATGTATTAAAATCTTTTGTATCATGAATTACAAATCTTTCCATGGTTTTTAAAATATATAATCTGAATAGAGACTTTTACTAAGAGTTTCATTCTTTCAAAGAGTATTATAACTTAAAAATTTATATTGGTTTTCTATTATTTATATAATAGAATTTGAAGATCTTACCAACAAGTCCTACAGATTTCAATCGGAGAATTTTTATTAGTGAATAGTAGGAAGATATGAAAAGCCTGCAATTCACGATTATAAATAAAATTGTTAATTTTATATTTTCCATCACATCATTTGTAGTAAATTCCTTTTCTTGTATCTGAAAATTTTCCCAAAAGTCAGTGTTTCATCTAGTGAATAAAATATTTTGATCTCCACTGTAATTATACTCATATTGTTGTCATGAGCCTTTCCTAGTTACATATTAGGAATTGGTCGTTTTATATAATCAAAGAAAGGAAATCCTAGATCCTAGAAGTCAGCATATAAATTTGGTGATCTAAATTATTTTTTTCTTCAACTTCTTGTGTGAAAATATCATAGGACTGAAAGAGAGAAGCTCAGGCCCCAACAATGCCTATATTTTACTTCAGGCCTTTCTATGAGAAAATACAGTATTAGAGGGACACCTGGGTGGCTCAGTCAGTTAAGCATCTGTCTTCAGCTCAGGTCATAATCTCAAAGTTCATGAATTTGAGTCCTGCATTGGGCTCTGTGCTAACAGCTCAGAGCCTGGAGCCTGCTTTGGATTCTGTGTTTCCCTGTTTCTCTGCCCCTCTCCAGCTCCTGTTCTGTCTCTGTCTCTATCTCTGTCTCTCTCTCTCTCTCTCTCAAAAATAAACATTGAAAAAATTCTTTAAAGAAAGTCGAGTATTACACAACTTTCCACAACTGTACCAATGACAGTGGGGAAAATTAATGGGGGCATGGTAACAGTATTAGAGGGATAGCAGAAGTCTTTCAACCTCTACAGTGGAGTTAATACATGTTTCCTATCAGGTTGTGACCTGACTTACAAATATGAGATACACGAAAATTTTAACAAGGGAATGTGCGTGTGTGTGCGTGTGAATGTGCGTGTGTGTTTGTATGTGTGTGTGAGTACAGGAGGCAGATATTTGTATTCTGAAAAATGCTTAGCTGCAGGATTAACTTTTTAATTTTTTTTTAAGTTTGTTTGAGAGTGAGTGCAAGCAGGGGAGGAGCAGAGAGAAAGAGAGAGAGAATCTTAAGCAGGCTCTGCATTGTCAGTGCAAAGCCCTTTGCAGGGCTGGAACCCACAAACCATGAGATCATGACCTGAGCCAAAATCAAGAGCCAGATATTTAACTGACTGAGCCACTCAGATGCCCCACAGGATTCACGTTAAAAATAGAATCCTCTGGTGAATTTTAAAATATGACATCTAATTTCTCAAGAAATTAACTATTATAAATAAAAAATGCTTTGTAAAAAACTTACATTCTCGTTTCAGCTCCAAATTCTGAAGTGATATTTGCACTGAAAATAGAATTGAGCAAGATAAAAATTTCCCATTAGTCGTTTTTTCAAGTTGAATTCATCACATTCGCTAAGTGTTTTAAATAGAGGCTTTCATCTGAGTAGCATAAATATGAGCCCCATACATCACTTGTTATAAAAAAGTGTCATAATTATGAGAAACTTGTCATAAAGCATTTTGTAATTATAAAGAAACTAAAATGCTAAGTAGTCTATTTTAATGTAGAAAACATTAATTTACAATTTTTTATTAAATAAAAGTAAACATTTAAAGAAAACTGTTTCTTGGGGTGCCTGGGTGGCTTAGTTGGTTGAGCGTCTGGCTCTTGATTTTGGCTCAGGTCAGGATCTCACCTTTCGTGGGTTAAAGCCCCAGAGCCAACTCTGCACTGACAGTATGGAGCATGCTTGGGATTCTCTCTCTTTTCCTCTATCTCTCCCCACCCCCTCAAAGTAAATAAATAAACCTAAAAAAAAAAAAAAAACTTTCTCCAATCCCAAAAATTAACAAAGTCCAAACTTTATAGTAATCAATACCTTATACACATGATATTAGTAAAGAAAAGAAATATTTTCTTTACTGGTTGGTTTTATCATATATTCATAGCAACTAAGGTGTATTTGTTAAAGAAATAAAATTACCTCTTGCTCAGGTTATCTTGTTCAAAAATGCAGTGGCTTTTGCCTGGTTGAAATATAGAAAATTAAGATTATAGCAAAGAATATTGTTGGAAATACCTCAGTTGAAGGACTTGTGAATATTTTTATACTTTAGAAAAACTGTGTTAATTATTTTCACATTTACTACATAAGCTTTATTGAGGAAAAATTGTGATACAAGTTAAGAACATCCCAGAAAATGGGACAGGGGATATACTCATTCACTCTTATTAATTTGAATTAATCTTAAATCTTAAAACATGCACACATGCAAACACACACACACACTTAATCTAGAATGTAAAAATTTGTTAATGGTGTCTCAGGATTCCATCTTATGTGGTCATAAGACATATATGGAATCTGAAACAATTATCCTGAAGTAGCATTATCTCTGAGCATTCTCATTGCTTCTCATTGGAAAGACTATCACTCTAGGGCCACAATGAAGTTCATTTAATCAAAGCTATAGCACTAACAATAGTCATCTTGGGCCAGTTCTGTCTCTTGAGACTTACAGAACAGGAACCTAGAGTTATTTAAATTATTCTGCAAAACACCACTTGCTGGTTTATAGCAAAAAGTGTTTAAAGTAAGCTAGTCATTTCTTTTTGGATTATTTTCCATTTGTTAAAGTGCTTTTATTTTTTGTCCCTAATAACATTTCTTATATTACCCATTATTGTAAATCATCTCTGTACCATCTATAATGTTATGATTAGGGCCTTGTGCCCCATGGGGCTGGAGAAGAGATGGCAATAATGGTAATGGGCAACTGAATCAATAGATAATTCAAACATTATTTACACTTGACTTTAAATTATTGTTAAGGGTTAAGCAGCAATTTTTTTCTAATAACATTTATTTAAGATACCTAAATATGTTCTATACAAGCAGAGTCCCACAGGATGTTTACAGGTTTTATGTAAAGCAAAACAAAAATAATTATCTGATGAAATAAGTTTGAGAAACACCAGATGAATTAACGTTGACATTAAGGAGGCTGATTTATTGCAGGACTTACCAGAGCCTTTAATATGCTGATGTATACCGTGTGGTTCACTAAAAGAGGGAAATTAGCAACTGTATTTTCCACATTTATTTCATCATGGAATCTCCTTTTTAGATAGCACAGTGAATACTTGTCTAAATAATAAACCAACAGTAAAAATGTTTTTCATCTTATAAATGTCTACTGACGATTCAAATAAGCAGTCTACAAGCAAGGAGATAAGGCTGCTTAGAATGTAAAGGGTACAGCCCATATATTTGGATTGTCCAAAGATTCAAAACTTGAATATATCCCTTTATACTTAATACTATGAAAAATACTGCATTTTTTTAATAGAAAAATAGTTTAACTGATAGTGGTCTTTATTTTTTTTTAATTTTTTAAATGTTTATTTTTGAGAGAGAGACACACACACACAGAGTATGAGTGGGGGAGGGGCAGAGAGAGAGAAGGAGACACAGAATCAGAAGCAGGATCCAGACTCTGAGCTGTCAACACAGAGCCTGATGCACACTGGAACTTACCAACCTCAAGATCAGACCTGAGCTAAAGCTGGCCACATAAAATGACTGAGCCACCCAGAGGCCCCTGACAAGTGTCTTTAAATATGGAATCTTGATAGCTTATATAACTCATTCTAAAAAGAAAAAAGAAAAAAAAAGTATGAAATTTTGGAAATGTTTTTCTATTGAGGTGTGATTACTGAAAAACAAATTATTTTGGGATCATTTTTTTTCATGAAAGCTCTTTATAGAACTTTTTAAAAATGGAAGATATGGAACGCTTTATAGACTTTATAAAATAGATCTCTAATCACTAAAGATGACAAAGAATATAAAATATTATAGGTGCCCCCTGGGTGGCTCGGTCGGTTGGTTAAGCAGCTGACTTCTGCCCAGGTCACGATCTCGCGGTCGGTGAGTTCCAGACCCTGGTCGGGGTCTGTGCTGACAGCTCGGAGTCTGGAGCCTGATTTGGAGTCTGTGTACCCCCCGCCCCTCCCCCACTTGTGCTCTGTCTTGCTCTGTCTCTCAAAAATAAATAAATGTTGGGGCGCCTGGGTGGCGCAGTCGGTTAAGCGTCCGACTTCAGCCAGGTCACGATCTCGCAATCCGTGAGTTCGAGCCCCGCGTCAGGCTCTGGGCTGATGGCTCGGAGCCTGGAGCCTGTTTCTGATTCTGTGTCTCCCTCTCTCTCTGCCCCTCCCCCGTTCATGCTCTGTCTCTCTCTGTCCCAAAAATAAATTAAAAACGTTGAAAAAAATTTTTTAAAAATAAATAAATAAATAAATAAATGTTAAATAAATAAATAAATAAATAAATAAATAAATAAATAAATAAAATATTATAAAACAGACTTTAGTGCTTTGTTCACATTAGGTAGAAGGTTCACAATGCAAAGACAAAACATAAGCGAAGTCAGTTCTGCGATGAGAGTATCTGGTTTTGTTTTTGTTTTTTAATTTATTTATTTATTTTGAGAGAGAGAGAGCAATAGAGCACGCAAGGGAGGGCAGAGAGAGGGAGAGAAAATCCCAAGCAGGCTCTGTGCTGTTTTCAACCAAAAGGGTATTTCAATTTCTAATATATTCTTCTAGGTTTTTTTTTTATTATTTTTTAATGTTTATTTTGGAGAGAGAGAGACAGAGAGCGGGGGTGGGGGGGGGGGTGGGGGGGGGTGGGCGCAGAGAGAGAGGGAGACACACCAAAGCAGGCTCCAGCCTCTGAGCTGTCAGCACAGAGCGGACAGCAGCCTCAACCCCACAGACCGGGAGATCATGATCTGAGCCGAAATCCCACACCTGACCGGTGGAGCCACCCAGGCACCCCTATTTTTTTATTTTGAAGAGAGAGAGGGCGTGAGTGAGTGAGGAGCAGAGAGAGAGGGAGAGAAAGAGAATCCCATGCAGGCTCCACACTTTCAGCGCTGAGCTCACCCAGGCAGGGCCTGAGTTAAGGATGTGGGGCTGGAACTCACCAACAGTGAGATCATGACCGGGCCGCTGAGGTTGGATGCTTAACTTCCTGGGCTACGCAGGTGCCCCTTTCTAACATCTTCTAAGTTTTCAAAAAGGTTTTTGTTGTATTTTTGGAGTGCACATCTTCTATGTAACTATTTTAGTGGTTAAAATACATGAACTTAAGTTTGCATTTCCATTTTTAAAATAGCTAATCATGCTTTTAAGGAAAAATAAAAAATAAATGTCACTAAGTTGGTTTAACATTTGAAGGGGCAAGCCGTGAGACATTTTTCTAATGCAGTTTGTGTTTTTGTTTGAAGAATACTTTGAAGATGTCTATAACAACTTGTATGCACTGGCCTGTTACTTCAGTAATTCTGAAGACAAATGGGTAAGGAACCACTTCTATGTACGATGTTTTAAGATTGCTCAACGGATCAAAATTGACGGTGGGAAGAAAGAAGCCGAGGCGCATGCGCACATGGGACTTCTCTTCGAGGAAGAGGGTGAGTGGTCATTTGTCAGGCTGTCCTGGGTGCTTTGGAGGATTCAGAGTCCAGGCAACCAGAAAGCACGTGGGGATTGAGAAAAAGACCTGAGGCGTTAGTATAAGCATGTAAGTTATTGAGATTAAAAAGCAAAGGTGTGTGACTTATGGATTCACCTTAAATATTCCTTGCAGTCATACTCCACCCAAGCGCTCAGGCTAGAGTTCCCAGCAGCAGCAGCAGCAGCAGCAGCACGGAGAATAAGCATCCTCCCGTATCCATCCACATATATCCGTCAGTGCCACTTGCTGTATGGTTTTGAATTTCTTACCATTCTTAAGTCCTCTATTCATTTTAACTTGATTTCTCCTGTATGAAAATGGGAATAAAGGAAGGCATGCTTCGTGACTTTCCTAATGCCACATGTCCCCTACAAAGGGGACCAAAAAAATACCTCTATAATTTAGATATTGCCCCATTGTGATTTATAACAACTTCTGAAGGAAAAGTCCTTTAAAAGTAACTTCATACTTAATGATGTTATCTTAAGACAAGACTGAAACAACAACAACAAAAATCATCTAAGCCTATTTTGTATGATGGCTTACTAAAGGATGCAAATAGAAATTTAAGAATTAAAATTATGGAAGGAATGGTGGGTAGATAATATGCAAAGAAAATATATGAAAAGATATGAATAATCCTATTTCTTTTCCCAAAAAACTGTCTCATTTTCCACAAAGGTTTTGACTTTGGCCAAACAGTTAAATTAGAAAATATTTATTATTTTGTAGCTAGGACTGTATAGGACTTGGAGAAAGATTAAAAAAAAAAAGGTTTTGTGCTTCAGGAAATTACACGTAATCTATAACATGGTAGGTGCTAGGACGTGGAATATGGTCGGGAGCCATCTTGAGGGATAAATACCAGGTTTACCAGAAAAACTCAGAGAAATGAGAGATTACATACAGACTAGATTCAAGGAAGGCATAATGGGATCAGTAGGGACTGGTAGGGGACTTGGAAGATGGGGTGGAATTTAGGCAGGTAAGAAAACAGAAATATATTCTGTAACAGGGAGCTACTAAAGCATAGTTAGAAAAACTTGTAGGAGGAGCAACTTGTTTAAAATGGAAAGTGTGGGGGCGCCTGGGTGTCTCAGTGGCTTGAGCATCTGACTCTTGATGTTAGCTCAGGTCATAATCTCACATTTTGTCGGTTTGAGCCCCACATCGGGCTCCCAATGCTTGCTTGAGATTCTCCCTCTCTCTCCTGCTCTCTGTCCCTTCCCGGAGCTCTCTCTCTGTCTCTGTCTCTCTCTCTCAAAATAAATAAATAAACTTTAAAGCAAATAAATAAAGTGGAAAGTGTGTTTCTGAGCAGTGGTGGCAGCTAAGAGTGGAAAGGCAGAATAGGGACACAGCAGGATTCAGAGTTTGGGTTTAAGCTTCTGTATATTCAGAGTAAGGAAAGGTTGGTTATTACTGTAATTTGAGAAGTTGTTAAAGCTTGCAACCTGTTGTTAAAAGTAGTGTTCTTTCAGTTTGTAAAAGTGGGATAAATTCTTGCTTAAGTAAAATTCTTTCTTAAGCTTTTAAAAATTACTCTCATTTCATAGGTGTGGTGAATACTTTTTTAAACTTTAAAAAATTATTATCTTCACTTTGAGGATGAGAAAACTGGCCGAAAGAGATTTAGCTGGTTGGTAGTGAAGCTAGTTTTTTTTTTTTTAATTTTTTTTTTTAACGTTTTATTTATTTTTGAGACAGGGAGAGACAGAGCATGAACAGGGGAGTGTCAGAGAGAGGGAGACACAGAATCCAAAACAGGCTCCAGGCTCTGAGCTGTGAGCACAGAGCCTGACGTGGGGCTCGAACTCACGGAGTGTAAGATCATGACCTCAGCCGAAGTCGTCCGCTTAACCAACTGAGCCACCCAGGCACCCCGATAGTGAAGTTAGTTTTGACTAGTCAGCTAGCTTCAGAGCCTGTAGTCACTGCTCTGTGCAAACAAAGGATTGGTTGCTTTACCTCCATGATGTGCTAGTTATGAAAATTATATATTAGAAGATAAGTTACCACTTTTTTATTCTTTACTATAGGAAACCCGGAACCCCACCCCCCACCCCGCAACTGAATACAATAAAAATCGTTTTTTGTTTTGTTTTGTTTCTGTAATTGGGGCCCTAGTTTTCTGTCATCTATGGTAACAAATCAGATCAATTAAAGTGTCCACTTCTAGTCCCCAAAAAAGTCACAAAAGAAATAAGAAATAATATATGATAATAAGGCTGAAGAAGTCAGGGCTACATTGGTGAAAATATTAAGAGTGGCTCAGTGAGATTCAAATAGCTATCATAGGTATATTCTGAATTTCTGTATCAATTTTAATTCTGATTTTTAAAATTCAGTTTGATTTAAAAAAAATTATTGCAGAAAAAATGCATAACAAAATTTTCCATCTCAACATCTAAGTGTGCAGCTCAGTGTTTAGTATATTCACACTGTCGTGTGATCTGTCTTCAGAACTTCGCAAAACTGAAACTCGATACCCATTAAACATCAACTTCCAGTTTCCCTCCTGATTTTTTAAAATATCTGAATGCATTTCTGTTGGAGGATTTATGCATTGCTTCCCTTATTTATTCATTAATCTACCCATTTACTCAGCAACCGTGCCACCGTGGTTGCCCATATAATTTTAGTGACTGCAAATGAGGATGAGTTTGGGAAATATGAGGGCTGGGCTGCTGTGAGATTACATTTGCAGGTCCTTGGCTTGCTCATATTTAGGTGTCACACCCTATAGCATGATAAAATGCACCCATATTCCACAGCAAATAGAATATTTTGCCCATGAAATTATTTTTAAATTAGGTTGTGTTTTTTGTTTGCAATCACTTTTTTGTCAGGTCTAAAATACTTTTCTATGCCCTTGATCAGTTCATAGGCCCTGAGAATCATGCCTTTATTGCCTGATGGATAAAATAACTGTGTTGATGTTGCTGAAAATTCTAGAGACGGGCTTTGAGTGTTGCTTAGCAATGGTGAAAAGTATCTGTGCAGCTTTTGTAATCCGGGTAAACTAAGACTACTTAGAATGTGTGGCTAGAGTGCAGTGAGGACTCACCTGGCTGTAGGGCTCTCCCTGAGGTGATGGAGGTATAGCATCCACAAATCTGAGCTGATTGGTCCAGACAAGCGAATGGAGGCCCCACAGCAACAGCTAGGCAGCAGCTGTGCTCAGGGGCAGGTGGCAGCAT